>NC_142501.1:115765710-116085133 GCF_057876585.1 Rhinolophus sinicus | reverse complement strand
TGTCAGGACTGTGAGATGTCCTGTAGGAAAGAAAAAGTCCTGGACAGTGAGAAGTCCTTGATTCTGCCAGACATAGGAACTGTGACTTTGAACCCAATACAATGAGCAGAAAACTATTTTAGCAAGTCCGATTGCAGCCAGGAGTGGTAGCTTCAGAGCTAGTGTTTCCAGTTTACTTTTTAATCCATCTCTTAGCTTTTGCCCAGTTATTGGGCAGTTATCATAAGAGACCTTGGAGGAGTCACTTGCCCCTTCAGTCTTTCCTTTGTAAGCAGCCTTCACTGGAGAGATTTTTATAGGCACCTAAAATGGAGGGCGCTGACTTCCTTCCCCCTGAAGGTCCCAGGACGCGAGGTGTGGGGAAGCCTACCTCTCTATGGATATTAGAACCCTGCAAGTGTGTGTGTCATGCCAACCCTCACAGAACTGGGATCGAGGAGTTCAAGTAAGGGAAATGGAGAAAGGAAATTCATTTTTCTTCAGAGACTGTTCAACTTGGGGTGATTCTGGCCTCATTGTTCTCTCTGCTTCCTGACCATTTTCTTACTTGGTGGTCATTTCATTACTTGATAAATGCTAAACCAATATATGGCTGGGAACCAAGGAATTTCCAGTTAAACAAATCCATTGCTAAAATGCCATTCTTTATAAAAGCTTAACGTGGGGAGTGAAATTATCTGGAGAGGAAATCCACCCCTGTGCTTGTCCTCTGTTAACTTGGATGAAGGAGAATGGGTCGTGAGCAAACCTAGCACAGTGCTAGCCAAGTGACACCTATGTCAGTGTCTCTTCATGTAAAACGTCCCCACTTTGAGGTTCTTCACCAAGCGAATTGTGCCCCTAGAGAACCCGCTGAATCCCAGAAGTGTGCCACTGCGGTGGGGTGAGGATTTATCTTGTGAAGATCATGGAAAGGTTATTCCCACCAGACCATTTACCAAGAATTATTCTAAGGCAAAAGATTAAAATTGAAATCTATGTGGTCATTGGATGGATTGCTTTTCCGAGTTTTCTGAGATTCTGTCTTTATTTGACACCCACTAATTACAGTGCCAAACTAAGAGCTGAAGTTGGTGACGTACCCCCCTCCCTGCTGTCCAGAGCCCATACTGAGCCACTCCCTTCCTCTAACTCTCATTCACCAAGTCAGTATTTCTCCTGCCCTAAATCAGCCCAGGGCCAGGTACGAGACAGCTGGGGACAGCCACTGTGCCCCTCAGCCTGCCAGAATTATTCAAACAAGCCAATTCTAAGCTGTTTCCTCTGCTGTGTCTTGCCTTTCCCATGGAAAACCCTGGCCTATGCCTCCTCTTTCCTTTTCTGCCTCATGACCTACCCTGGTGCTTCCTCCTATGGCCCTGCCTGGCATGGTGTGCCTCTCATTTCTAGGGGAACTGTGAATAACCTTAACTTCTCTTTCCATAGCATTGACTGCTTCATGTGGACATTCAGTCACCTTTTCATTAATCAAAGTTTGAGCACAGATCAATTGCTTCAGGAGGTAGTCATCGAATCCGTGAGCAAGGGCTTGGAGCACTTACTATTTGCCAGGCACTGTGCTAGGTTCTGGGATGATGTTTGTAAACATTGAAAAGTTACAACATAGTCCGAGAGACGGGTCATAGTTTTTAAAAAAACTAATTGTACACAACTATGCTATATATGCCTTGCAGATGACACAAACCGGGAGCTCTGGAGAAGTTTTAAATAAAGCCCAGACTTAGGCAATCAAGGAAGGCTTCACTAAAAGACTGCACTGAACTTAGCCTCGAACAATGGCTAGCGTTTAGTTAAAGAGGATGGAGAGACTGTTCTAATTAAGGAGATACAACATGATCAAAGTCATTGTACAGCGCCTCCATGTGGCATGTGTGCAGGAGGTTGAGCACACGGAGAATATCCTGGAAGATTTGGGACATTTTCAGAGGCAGGAAAGGAGTGGCTGGAACATCTTACTCCCCAATCATTAAGTCTCACATATGTCTGAACACCTTCTAATTGATCAAAAACACACACACTTTTCCCTTATGAGGTAGATCTCCCATATTTTTTCAGATGTAAAAAGTCTGTTGGAGGAAAAGAACACGTCACAAGTCAGTTCTGTGGATGACAGGAAGTGCAGCCGCTGAGCTGCACCCACGATGGGTGCTGTGAGAATCCAGTCCCAGGTCGGTGTGTGGTGTGGAGAAGGTGCATCAGGGAAGGCTTTCTGGAGGAGGCACAGGAGAGCTGGGTCTTGAAGGATGGGTCAGACTCTTCTGGGTAATGAAGGAAAGGAAGGGCATTGTAGTCAGAGGGAACAAGATGAGCTAAGGTACAGAGATTGACGTTTCCGGTATGACCAGAGACAAAGTTGGCACCCAGGACTTCTCTTTCCAGATCTGTGTTCTAGTTGGATGAAATTTATCCCACCTTTCTGGAAGACGTTTGTCCAGTCATTTTACTTAGAACACTTTTTTCTCATTTTTTTACCGTTACTACATGCAGAGAAGAGTAACCAAAAATGAAAAATGAAGCTTATAGACAAAATTTATTTCTAGATGGAGATTCTTAGAAGGAGAGAAAAGAATCAGATCTAAACATCATCCCTAGGCCACAAGTGTGAGTTTATTTGAAAGAGATTTTTTTTCTTGTGCAAACGGTCAGCTTGAATGAAGTCTTACAATGGAGACGGAAGCCTCCTCCATGTTTTCTTTCATTCTTTAGAGGCACGCATGTGCTTGGAGGAGCAAAGATTTTAATAGAGTGATGCAGACAGCTTTTGTTCCTCATTCTCCACAGAATAGGTTCCAGCCTTCCACATGTGTATGTGTATTATAAACATCGCTGCCACATGGCGTCAGGCACCTGAGGAGATTTTGTGTAGTCAGGTGTGTCTGTTCAACATGAGTTTACTAAGAAAAGGTGATTATAGGGCTCTGATCCTCCAGAATGATGGACTGAGATTGGGTAAGGAGAAGGGTGGGTGAGGGGGTAGATTCCTCTGCTTATACTTGTTCTGTGGCTCTGTCTTGCTCTTCAGAGACCAGCCTTCTCCTTGTGGCTTCCAAGGGCTGCCATGGTTAGTCCCCAGCCTCATCCCTTTCTACTCACATGACAGTAAGGTGCTAGGTTTCTTTCCACCTCAGGGCCTTTGCACAGGCTGGACCTTCTGGTTGGAGAGTTCCCCTTCCTCTTTGCTGGGTTAACTCTTGTAATTCTTGAAATCTCACTCAAACACCTGGCAGTGTTTCTCGGACCCCCAATCTAGATCAGGTCCTTACATGTTCTCAAAACTCACGATCCTAGTCCTGTTAGTAATTATGTAATTATTTGTGGACATAGTGGTTAACTGTCTCCTTACACGCATATAAGCTTGTGGGGAAAAGGGATCGTGTCCATTTTTCTCCCGGCTGCATCTCCAGACCCTTTTTTCAGAGAATGTGGTCAGTTGACATTTATGGAAGGAAAAAGAGATGGAGGGAGGGAAGGAAGGAAAAAATACACCAGTCACTTCATTTGTATATCATCAAGTATCTGTGTGGTTCACTGTTTAAAATAGCTTTAATTAGGTATAACTGACATACAGTAAACTACACTAATATTAAAGTGTACATTTTAATAAGTTTTGACACATGTCTATAGCCATGAAACCATCACCACCATGAAGATAATGACCATACCCATAACTCTCCTAAATTTTTCTTCATACCCCCTTTAATCCCTCCCTCTCATCCATCCCCCCTCCCCAGGCGACCACCAATCTGCTTTCTGTCACTGTAGATTAGTTTAAACTTTCTAGAGTTTTATATAAATGGAATTACATAATCTGTACTATTTTCTTGTCTGGCGTCTTTCGCTCAGCATAATTATTTTGAGATCGATCTATGTTGCTGTATATATCAGTAGTTTGTTGTCTGTATTGCTACATAGTATTCTGTTATATAATTATATCGTAATTGTTTATATATTCCCCTTGTTGATAAACATTTGGGTTGTTTCAAGTTTTGAGCTATGAAAAATAATGTGTCTGAACATCTGTCTGTAAAAGTCTTTGTATGGCCATATGCTTTCATTTCTCTTGGGTAAATACCTAAGAGAAGAATGGCTGGGTCATATGGTAGATGGAAATTTAATTTTTTTAAGACACTGCCTGTGATTGGCTTTTCAACCCATCTGCTTCCAGCAAGATGTTGTAAAGATTGCTACATAACATGTTTCTAAAGTGTGTTTTGAGTCCTTCAGGAAAAAAAAAGGCAGGCCGGAGTGTGGTAGGAAGGGAATTCCCAACGAGAGAGAGAGAGAATATGATAACATTTTAATTTCAGTGCAGTTTAGGATGTGGACAGCAAGTCTCTAACCCTGACTTTCTGAGTGTCACTCTCCTCCCTCATGTCACACAGTATCTCCCCCTCGTGCAGGGTTCCCCAGATCATTCCTCTGGGTTCTTCACATATTAAGAACTCAATCGTGAGGCAAAGGGCCGTGTTTATCTGTGAGATCCAGCCCATTCTGCTACACATATACCTTCGTCACAAGAAATTTCTGCAAAATCCAAAGCCCTGAACAATTTGTCTCTATTTTCTGCAGGGGACACTTAAACTGGCTTCAACTAGATCGAAGAGTATTGGAACATGACTTCCCCAAAAAGTCAGGACCGGTGGTTTTATACTTCTGTGTCAGGTATGTACACCTGGTGTCCACCCTTTTGATTCTTTTTTTTTTTTTTTTTTTTTGTCAGGAAAGTCTGGGAGGGTAGAGTGATCAAAGGAAAGGGAAATCAAATTTGTCTTGGTTTATTACCAGGACTAGAGGTCACGGTACAGCTGCATGCCCAGTAGCTGCAGACAGAGGGCTTGTCAGTGTGTGCACACGTGTTTGTGTGCACTTGCGTAGGGTGCTTGTGAGGAATGAAGATAAGAGCCCCCCCTTTTGTTTTGCTTTTGGTGGGGGAGGGGGCATATATCTCAAACTAAACTGAATCTCTTATAATCTCTGTAATTGCTTGAAGCTACAGAACAATAACTTGTGTATTCTTTCCTTCTGTCACAAGTGCCACTTGGCTTCTTGAAATGTGCCTATTTTATCCCCAACAAAATGTAGATGCCTGATCACTGCACTGTACACCTGAAGCTGAAGCTGAACAATAATGAATGTCAACTACAAGTTTGTGTGTGTGTGTGTGTGTGTGTGTGTGTGTATACACATATATATATGTTTATATATGTATGTATGTATATATATATATATATATATATATATATATATATATATATATATATTACGTATATAGTTATAAGAAGCGGAGTACAGCGCTAGGAATAGAGACAGTGGAAATGTAATGGCTGTGTGCGATGTCAGGAGGTAGTGGATGGGGGGAGGGGGTTGACACAGTGTGATGGATATAAATGATAAACGTCTAACTATTACATTGTTTTGTGCACCTGAAACTAATAAAAAAATGATTAATTAATTAATTTAAAAATAAAAGAATAGTTGAACCCCAGCAGTAAACCACAGATCAGTGCATTTCCCAGTGAGGGAAAACATGGCATAATAAAGTATCAGAAAAAATGGACCCTTTCTGTTCGTTAATCTACTAAAAGAAGTTTTATTTTGTGACTGGGAAGAACTGGATTTGCTTCTCGTAGTTAATCTTTGCAACAATCTTAGGAAGTTGACGGGACTTATCACGTTTGTTTATAAAAGGTTGTGTGAAGCCAGACCGGTTCATGTCATGCATTCAGAGGCAAAGTACAAATCATAGCAAAGCCAGAATCTGAGCCCCCAGTCGGTGGAGCCACAGGCTGTTTGTATCCAGAACCTTCATTGCAGCACAATGGCAGAGGCGTTTAGCTTGAGTGCCTCAGTCTTCCTATGGACACTAACCCTTCCACCCAATACACAGACCCAGCTCTTTTAAACTATGTGAACGGAAGTTCAAGGGCAGGACACAAGTGATTTGCAGTGCCATTCTTCCCAAAGAGCATGGCCAAGAATGCAGTTTTAGACGTAGCCATCCTCATACCACAGGAGTCATTAGAAGGGCCTAAAATCAGAATTAAGGGCCCCATTTAATAGGCAGGAGTGTGTATCTTTGCCACAGCTGGCAGAGTAAACGTAAACTTGCATTTAATGCCTTTTTGATTTGTTTAACAGCTGCGAACATATCAGAGCTAATCTTAGCCATTTTCATTACGGATGGGCATGATTTCAATGTCATGTTCTCTTTAATGGTATCTGCATTTTCTCAGATAAATGGAAAAGTAACCCTATAAAGCAAAAAGTAACTTGTAAGGGGAGGTGGCTGAGCACACCTGCCATACATTAGGCTGCCCCCTCCTTCCTGGGGCTTTTCAACAACCTTAACCAAGAAGAGAAAACACTGGGCTGGTTGCATGTCAGGTCTTTTTTCCAGGTGTCTGTGATGAGCCAAGTTATTTGTGGATTGGGGGAGCCAAGCCTTGGAGGAAAGCTTGGGGTGCTATTGAAGTGTTTGTTGCTGAGAACATGCAGATGGTTCTAGATTGTTTCAAGCTGACTTCTATCCGTGAAACGAGATACACAGAGAAAGCTGCAGCTGTAGAACCAGTGTTGACAACAGACAGAGCCAGGAACGAGGTGACTGGAGACCCCAGTGATGCTTCTGCCATTGGCCTCCCATTTTCCTAGTTGGCCATAGCAGGCAACTCACAGAATGCTCCTAAGGAAAAAAATCCAAATACACATTTAGAGAAAGATACCTAGCAGAGTATGTCCACGGGTAAAAAGCTCCTGCTTCAGCTCATTGCAAAACCAGAACTTTCTGGAGAGTCTCAGGTTCCTATTTCTAGTTAACTCTTGGCCACCTGCATACTTCAAACTCAGCAGGTTCAAAGCTAAATTCATCGTCTTCCCAACCACCATTACCTCTCCAAACCTCAAACCTGTGACATTCTTATCCCCTCGGTCATCTAGGCTTTCAGTCTTGAAGTCTTCCTTCTTCCTCATATTCTATGTGTATTAATTCTGAGCTGCTACTTCTAGGATTTCTCTCTGCCCTGCTGTCTCCTCACCCTATGTTACTTGAACTATTGCAACCGCCTTCCAGGGTGGGTGTCAATTGGGCACAAGGCACAGAGGACTCTGGTTTCCAGGACCCCCATGACCCTGAGTGCCCCACTTTCCAGCTAGCTGAGCAGCATAGGAACAAAACAAGAATTTGTTTTCTCCGAGAGGGGAGCACATTCTCCCGTGGAGGCGAAGTCGGCATATTTACCTCGGTTTGTAGCCTGGGAAGAATTCCCGCCTTATAAGTCGGTGCCTTGCTAGGGATGCCCAAGGCCATTTTCTCCAAAGGAGTGGTATGGTAGATGATTGTCATAAAAGCCCCAAGCCTGGCCTATGCTGGAGTCCATACAGGGGCTCCCGTCCAGCTGGGCGTCTCCCTGTTCATGATGCCGACCCTTCTAACAAGAGCAGCCCCAGCCCAGCCTCCATCACACGCGCGCACCTGGCAGCAGCCTGACCCACCAGCCCCTCACAGCCTTTCTGCTTTCATATAAACATCTATATATCACATCTGTTTAACATGTGTCCGGTTCGCCTTCATGAAAAAGGAGAATAAAACTGCCTGATAAGAGACCGTGGGAAACCTCGACTGCCTTCAGCCAAGTTTTAGGAATTCATTGAGTGGAAATATTAACCCTTTGTCACTGAGGATCTACGCTTGGGCTGCCGGCCCAGCGTGATTTGTTATTTGACATATATTCTTTCTCTGTAAAGCATATTCAAAAACAAAACATCTGTGAGAGTGAGGGCAGATTTATTGCCTCCATTCAACCGAACAGGAAAAATCAGACCCCGGTATATTAAATAACGTGAATTTGAATTCAGAGAATTCTGCTTCAGCCTTGAAGCCAGAGTAAGTCTTTTTAATGAGCATTTTCTCCTTGGAGGGCCTCGGGCTGGTGTGACACTACAGGACATTCTCAAAACGGCAGGACGCAAGACTAAATCATTGACCTGTGATTTAGCCTAAAAAGGACCCGTTCCCTCCAACTCATCAGTCAAATCACTAGGAATGATCACAATGGCTTCTGGGTCTTAATCATTATCCCAAAAGGAAAATAATCATCCATTATTCAGGATGATTGTTAATCTTCACAACAACCCTTGAAGCATGTATTATTATTCCCAATGAAAAATAAGGAGATGAGGGCCCACAAAGGTCAGGTAAATTCTGCCCCCAGCATGACTAATAAATTATGATCTCTGTCAGGTAGATCGGACTCCAGACCTCAGGCTCTTCCCCATTCACCACACTGCCTGCTCTCACAAGTGAAAAGAAACACCGTGATTGCTTATCAGAGACCGCCATGTAGCTCCCTTTGTAGGCAGGGCCAGAGGCACCCAAGTCAGGACCCATGACCTTGACTCATCTCACATTCCACACTTGGCCGCGTCTGCAGAACCTACGTCCATCTGCAGAGATGGTATTAAGGACAGATGCACCCAGCACTGGGTGAAGTGTGTGGAGAGCAGCACCCCCAGGCCTGACACTGCCGACTCAGGCACCATTGGCACAGCACCCCTGCAGGGAAACCCACAGTCACAAAGCTTGGCAGCCTGTTGGAAACTCCACACTAAGTGCAGGAAGGACATATATGCATGTTCCCCAACTTCCAGGGTCCCATCAGCCTTGGCTGCCATCATCTCTTTGCCAGTTCAGTCTAAATCCAGCTATGCACCATTGCAACCACTCCCTTACCCTGGACCTCACCTCCCCTTGCTGCTTGGTGCGTGCCTGCGCACACACATGCATCACACACACACATATACACACACACATACACACAAAACACAGGGTTGGATCAATCCAATCACACATTTCTTTTATTTCTACCTCTGGGCTGCTGAGTGCAGTCAGGGGGAAATAGCACACAGCTGCAGGCTGGCGCATGATTGTGACCCATCTCACAGAAAACATCAGTTTTCCTAGCTGGTTCCATCCGTGTGCCTGCTCAGGGTTCCTGCATGCCCACAATGGCTTTCATTCCTTCCTGCTGCAGACTCCAAACTAGAAGCTCACCACCTCTGTTCTGAGAAGTGACAGTGCTTATGATTTTGCACAGAAAACGAAAGCTTGCATGAGTGAGCTCCATCAACTTCCTGCTCCCTTACCCACAAACCTGATTGTATCTGCCTCAGCTTTGTGGCCTTCTCACCCACCCACTGCACACGCATGTCCCCAACCTACTGTTTCTGTAGCGCCTCCTGTCTCTGTCACAGGCACTACCACCCGTCCAGCCCCCCAAGCCAGAAATGTGGGCGTCACCCGTGACATCAGCTGCTCTCTCCCACCTGCACCCTTCTCTAGCCTAAGTCAGTAATTCCTGTTATCTCTGTTATTTTAAGCAGCTCTTGGACCCATCCCTTTCTCTCCATGCACACCCCCTTGGCTGTAATTAATCTCTGTGGTCATCTCTGCTTCTGGTCTCGTCCCCTTGCAATCTCTCTGATGTTGCTTACCACTGGGCCTTTTTATAGAATTCTCCTCTGTTCCCCTACTCACAATTCGCCTGTTTGCCCATTACCACACTAAGGGCAAATTACCCGGCATGTGCTGTCTGGCCTCACGTCTGCATGCTTGTCCTGGTTTATCACCCCCACCCCCTCACCTCTCACACACATACTTTACAAGCAGCCCCGTGATCACTGTACAACCGAGATCCCATTCAACTAAAGACTATTGTTCCGGGCTATGAGGCAAGCTCCCCAAATTAGAGAACAATGACCCTCTGAGTGTTCACCAGGCAGGCTTCAGAAATAGCTCAAGAAAAAATATATAAGGAGCTAATATAAAATAATACTGAATGTCCACTATAATTAAAAATAATATATATAGTCACAGGATGTAAAGTAAAGCATAGAGAATATACGTAGCTATTATAATAGCTAGATATAGTGTCAGATGGGTGAATATAAATAAATAAAAATATAAATAAATACAAATTAAATTAAAAAAAATAAAATGGGAATGGTCAAAAGAAAAAAATCTAAGGAAAATTTGCCAACCCACCCAAGGAAGCCTCTCTGACTTTTCAGAGACACAGTTTGTGCTCAGAATGCCTCCTCCATGTCTGGACTGTCCCCTCCATTGTGTCATCTCCAGCCAAATGTCCCTGGAACTCTGGTCATATACACTGTTTGTAGGAAAATAAATAGAGATGAGATTTGTCTCCTCAAACTAGACTTTCACAAACAATAAACTGAGCTGGGCAATAGAGGAAGAAAAAAAAAAGGAGAGGAGATGCCAGGAAGCTTTAATCCGGGAGAGGGGATTTTACAACCAAGTTCATGACCTGACTGTTGGTGTCTTTCCTGTCTTGTGGAGACACCGAGTGCTATTTCCTGTCACTCACAGGAACAATGATGGCATGGATCTAAAATGAGAGCCTGCTAGATCTCAACTGGGTGTCCGGGTTAAGATTTCAGCGCAGCTGAAATTCTAATCAGAGAGATTTGGCCACAGAAACTCACAGCAGTCTCAATTATCCTTCTCATTATGATCACTCCTTTTTGCTACCAAAAGTCAGCCTTCCCAATGTGACATTTGTGTTCATTGCAAAATGAAATCACTGGGCCATTTAATTAACACTTGCTGTAAATATTCAGGGATCCCCAAGTGCCAAGGGGTGGGTGTGAGAGGGACGAGGCGAAGTGAGGGGCCGGGGGAGGAAGTCTGGCTGCTGTCGTCTGGCCGGACAGTGTTCAGTCCCCTGCATTCTGAGGCGTCCACAAGTTAAAGGCTTCAGGGCCTCTTGAGTATTTAATGTATGTAAATACATGATGACATCGCACGCATTACTTCAGACCGTGTGATAAAATAGTCTTGGGTCGGGGTCACCGGGGCCAGGTTGGGTGTGACATTGCTCGTGGAGCCCAATGAACACTCTTGGCCAGGAATGTCGTGGCGTGGAATTAGCCCCTGGGCTTTCACAAAAGGTGAAAGCATTCACAGACTCTACAAAGGAAGTTTTTATGCAAGTTAGAGCAGAGAGAGAACGCCATGGCAGTGTCCAAAGATGATGGCTGCCTCGGGTAGGAAGGAGAGAAACACCGGCGGGGGTGAGGGGGGGCCGGGGGGATGTCGCCGAGCAGAGTCCAGAGTCTCAGAGTGGACAGCTACGCTAACTTCAGGTTAGCTTCTCCTTACACGTACAGGAAAGGGGGAGTAGGTCAGGCAGGTTTGAGGGCTGACATCCTTCCTGGGGTCTGGTCTGTTTGAAGATGATGTTATCTCCGGACTCCGGACTCCGGATTCGGGCTTGGCCACAGCAGCCTGGGACTTTAATGTGTCACCAGTAAAAACTGCAAGAAGTTGTAAATTGGATTCCAGTGTCCGGGTGCCTGAGGCTTAAGAAATTGCTCTTTCCCAAGTTAGGATGTTGTTAATTAACGAGGTATGGGTTTACTTGAGAAAGGGAACAAGCAGAGTTCTTCAGTTAATCTGTGAGGGGAGAAACAGACAGAAAACAGATGAACATCAGGATGGATCAAACTGCACACAAATTCGGTTTAATTACAGGTGGCTAGATAGCGAGTTATGCAGTGAGTTAAACCGCAGACTAGCTAAGTCTAACTGTGTTACTGATTGCCTGAATTTCACCCTTACAAGGAGCACTGTTCCCTTTGACTCAAAAAGAAGCCTGAAGATTCAGTTCGGCTCAATCTGCTGAAGGACCTGTCTTAAAGTGTAGGTTTTATTATGATTCGGGTATGATGAGGCCAACGGATCAGGAAATGGCTGTCATTGAAAAAGACAGTTCATTCACTACTCATAGTTCCCAAGAGAAGGGGACACACCAGGCCAGGCTGGGCTGCCCAGGGGTGCCCCAGGCTCTGTCAGGAGGTAGAGGGGACTGGGAACTGTGGGCAAGAGCCTATATTGTCGTTTCTGCAGGAAAGAATGCATGAGGATTGGCTGCTTTGAATAATTTCAGAGGACTCTGGGGCAAAGCGGCTGTCCTAAGTCTATGATTCCTGGCCCTGGGGTCCGTAGGGCAGGTGAATAGTGGCCAGGAGTGTAAGAGTCCCACAGAGGAGCCGGAAAGGATGTGTGGGCCCCCGGTTGGCTGGTCTGCATATGAAGGGCGGGCTCAGAGGAGTCCTTCAGTATCTCTAGGAATTGGCTAATGCTGGGAGTGCTGTCCCTCCAGGGTCAGCAAGGCCCAGATGTCAAAGCACCAGAAACCCATGGTTAATACAGAACCGGTCTTGCAATTGTCCATGAAAGCCCTTTGAATCTACAAGAAATCATTCATTTCCTTGGGTTTACCCAGAGACCCAGAATTTTCTTTGTGAACCAGGTCTTGGAGGCAGCCTCGCACGGGTAGTTAAAGAAATGCAACATCGCCCCCTGCTGCTTAAAAAGTGGACCTTTGACAAGGCTCTCAGGAAAAATAAAAAATGACAGCACTGGTTTAAAAAAAAAGAGGAAAATCTCGACTTTGCACTCAAATCAACAGCATTTCCCATTTCCACAGAACTTTCTTTTTCCTAGTACACTGGGCCCCGGTGTGTGAACTGAGATGTCTGAGGTCTGTTTTTCTCTAGGCGTTTTTGACTCGCCAGTTCCCTAGCCCAGATGGAAAGTTCAGAGTAAGTTAAATAGCCAAGGTTACAGAATAATACCATGACAGACCTAGAAACTCATAGGGTTTTCCAGGCTGTTTCTTGGTGATAAAGGTTAACAGGAAACTGCTTTCCAGTTTCTGTCAAGAGGACGTGATTTTTTTTAATTTTTTTTTCAGAATATGCTTGTTATTTCCTCTGCCTTCCTGTCTCTTGGACAGGCAGGCAACACAGAACTTGGTGGAAATAAATGCGGTTGCAAAAAAACAAATGTAAAATTTGCCGTCTCATTTCAGTTTTTCATTATTAGAAAGTTGAAAAGGGAATTAGTATGTTTCCTTAATATACTGTTGAGGAGAATATTGGGACTGGAGAGACAGAATGCCTTCACTCCTTAATACTCAAGACTTAAAACAAAATGCAATACAGACATTAAGGCATTGCTTCAAAAATTAAGTTGCTTCAGACCCAACAGACTTAGACTCCGAATATTATTACAGAGCTGAGGTCACTCAGTGTCAAACTCAAGAAGCTTCGGCTGTTGTTCTGGCTTTAGGAGTCCAGGTGATTGGCAGCTTTGAACAACTTTCCATGTTAACAGTGAGAGGAGGGGCCAAGGGGCAAGGGCTGGGCATGGAGTATAACACCCCTACGCTGGACTTTCATGACATCAGGGAAGTCATCTGTTTCTTCTCCCTCCTGAATTGCCTTCATGGCCCATTTCACTGTCCAGTCAGAACTCTGACCCAGCGCTGAGTGGAGAGGAGAGCAGTTGAAAATCAGTTTCATTCGCAGATACGTACTGAGCTGTATTAGTGCTAGAGATGCAAAAATGAATAAGATTTGGGCCCAGCCTTCCAAGAGGTAGCAGCCCAGTAAGAAGACATCCCCAGAAACAGAAAATGACAGGACCATGGGACAGCACAGCAAGCAGAGGGCGTCATGGGAGCTCTTCCCTGGGGACAGTCAGCAGAATCGGCTAAATCGTGGTGACGCTGAGCCAGGGCCAAAGGGAGCAGAAGTGAGTTGGGGTGTGGGGGATTGTGTGGGGGGTGAGAGGAAGTTTGAACAAAGGGATGAAGCAAGATTTACCTGCAATAGGACAGGCCTGCAAGTTGTCCAGGTGAAAGGCATTTTTCTGAACCACCTAGAGTGGCGTCTGAGGCTTTGTCAGCCTTTCTCCCTCCGCTCCCCTCCTCTCTTCTCCCTTGCTTTTCTTTCCCTTCCCTCAGTGCCCCTTCTTCCTTCCTGCCTTCCAATTTTGCTATTCTGACAGCCCCTCTCCAAAAACCCTTTACAATGGGTGTAGGTTTATAATTAAATCAAATGTAACTTCGTTTGCTTTGAAATGTAGAATTTGCTCCTGCATTTCAAGTCCCCACATTACTAACGACCTGAATAGTTGTACAACTTGAGTTTCTCCGAGACCACTGCAAGCCCTCTGCAGAGGCGTGTGCATGTCCTAAAATACTTGCTCCAAAAGCAGGAGGCAGGTGCTTTTTTTTTTAATCTGCAGGGGGAGGAGGGTGGTAAAGATCAGCCAGCCTTCTCATTCCCAGGCTTTGCAAGAATGAGGGTCATATTGTAATTTCCAAAAAGTCTGCAGACTGTCACACGTGATCATAATTGTATTAATGTCTGTTGATTGAAAATATCTGCTAATCTCTGACGTTACCCTGGATTCATTCCCAAATGTAAATGAATCTGTTATCTTATTAATTGCAACAGCCTCTGCACACACTTGAAAAATGATAGAAAACGTGATTTACTGAGTCTGTAGACAAGAGGTTGCTAACTGGACTTGGCCTTATATTAGGTTGGTGCAAAAGTAATGGCGGTTTAAAACGTTAAAAATAATTACAAAAACTGCATGTTTGCACCAACCTAATAAAATGTTGGTTTGTTGTTTTTGCTGTTGTTTTTTTTTAACCGGAATTACTTTCCAATATTTGAAGGCAGTGGACTTCTTAGGTGGAGAACCACGGACCAACTCGCACTGTCATCTTTTACAGTCTGAAAAAACAAGGCCAGAGAGATGACGTGACTTACCCTAAATCAGCTAGAGCTGGGACCAGATCCCTGGTCTCTCAACTTGCTCCCCAGGAGTCTTTCCACCCCCTTGTAATGCTGTTCTAGAAGACCACAGCACTTGTTTCTTCTCATTTCACCTTCGGGCCCTCTCAGTACACCCAGTTTCCACGAGGCAGAGTTGTCACACCCACTCGGAGCCTTCGCCCCCTCCAAGGCTCCGCATTTCCATCATCTCCTCTTTCCCTCTCTCATCACAATTCCTCTCCCCTTAGTGCGGCTGATCCTTAGACAAGTACAAGTACCTTATCTAATTAAGGAATTCAATAAACTCCCAAGTCAATGTGCAAAGGCACATTTAGTGTAAACAAATAATATCAGCATGTTTCAGCTTGAAAGCAAAAAAATCTATGCACTCCGTCGGGATAAAAATCCAATTCTCATTTGGCTTACTATCCATTAATATCACAGTGTTAAGAACACTTGCTCCAGCCCTTGGGAAGAACAGAAATCCAACCACACCTCACCACCTTCAAGATGATAGTTCGTAACCATTTCAAAGAGAAATAGGGCCCCGTATTGGATGAAGCAGAAGAAATTATCTTTTAAAAATCCAACTCAGCAATGATAAGGACAAAACAGTAATGTGTTGAAAACAAATCGTATGAAAAACTGGAAAGCAGATGCGAAAAAAGAAAGTAGATGGTCACGCTGAAGACCACTCTAAGAAGTTGATGGCAGGCCCAGGTCTTTCTACGGTAAGGGCTGTCAGGCATGATGGTCCAAACCTACCATAAATGGACTTGAAAAACACTGTTTTTCTCTCCAAAGTGAATTATATATATGAACACAACTGATGATGGCTTTTTTGTTTAAGATTGGGAGTGCTAGTCGTCCTGTCACATCCTGTGGCTCAGAGATCAAGTTGATGATGTGCTTGGTCAGTTGATGCTTCTGTGGTTCATTTGCAGCTTTTGTCTTCCAGGTTCTACATAGAAAGCATCTCATACCTAAAGGATAATGCCACCATCGAGCTCTTCTTTCTGAACGCGAAGTCCTGTATCTACAAGGTAAGAACTTTCTCTTCCTGTTTGGAGTTTCCCGTTGAAATCTGAAAGCATCATTTGAAGTTGGAAATCCCAAGTCATGGTCCCTAATGCGATTTTATCGATTAATAGAAGAAATTTATAAATTAATTACTATAAATAAATGAGAACTCCATGAAACTAGCGCTACCGGTATAATCACGTGACTCCTTCTGATCCCAGCACTGTACTTTTGGCTCCTTGACATTTTCCTTAACCTGACCTTAGGAGTCGCCTTAACCTGGCAACTGAGACAAAGAGGAAAGCTAGACAATTATGACAAATGCAGTAGTCAACGTAGTTCTCGCTAGTGTGGATGAACTTGGATCCAAATGCAGGTATATCTGACGACTTTCAGACAGTCTAGCAGTATCTCTCAAAGGGACGCTCTTGGCCTTTTGGGTGGGAAACATTTTTTTAATTGTGCTAAAACACACATAAAATGTACTATTATAATCGCTGATAAGTGTCCAGTTTGGTGGTACATTAAGTATATTCACATTCACGTCGTCACCCCCCATCTGCAGAATGTTTTCCATCTTACAGAACTGAAACTTTACACCCAATAAACACTAACTCATCCTTCCTCCCCTCGCAGCCCCCGGCAACCACCGTTCTTCTTTCTGTCTCTATGAATTTGTCTACTGTAGGTAGCTCCTGTAAGTGGAATCATACAGTAGTTGTCCTCTTGTGACTGGCTTGTTTCACTCAGCATAATGTCCTCAGGGTTCCTCCATGTTGTAGCCTGTGTCAGAATCTCCTTCTGTTTTAAGGCTGAATAATATTCAATTATATGGACATACCACAGTCTGTTTATCCCTTCATCCACCAGTGGATGATTGGGTTGCTTCCATCTTTTGGCTCTTGTGAATAACAATTGCTCTGCACGTGGGTTTAAGAGTATCTGAACACATTCCTGCTTTCACTTGTCTTGGGTGTATACCAGAAGTGGGGTTGCTGCATTGTATAGTAGTTCTATTTTTCCTTTTTTGGGAACCTGCCATACTGCTTTCCATAGCGACTACACCAATTTTATATTCCCACTAATAGAGGTTCCAATTTCTCTACATCCTTGCCAATACTTGTTATTTTCTGGTTTTTTGGATAATTGCCTTCCTGATGAGGTGGTATTTCATTGTGGCTTTGATTTGCATTTCCCTTCTGATTAGTGATGTTGAGCATCTTTTCAAATGCTTATTAGCCATTTGTATGTCTTCTATACAGAAATGTCTATTCAAGGGACATTTCTTAATTGAGTGGGACAGTCTCTTACACTGCATCCAATTCCCCCATATGCTTGTAGAGTTCCCTGTCGTTGAATAACCCAAATGCCCACACACATGTCCAGCACACACCTCCTCCCTGGGGAGAGGGGCTTGCAGAGCACACACCCCGGGTTGAGGACCACTACTAGGAGAACACATTTCAAGTACACACCCGCTCTGCCAGCCCCCAATACACCCCACGACTGCAGCCTTCAGCACCCTACCTTGGGCTGGCACATAGAGAAGGACAGCTGACTCAGCCTCGGTCACAGCATGGCAGACTTTGCCC
Organism: Rhinolophus sinicus; assembly: GCF_057876585.1. Classification (NCBI taxonomy): domain Eukaryota; kingdom Metazoa; phylum Chordata; class Mammalia; order Chiroptera; family Rhinolophidae; genus Rhinolophus; species Rhinolophus sinicus. The sequence goes on along the minus strand of NC_142501.1, from coordinate 116,067,872 downwards.
CAAGGGCTTTCTGTAAGTTGTGTGGCTGAATCTTCACGACACCTCTGCGAGGAATGCTACATTTTGTCCCTGTCTTCCCTGAGAGGAGGAAGGTACCGGGAAGTTAGGAGATGCACCCGAGGACACATGTCTCGTGAATGGTCTTGTCCGTCAGGGCTGATGCTGGCCGCATGACTGCAGATCACAGAGCTCAGTCACCCCGCGTGCACCCCGGTGGGCAGACTCCACTTAGAGTGGAGGATGCCCCCGCAGCCAGGGAACTGGAAAGCCACGTACACACGTAAAGCGGGCGGTGACTGTAAAGCGGGAGGAGTTCGGGAGATCCCACTGCCTCTATTTTCATGGTTAAATAAACCCAGTTTTGGGGGATTGCAACAATCTACTAATCATTAACACACACACACGCACGGACACACACATGTTGCAATGGCGTATCAGCCATCACTCTTCCTTCTGGAAGTACTTCATACTCATTGCACAGAATAGTTCCACCAATTGCAAATATTCAAAATAATGAGGGCCTGGTAGCAATCAAATTCAGTTCTGTGAAAGGACCTCACTTGGTGACAGTTGCTGAGCCAGGACTTAAACTGGGCTCAAACCCAGAACACTCAGACTAAAGTATTTTGGGGTTTTGCTGAATGGAGGGAAATGTCACTAAATGTAGCTCCAGGAACTTGCAAATTCCTTCCTCTCTCTAAGCCCTTGTTTTCTCATTATAAAGTGGAAATAATACCACCAACCTCACAGATTGTAAGAGGAACTGCTGGTTTTTGTTTAATGAACGCGAAAGCCCTTTGAAAACGTTCAGGAGTAAAACGTGCGCACTGGCCACCAGGTGGCAGACGTGGGCAGTAAATGTCTGGAAAATCACGGAACTGATGAAATCACACTAAACCTGGGCAAGTAAAAGTTGCCCCCAATCGTGCTTGTAAAGACAGTTGGGCAAAGGGACAGAAACAGTTTCTCTCTCGGGGTTGCTCAGTTAGTCTAGTCACAAATGCTGAAGGCTACGGTGCTTCTGAGGACTCTAGGATTTATGGGAAATAATACAATAGAAGGAATCCTCAAAACTAAATAGTCCACGTTACCCGATTGCAGGTGGTGATGCAAATAACCCAGGGGTTGCTGTTCTAAAGTTTACATAGGAGGCTAGATTGTATCACAAGACCGCCTGTCTCCATCCTGTCATCAAAAATAATATTTTCATTGGCATAAATTGACACGTAGAGTTTATAGACATTTTTCACATGTATTATCTTATTTGAGCCTCATGAGTGAGGTTGAGCGGGACACATTAGCTTTCCAGAGGCAAGAAACTGATGTCAGAGAGGTTAAGGGACTTACTCAAAGACAATGAACCCAGAAGTAGTTGAACCAGGCGTGTGACCTATTTTGCACAGCTGTAAATATGTAAAGATATTGGGAGTTCCAGTAGCAGAGTGATTGTGATTTGGAGTTTAGATTTGGTGTCCCACAGACTTGGGTTTCCTTCCCAACTCCGCCTCTTAGCAAGTGCAGTAAATGTAAACACCTTCTGTGTTATCTCCAAGCTTAATTTTCCTCTGTGCTTTGCAAGGATATTAAAAGACCCTACCCACGACCTTCTTCAGAAGATGAAGCGAGATAAAGCATGAATTCCATTAGCACCGTGCCAGGCACACTCTTAGCTCCTGTGGGGTTCAGACCCAAGGTGTTTATCTTGGCTGTGACCTTCTTTGTGCCATCCATGCTGCCCTCGGGCCAGGGGTGGTGCCAGACATATAATCTGCAGATGATGCTGAGGTTCCCCCAGCACAGGTTCACCATCAGCTCCCTCCCTGTTTCTTGGGGAAAGATCCCTGCAATCGCCAAGTTGTTCAGATAAAATAAGCAGTTTATTCCTGCTCCTTCCAAGTCCCTGTGTCATTCACTTTTGAAAGCATTACTATTTCTTTTTATCAAAGTAATCTATGCCACAGCTGGGGAACATAGGTGGCAGCAAGAAAAGAAAAAGGCCAAATGTAAGATGGATTGACTCCATAAAAGCAGCCTCAGGCAGGAGTCTGCAGGAGCTGGGCAGGGCTGTTGAGGACAGGACATTGGGGCATCACCCACTCATAGGGTCGCCAGGAGTCAGAGCCGGCTCAACACCTTGTAACACACAATCTTTAAAAGCCAAATGGTTCTAAGAGACTGATTATGAAAATGAACCCCCCTCCACCCCCGCCAAGTCCCGCCACTTTCAACAATTATAGCTGTTTCTTCTGGTATTTGCCTATTTCCAAATAATTGGCATATTCCTGGATTGATCCATTTTCGATTAGTTGACTTCTTGTTAAGATAGGTGAGGGTTAAGGTCTCCTATACAACCATCCACAGGTTCCCTTTCCCCATTTTCACAGTGTGGGGTGAATGCCACAGCATTCCATTATTATGACTAATCCAAGTAGCATCTTAATGGTGTTGATTCTTTTTTTAGATAACCAGCTATTTACCTAAAGGTAATAATTGTCTTGCTGTTACCTGTTTAGTTTCTATGTACCCATCCTTTTTTCCCAAAACACCTACAGATTCCAAAATTCATTAGCAAAGTTAATTTCCAAATACATCAGGTAATAATTCATCAGTTCCCCTCTGGTTTGGTTTTGCTGCTCTGCCTTTATTGTTTTTCCGGGGACCTCCCTTTTCGAACCATCTGTCCTTTTGCTTCAGTCTCGAAAGGGTCTCATTTGCAGCCCTCACCACAGGACACCCGTTCCCTCTCTCTTGTCATTTCTGCACCCCAACTCTGCAGTGGGTTCTCTGTTTCCTGGATCCCGAGTCTTCCTGTGTTTTGTTGTACACCATTGTTTCACTGAAGAACAGCCTGCAGTAAATCCAGAGAAAGCACCTATGTGAAGTAAAATGTTTGGGTCCTTGACTATCTGAAAATGTCTTATTCTACCTTCATATTTGATTAATAGTGTGACTGGATATGGAAATATGGAAGGAAGATTTCTCTCAGGATATCAACGGTGTTGCTTAAGAGTCTTTGACAGTTGCTCTGCGGAAGCCCACTGTGCTGTACGTTGCATGTGGACCCCACCACCACCACCACAGATGGGGTCCCTTAGGCTCTCCTCTTTATTCTCTTCATCTGAAATTTCAGGAAGGTGTGTCCTGAAGTGCGTCTTTGTAAATCCATTATGTTGTGTATTCAACAGGCAGTTTGAGTCTGGAGATTCGTATTCTTCAGTGCTTGTAGGTTATTTTGTATTATCTCCTCTGTTTGTATATATCTCCTCTCTTATCTCTGTGCTCTTCTTCTGGAACTCTTGTTAATCAGACGCTAGGCATGGCCTCCTGGCCTCCTGCTTTGATACCTCAGCTCTCCTAGTTTCCATCTGTCTTTTTATTCTTTCTAGATTTCGTCAACAGTATCTTTAATCTCCTTCGTTGACTTTTTAACCTTTGCTGTCCTGTTTGCAACTTCCCAGACCCCTTACATATTATCTGGTTTTCTTTTTTTATATATATATGTGATGTGATTATTGTCTTTGTAATGAATATCCTCTTATTGCCCTGATAATATTAACGATCATGCACGTTCTGTTTCTTTCCAATTCTTTTTCTTTTTCCTGTTTATTTATTGTGGTCTCTGTCTTTTGTGTAGGAGGATTTCCTCAATTGTGTGTTGATCCTGGTCTCTCCGTCCATATTTAAGAATGAGGCACTGAGAAGCTGACTGGGGGGATGGTCCCCTGCTGGGTGACCTGTGGAGTGATCCCCTGGCAAGCTGGTTAACCCCACCTGTCGGTGTTTGGTTGTCTTTCCTCTGTGGCTCTTCATTCTCTGCAGAAGAGAATCTTCCCACTTCTGCCTGCGGCAGGCCATGGCCTCCATTCTGGGTATAGTCTCCCTTTCAATCCCTGCACTTTCAGTCTGCCTCATCCCAGCTTCCTGTTTATCTCCTCCAGGGGCCAAATCTCGGATCTCTTCAACAGCAGAAAAATGAGGAAAGAGTTTTCGTTTTATTGTTTTTCCCAAACTATGAATACTACTCTCCTACCGTCCCCTCTTTCTTCACCAGGAGACAGAAAGCATGGCTGCAGTAGATGGATGTCTCTCCTACTTCCCGTGCTTTACAATCCCCCCATTTTCTACAAAAAGAACAGGAAAATAGCAGTCACAGTGTATCCAAGTTGTAGAAAATTAGACTGTGGTCACGAGAGGGCAGGGCTGTAATTGTCTAGTTTAAGTAGAGCAGGAAGGAGTACAGAATGGTGTCACTGACACCTCACATGGCCACATGCTCTGACAGCACTTCTGATGTGTTTTAACTCATTAAGGTGACAGGTGGGTGATGGCAAGGAAATTTATGACCAGGGGATAGCTAGAACTCATTTAGAAATCTGCCTGGTTCCAGGGAAAAGTCCCATAGGAACTCTACCTGGGGATGTTGTGTGCTCCCTGGGAAGTGACACGACAAAGCAAGACTCTGCTGCCAAGATTTCCATCTGGTTCTCTCCCTCTTTGGATGTGGCCTCCTACATCGACTGAAGAGGCCCACTGGTCAGCCTCCCAGGAGGCAGTGGACTTGTCACGCTATGTGGGAGCGGTTGGATGGATGTGGATTCTCCTCAGCTCTGTCCCCACCTTCAGGCTGCAGGATCCAATACTGCCTGCTCCGAGTTCTCCACTGACAAAATCAAACGGCTGTCACAAATTAGTTGCCACGATAATTTACAGTAGCCATGCAAACAACAAGTACTAGGCCATAAAATGTTAGTGTCTGTTTCATTTTTTTAGAAGGATTCCCATAGATTATAGACCTTGAAACTGTAAGGCAAATAATGAAATCTGAGATCCAGCCCCCAATATTCTTCACATAGAGAGAAGAAAATGGGCTCCCACACTGAAAAGTCTTTTATCTCTATTCAATTCCTCATGGAAGTAATTTGATACCTATATGATTGCAGCTGGGCGAAGTGAGGGACTAATCAGAATGGCTAACTGTGCAATCATAAATCTCATGTCTGAACTGTATAACCCTGTCCAGACCTCAAAGGGTTAACCATCTCCTCTTTATTTGTCAAACTTAAATCGTGCTCGATCTCAACACTTACGTTGTCCAACAATGATAACCAAAGAAACAGGACCCATGGTCACCATCTGAAAAGGGCTTCTTTGGTTGGAGGAAAAGTGTGCACGAGCATTTTTCTGAGTGAATTTTTATGATCACCTTCCATGACCTGTCACTGAACTAGGCACATAGTCAATGCTCAATAAATTGTTTTTCACTGATTACTTTCCAATCCCAGAGAGCAAGAATTCATGTATTTCCTGTGAAATTACCAAGTTTGGTGCCTACATATATTCACTGAGTGCAGGTCATGTCAGAAAAGGCTTAGTTTTATGTGTGCTGGGGGATCTTGTCCAGCCTTCTTTTCTGAGATGTCCACATTGGTCTGAGAGCTTCACATATTCTTGGAGCTTAAATAATCAGTCTTGGGCCACATTTGCCACTTAGGTCTAAATGTCATCACTCTTATTAAAATTAAAATAAGTGGTCTTTATCCAAAATCTTCAAAGAGCTTTGTTAATGAGCAGATGGTATTATCTCCTCTGAAGATGAGAGAAACAAAGCCCAGAATCAAGTTCCACAGGACTAAGGAGCCAATCTAAATATTAGTCTCAGACATGCAGAATCCTCGTCCATATCTCTTAGTTTGATTACTACAGGTATAGTGTATATACTCTTATGACAGAGAGCGGAAGGAAAGAAGGACAGACAGGGACTTTCATTTTCAACTCTAGAAACTCGTGAACTCATCATGTTGTCACAAATTAGTTGCCACGATAATTTACAGTAGCCATGCAAACAACAAGTACTAAGCCATAAAATGTTAGTGTCTGTTTCATTTTTGTGCCCATGACCTCTAAAAGATCCCTTGCGCTCATGATATGGGCAGTGTGCAGTAGACAGCAGGAGTGATCCCTGTGCCACAGAATGAGAGAGTGGGGGCCCGGCGTGAATGGCATGTATTCCAGTGGGTCATTAGACAAACATGAAGTGACTTGCCTGACGGAAAACTGGCGAAGGGCTAAGAAAGGAATTGTACAAGATCACATCAGTCTTACGTGCCACGGCTCCTGTTTGCCTGGAGGTTACTTTTGTGTAGTCATGGTGAGTTATGCAATGAGGCGGGGCAGGTGAAATGTGGGCATCAGGACCCACTTGAATGACATACACAGTGACTGATACACACACGTGGATACACGCGTACACACACACAATGCTGTCCACCTCTTTAAAAATATCTATCTTACTAAGGACTCCTGTATATGCCAAAAAATGCTTGCAGAGCAGAGGCAAAACTGTGAAGTTCAGATTATCTGTAAACATTAGGAAGCAAAATACATAATACAGACATGATGTTTATAGTGTGTCTTAGAGTTTCCAAATCACCTCTACATTTATGTTTCACCAAACTCGGTAAAATAATTGGAAAAGAAATTGTTGTCCCTGTTCTACTAATGAAGAAAATGAAATTCAAGGAATCAAGTGATTTGTCCAGTTTCCTAGAGCTATTGGGGGAGAGGAGGCTTGGGGGGGGGGGGGTTCGACCCAGAACCTGGAACTTTCAGGTGACAGTAGAAATGATACTAAGCAGAACAGCAAAAAAAAACTGTAGTCTTTAGATGTTTTGTGGGTAGGAAGAACGTTGGTCACAGTTGGTGAGGATTTATTAGGAAAACCATTGAACAGCCCTGCATGTTATTCTGAATGGACTTTGCAAAGGTCCTTACTGGAATCTTCTCAACCTACCATGTGGTTGTGAGTCATATTTTCTGTTATAAGTATTTCATTAATCTTACGTGAAAGTTGGAATTTCTGTCATTCTTGACCATGGAGGAATGCTTTTCATTATGATTCTTGTTTGAGTGGAAAGACCACCACATCCCACAGAGCCAGGGGACCATGACGCGATACTTCGGCCTTCAGGACTTTGGAGAAAGTCCATCACACCTGCCACTTGGGGTTCTCATGGGGCTATCTGTTTGGAACACTGGAAGGCCCTCAGATAGAAATCTTTCTGAGAATATTGTTAGCCATTATGTTGCTGATAAATGACCTCAAGCCTCTTCCTCAGCTACTTAATCACCTAGGATAAAACCATGCTGAGTGGGAGGAAGTGGGGCCACCTTCCCCCGCTTCTCTGAATGCACACACCTGCAGATGGTCACGTTTTGTCTTCCCCTACCATTTTTCAAAAGATCAAAGAAAGCGGCACACATTATTCAGTAGTACGTGAAACAGATGCCCCAAACACACACAAAAAGGGGCACCAGACATCATATTCCCTTCTATCAGCTTCCCTTTCTTACTGGTGAGTCTCAAGATAAAATTATTACATGCCCAGTGGACCACCTTAGATTCCCAGGCAAGATTCTAGCTCAGCAAACTCTGCAGACACCCTTGGAGGCATAAAGAAATGTCACACCACCAGCAGCTGGGTGGTGCCACATGGAAAGTGCTCATTGGTTTTCCCTGAACGGTCTTTTTCTGCTCCCCCTCTTTCCCCATTTCATCCTCAGTAAAGGGAAAACCCAGTGCCCCAGGGAAGTATGGGATTTTTACACATACTACAGACGGTGGAAAAAAAAATGTATACACATTTTAAGGAAAGAAAAAACTGTGTTAAAATTGTAATAATCTATACCAGTAATAAAAGATGGATAAAAGTCATGTGTATACATTTTTTTGGTACCCTGGTATTTCAGGTCCCAGTTAGTTTATTTTCACAGCTTGAGCAGAAACACAGGAAAGAAGCCACCTCTGGTTTGCCAGAGAAGACAAATGAGAAACAGGTAGAGTTGTCCTTTTAATGTTATATGGCAGCATGTGTCTGAGAGGAGGATCCCTGGCAATATTTAGTCACTTTTCTATGTGGGGAACTCAGCTTTCGGGTTTTGAAGTACACCGGGAAATGTGTGGCGTTGGCGGATGGTCTAGAGCTCTGTGCCATCACAGTGGAATTTTAAAGAGAAAACCTCCGGGGAGGGCCAGGTGTAAAAGGGGGGGAAAGCATTATGAACAGGAGACATCAGGAATCAGGCAGATACTGCAAGGTCGGCATGTGTCTTCCCGTTGTTCCTAGATTGGTTCTTACACACACCATGTAGATCTCTGTACTGACTCCTCTGAGGACAGACAAGATGATTCTTGAACGCCATGAAGATTAAGTAGCCATGGTGAGAAGGCATAATGCAGCTCTCTTTTCCATCAGATTCTGCAAGGGTGTGGGATGTCTGGGCCACTTGTTTCTTTAATCCTTTTCCCTCGAACTGGCCACATTTTGCCTCTCACGGTGTTTAATACCTTCACTGGGAGCTGGGCAAGATTAGAGAAGGTGAAAACTCACCCCAGTTAGAGGTGCTAGTTCCTATTTACCCCGATGACAAATATGGTGAGAGAGAACTTGGGTAAATGAGCTCAGGCAGTTAATTGTGCATTGTCGGTAGCTTTACTTTGAATAATAGTACATTACAGTTAATGTTTACCGCCATATTCATGTCTAGCAGTCTCTCCAGGGACTGCACAATAGGCTGTGTAAAATAAAATAAAATTAAAAAGACCTCCCTCTGCCTTCCCCACCTTGCTTCCCCCCACAGTCCACAGTGTAGACATTCTCATTTAGCAGATGAGTCAAATAATGGACTCAAAGTTATGTTCACACTGAAAAGAGTTGTTTCCTGTTGGTTGGTTTGGCGTTGCACATTAGATAAGCCTCTCCTTGGATGTTAAATATTAGCCCACCGTTGACCATTGGCTACAGCCTAGGTGTAAATGTTTGACAGAAGAGCACACATCCCGATACACTAAAGCAATGCACGAACAAGCATACACAGCAACTGAAGGACACCGATTGGTGGGGATGGAAAAGAACGGAGTGAGAGTAGAAACGATCCTTTGTGAAAACTCTGGACAGTGTTTCTGTTGAACGTACATTGTTAAATGATTTACATTCTGATGGGACCTGGTAATCCCAGAAATGCAATTCCAGGCATTCCTCCACAGCCCAGCACTGACAGTCGGTATCAATTCCAGCAGCCATAAAGCTCCTTCAACTGGTTAAGCAAAAAGAATTATTGTTCCCCATTCTTCCCTATGCTCTGGTAGGTTCTCTTAGCCCACATTTCTAAGGGGGTTCGGTAGCAAACATTATCATCCATCTTCAAAATTCCTAAACCCCAAAGAGCCTGAATGATATCCTTCCCTCAGAAGATACAGGCATGCATAAGTGCATTGTCGTGACTTACAGGGGCCCATGCTGGACCACAAAAAATCATTAGAAAATCCATGAATCAGAATTTGGTTTATAATTCAAGTGAAAAGTAACTTTTGTTTTAGCTACCTTCAATGATAGATGTGGTTCTGAGAATATGTGGCCAAGACTCAGTCCTAATTGGTTGTGGAGAATGCACATCCCCGGGAAGGTGACACCTGGACAAGAAGTTGAGGGGTTGTTTCCAGCCCCATCAGGGCCAGCAAGGCCTTGCGACTTTGGGCAAGTCCCTTACAGCCCTGGATTTCTGTTCTCAGTCAAACCAGGGGGCTGGGTAGGCTAGCTGTATCTACCGTGTTTCCCCGAAAATAAGACCCAACTGGAAAATAAGCCCTAGCCTGATTTTTCAGGAGGACATCCCCTGAACATAAGCCCTAATGCGTCTTTTGGAGCAAAAATTAATGTAAGACCCGGTCTTATTTTCGGGGAAGTCTGTCCAAGCTCTAACTTTTCTGTGATCCACTCACTCAGTGTAGGATCTAGTGATATTAGAAAGAGATGAGAAAAGTGGACATTTCTATTTAAAATCTTGATAACGGAAGTGTGACATCAGTTCATTTGGTTATTATTCTTACATGCTGATGGACTCCAGGTTTCCCTTTGTCTTTAAGCTCTGAACTATACATAACAATACAGTGTTGTGCACTTAAAATGTTTTAAGAGGGCAGATCTCCTGTTAAGTTGTTTTACCACAGAAAAAGAAAAAACCACACACACACATAAAGGGATGCAAGGAAACTTTTGGAGGTGATGGATATGTTTATTACTTTGAATGTGGTGATGGTACACGGGTATTTGCGTAATGTCCAAATTTATCAAATTGTATATATTCAACATGTGCATTTTGTGTGTGTTATCAATTACACCTCAATAAAGCTATTTGGAAAGGAGATATGAACTATATACATATTAAGTATATATGCATATGTATATTATATGTATATACATATATATTGTATATACATATACATATATTAGATTTTTTTCCAAAAGGTTTATGTCCTCTTACAACCATGTCCATAGATCATGACTAAATATTTGGGGGAAGAGCTAGTAGGACAGAAGCATTTTTAAACTTGGACCCTATAACAGCGCTGACTGATAGAACTTTCTGCAGTGACAGAAATGCTCTGTATCTGCTCTGACACCATGGTACTTGGAGCTACTGAGTGCATAAAAGAAATGTGGCAACTGAGAACTGTATTTTTAATTTTATTTCATTTTAATGTACAGAGTCACAATCCTATTTTAACATTTTTTTCAATAAAGCCTCATTCCTGGTTCTGAGTAGCGTTTATAAAATAATAATAATTATTATTACTATTATTATTTATCAAGTAACCTTACTCCATTGATTAATCAGATTCACAGATTTGTAAAAAGGTGGGGACTGGCTCACTCCTTCATTTCTCCTGAAGATTTAAAGATGAGGCCTTTGAGACTGCATAGACCTCAGACCGCCGTGTCCCTGGCTGAGAGCTATAAAACAGATATCAGGGAGTATTGGGGGCCAAGTAATTCAGAGAAGTTGCCTCGAGGACCAGAGATGCTCTATCAGATTTTGAGATTCAGGGGATTCCCCAGAAAACAAAGGCCAGGCCTCATTTTAGGGAGATGTCATACAGAAGTTATTAAAGTACCACACTTACCATTCTTGTTGGTTGTTCCTTGTAGGAGCTGATAGATGTGGACAGTGAAGTGGTGTTTGAATTAGCCTCCTATATTTTACAGGTAAGCTGTTCTGCTCTCCTGACCATACACAGAAGGAAGGGAATTAAGACTTAGCCTGCATGGCCAGCCGCCATATCCACTAGTGTCTTCTTAATTATTTTCGCCACAAGTAGGAAAGAGCTACTAGGGACAATACACTGTGGCAGTACATAGGCGCGTCTGGTATTCCAAAATTTTAAGACAGCATCTCTCTGCAAAGGGAAATTGTGTGTATTGCCTGACCCTGGGGGAAACAGATCATTCTGTGAGCCCATCTTCTTCATCTTTGGCGCTCTCCTCCATTCTGGAAAAAGCCAAGTCAATAGCAAGAATTAATTGCCAAGAGAATCGCTTTGTGCCTCCTGCAAAGACAAGGAAAAGACCTCTTTATTTAGCATTATGCAAAGAAGAGGTATTACTGAGTATTAGCAATGGTGACAATTTAGTAACACTGGCAAGATGAATTGAAAGGAAGTCATTAACTTATCCCTTCAACAAAGATTTATTGAACAGCTATGTTCAAGACATTGTGCTAGGTTTACTACAGGTGCCATGGTCGCTGCCTCCAAGAGTCTTTAGAATGATGAGGGCATAGCCTGCAATATGACACAAAGCAACGAGTAACACAAGGTGGACATTTCTACCCAGGCACACATTCAGATCCAGAATCTTTAAACTAGAAAAAGTTAGACCAGGGCCTGCAGGTGGGAATTTGCAATTTGTCATTATGACTCACTTTCCTTGCATATAACTTTCTAAAGTTTAATTTAGTGTCTCATATTTAAGTGGCAAATGCACACGTCCATTCTTAATTACATTCCTGTAGCAGATAAGACCATAGCAGTCATAAGTTGGACTTATTCAGGGAGACCATCCTGACTATCAAATGTGTTTTAGAGTCTGTAACACTATGTTGGAATGTTTCACTGATATTGAATGTTTTTCTTCTACAGGAGGCAAAGGGAGATTTTTCTAGGTGAGTTTACAGAATTGTTTTTTTTCCCCTTAAAAATGTATTCTGTTGCGTCTCTATTAAAAGAAAGTAGTGTATCTTTTGTGGGAGGGCAATTTATTAATAATATATATTTATGATGTGCTCCAACTCTCAACTTGTCAATGAAAACAGATATATCAGGTGTAGAAAATATAATAATAGCAAGGAGAATATTCTGTACTAAATAAAAAGCGAGAGTTTACTAAAATGCTGAGATGAGAGCCCAGAGTCACACATGGCCATTGTATGGACATTTGTCACATTGTCCAAATGTCTCTCTGAAGCCTTGAATCACCACTAACTATGCTGTGAATAAGTCTGCAGATGACCCTGGAAATCCTAACCCAGCTGTTGACATCTTTATTTTTCTTTCTGCTTTAGTGTCCTACCCTTCAGGGATAAAATGCTATTCCATAGGGAAAATTTGTTCATGAAAGTGTTACCACACAAATATTCCATGTCGTCTGCTTTCCTTCCTCCTCCATATATTATGTTAGTGAGTGAGAACATAAGCAGACCTAACCACTGGGGAACCTGCTTTTTTTGTTTGTTTGTTTGTTTTAATTTTTTATTGGGGAATGTGGGGGAACAGTGTGTTTCTCCAGGGCCCATCAGCTCCAAGTCATTGTCCTTCAACCTAGTTGTGGAGGGCGCAACTCAGCTCCAACTCCAGTTGCCGTTTTCAATCTTTAGTTGCAGAGGGCGCAGCCCACCATCCCATGTGGAAATTAAACCTGCAACCTTGTTGTTGAGAGCTTGCGCTCTAACCAACTGAGCCATCCGGCTGCCCCTCCAAAAGCTCAGCAGCAGCTTGTTGTTTTCAATCCAGTTGTGGAGGGCGCAGCTCATTGCCCCATGTGGGAATCGAACCGGCAACCTTGTTGTTCAGAGCTTGTGCTCTAACCAGCTGAGCCATCCAGCTGCCCGAACCTGCTTTAATAGCCTGGTGGAGCTGCTAACTTCAGTTGTCTTGCCATTTATTCCATCAGGCACTGCCCGTTGACCAGCGTGGCTGACTTGCCTCTCAATCTCTCAGAGTAATTCCTGGAGCCTTCACAGAATAAGGGATTGTATCCACTTACCAACAGGACTGTCTGCTCAGAGACAGACATTATTCCTGAGATTCTGTTGTATCCAACTACCCTAAGGGAAGTCCAGGAGAGCCCACTCTTGAGAATCAAGGTCTAGGAAGGAAGACCAAACCACATGTCCAAGAAAACAAAGCCTCAGGGCAGAGGATTCTGGCTGATGGACAGGAAATTAGCCAAATTGCTATTTAAAAGAAATACAAATCGTGTCTCCGCTCCTTGAAGGAACTTATATGTTTTCTCATGCTTTGTGGGATTTGATCTCTAAATGCAACGTAAACTATGTCAGCTGGGGGCCTACCTGTACTTGTTTAGCTTTGTCAAGTTCATGCTGACTGGTTCTCCAGGTCTTAGCTGCTTTCTCTTTGCGTTTCCTGTGCATTCCTAAGGCTTTCCAACAAAACCTGAGGGGTATGTTCTCACTCAGATATCTCAGCAAAAGTAAAAAAATTATTTTACGACCCAAAACAAGGATCAGCAAACATTTTCTGTAAAGGGCTAGACAGTAAATTCCTTGGGTTTTGCAGGCCATACAGTCCTATTGCAGTTATTCCAATGTACCTTCCTCAGTGCAAAAGCAGCCATAGACAATCGGCAGTGTCCAAAAAAAAAACAACTTTATTTATAATACTCAAAAATTTGGATTTCATATTTTGATACTTCTTTTGATACGCCCCCCAACCATTTAAAAATGTAAAAAGCCATTCTAGGTTCACGGGCCATATGTAAACAAGCAGAGCACTAGATCTGGCCAGTGGGATGTAGTGGGCTGACCTCTAAAATGGAGTCCCTTTAGCTCAGTTTGAATGTTTGCATAACGAGACCTGCAGGCCTCTTTTATTTAGGTTTCCCAAGTTATTTCCATAATGTGGAGGTAGTCATAGTCCTTTTTTAACTAAGGATTTTTTTAAAAAAACTAAGAATTTTTACTGTCAGTGGCCAGTCACTACTCACTGAATTTGTTGAATGAAACATTTTCAGTATCTAGAAGCAATAGATACTGTTGTGTTGTTGTTGTTGTTGTTGTTTTCCCTCTGTTCCTTTTTTATGCCCTTCATTTGGTATTGGAATTTGGGGATTTTGATAAGTACAGATTCATATCTACTTACAAACATTTTTTTGGAGTCCCATGAAAAATGGTTTAACAACCACACATCCAGTGGTTTCCATTGTCTGCCTTACTTTCTCCGGAGATACTTTGACCCCCTTTTCTTTCGCCAGCTCTGACCTCTGCTGTAACTATTATTTATTTTCAACAGTACCCTGACAGGATGGAATGTGAACTGTGGACAGCATTATCTGGCCCCGCAGATCATGGGAACGTGCGGCCACAGAGATCACCAGGGAGGGGGAAGCAGAGGCCTGGCCTGGCAGTAATTCACGGCCCCCTAATGAGCTTGTGGAATGCCAGTTTGTTGGCTTCAGAGAAACAAAGGATCCTGGTTTGGCTTCATTTGTCAAAGGGCTGCCTGGCAGTTTGTTTGGAACAGCAGCTGTCTGGGGAGAGAAATAGCTGTCAGGGGAGGGAGAGGTCAGACACCTTATCCAGAAGGTCAGTTTATCTCCCAGCATACAACTCCCATCACCTGCCAAGGTGGAGGTGATCTGTCACCTAGGACTGACTCCCTGATAAACACCCATTGTCCCTGGCAGGTCCATGGTTAGGAGGCTCGGGTGGCCTGGAGTTTGGGAATAAGAGAAGTCATTCTAAATTCCTCATTGGTGCCTCTTCCCATCTACATCCAGGAAAATCCCCAAAACATTGAAGTTGTCCGCATTTGGTTTGGTGGCTGAACATTGGGCATTCTAGATGTCCTATTCTCACAATTTAGTGTTATAGAAAGTTATTTTTGCTCTATTAATAATTCATGTGGGACTGTTAGTTGTAAACTGAATGGTGTTGACTTGTCTACATACCCCATCAATAAATGAGCTGTCAGTTTGGAACAAGGCTTTTCTATAACACACAACCCAGGGCATAATTTTAACGTAGTCTAGAATCTAGAGGATCGAGTAAACTTTTAAACTAATGGTCTCACCCAAAAGGCAAAGTAGAGAACCTCTTTCATAGCCTGAGGGTCCTGAATCTATAATTTCCTAAAAGGCTATTTTGCCCAGGATGCTATTAGTCTACATATTTACGTTTCAATGAATATATAAATTACATTTATGTAGAATGAGTATTACAAAGCTCCAAGTTATGGGAACAATTTTACAAGAGTAAGAGGGCTATTTTTACAAAAGGGAGAAGTAAAAAGTGCTGATATGATTTCATAGAAAGAGAACTGGAGAAGGACAACCAGGAATCGTAACTACTCTTCCTCATGAAACCCACAAGCTGTTATTTCTTCTTTTGGACTCTTTTTGCTTAGCAGACCCCTAAAGCCTTATTCTTATACAGCTCCCTTTTCTTTCCAGTTAAGGGAAATGTTTACTTCTGTGTCTTACTGAACGTTATAAGGAAATCTTGGGTTCAGCGTTGCTGAAAGAAAAGGACTGAGATATAGATAGATAAAAAGTATTGCCTGTGCTAGGAAGGAATATATGTCATACATGTTCATATTCTCACATGGTAGACAGATTTGTAAGACAGCTTCAGGAAATAGTTTAGGAAATAGTCCTATCTAAAAACAATATTTTCTCACTGGTATTATTTTCCTTAGTACAGCATGTAGTCGTCGTTTTTCATTTCCTGTTGTATATCTGTAAAAAAATGAATGCCAATCAACAATCAGGAGATCAGCAGAGTTGGCATTTCTGTTTAAAAACAATTGACTAGCCTGAGAACTGTTAACCATGGCAGCTTTGCAGACAAATATTAGGTTGCGAGGGGTCAATACAGTTTAAAAACAAAATGTTCTCACTTGATAATCACTGCTGAACATTAGTCAACTAACTTACATTTTCTATGATTTCTACACACTTTATTTAGCACAAACGCTGCAGTGGTTCAAGTACTAAACACTGACATTTCCTATTTTTGAAACAATGTTTTTAAAACCTTGGTTTATTGTAGGAAAATAATATTCTCCTCTTTAAAAAGGTCAATGCAGGGAACACCTCATTTAATCTGAACAGGACATTCAAATTGTATAGATACATTCTAATTAATAGGAGACTTAGTGCTATACTATAGCAAGCAAGGTGATATAAGAACTGGATATTTTTGTTGTTTGTTTTGTTTTGTTTTGTTTTTCCCTAAGGGGACTTTAACTGAAAACCCTGGTAGCCAACCTCCATACTCTGATTTTGAGAATCACCTCATTTTTTTTTACTTTTTTGTCAGCCCTCTTGAAAGTGTGCCACCAAAAGAGAAGAAAAAAAATTATTTAAAACAATATTTTGCCAAATCAGTGATTTGATTCAAAAATACTTTATGCTGAACAGTACAAATAAATGCCCAAATCATGCTATCTTTAATATAAAGAATCATCCATACATTAATGGAAACTAGTGGAAAAAAAAAAAACATCTGTTATGTAGAATTTTTTGCTAACAAGATTTATTGAAACCAGATCACTACAGCTGTGTTACTCTGGGCCGTCTGTTGGGACCTGGAAATATCCTTGTTACAGAGGACCGGACGTACTGATGCTAATCATTAAAACAGGATCCTACCAGCATGAGATTTATTAGGACCAGTAAGCAAACAGCACCTGAAAAAGGCTGATATTAAGGAGAGTTCCCGTAAAGATCCATGTGCCACATTTTGCTTACCTGTTCAGCCTGTCGTGTGCAAGCAAGGCCTTACATCTGTGGACTCTCTGTTCCAAATAAACACAACAACCAGAGAAAAAGCAGTAAAGCTGTGATTGAATCCTTAGGGGTCAGTTTATATGACATCTGTACAAACTTAGATGCTCGTCCAAGTGAGAAAGTGTCAGCTTGTCAGAGTTCAGTGGTTGGTAAGAAACCTTACTGTGTCCCTGATCTATCAGCCTGCAGGTTTCTAATTCTATTTCTTAAAAAAAAAAAAAAAAAATAGTTTTTAGAGATAGAGCAATGCATTGCTCCCTCAATAGAAAGGAATAGCGGTCTTTCGTTAACAAAGGAAATTGATTTTTCACCTCCATTTCAGAAGAGAGGTTAGAGTATTTATTTGTGCTGAAAAGTTCCTTTCACTTCCACAGACTGCATGTTCTTAGCGCTCTGGGAGAGCAGTTAGAAGCAAAAAAAAAAGAAAAATACAGACCTTTTAATATTTTATTTTCTGTAAACCATCAGACCACGTGTTCACTAGTCTGGAAAGACAAAATGAAATTTCTGTGACCAAAAAAATAAGTACTTTCTTGATTTTTTTGTTCTTTGTTTGAAATCTGTTCTGCCTTTTTAGAGAGCGTTTGTGAATTAATGTAAATGAAACTTGGCTTACTGGTATCTGAAAATTCCAGGTTTGTGGGCTGTTTTTGTCAGACTAGACGATGCCGTTTAGGCAGTCATAGGTTAAAGGAAGAATTTTGGAAGATCAGCAGAAAAAGCAGTCAAAGAGCTAGTTTTCTTCTAAAAGACTTTTTTGTTTTTAATTTTATTGGGGAATATTGGGGAACAGTGTGTTTCTCCAGGGCCCATTAGCTCCAAGTTGTTGTCCTTCAGTCTAGTTGTGGAGGGCGCAGCTCAGCTCCAAGTCCAGTCGCTGTTTTCAGTCTTTAGTTGCAGGGGGCACAGCCAACCATCCCATGCAGGAATTGAACCGGCAAACTTGTTGAGAGCTAGCACTCTAACCAACTGAGCCATCCGGTCTCCCCTAAAAGAATTTTTAGTACCGTGTTTCCCCAAAAATAAGACCTAATCAGAAAATAAGCCCTATGATTTTTCAGGATGACATCCCCTGAACATAAGCCCTAATGAGTCTTTTGGAGCAAACCTTAATATAAGACCTGGTCTTATTTCTGGGGAAACACGGTAACATAAACATTTGTAGAGATTGCTATCTTTAAAAAGATGACAACATTATTTTCTTGCCCAGCTAACAGACAGCATTGAACGAAAATTGCTTAATTTAAAGCAGCAGTCTATAAATCACAATTTCCAGCCTACTAATATCATTACTTTGCACTTACATAAGTGGTTTTACTGCTGCAACTCAAAGCAAGCTCAATTTTATATCATTGTTAGAGCATTTGATCATTTGGGGTATATTTTCCTACAGTTTTTTAATTGGCCTCTTGAAAGAAAACAGCTGACACTCATCATGTAGTAAGAGAGAGAGATTTGCTGAGACTTTTAGATAGTTAGTAAAAAGTACTCAGACAGTTGTGTTTGCAACAGTCAACATTTGGAATACAACTTACATAACCTAATAATATCTTAAATACCCAAACTTGCAAATGTCCCTATTGGAAACGTCCTAGAAAAAAGTTATCTGTTAAGCTTGAAACACATCTGTCAGCCCAAAGAAGAGTTTTTGTGGGGAAAAAATTAAATTTATATAATACTCATATATTTTATCAAAAACAAAGGAAAGGTGTGTGTGATGTTTTCCTATGATTTAAAAAGGACTTTGAGGGAGAAGCAGCTAGAACCTTTCAGCCAGCAAGACCTTTTGAGAGGAACAGAAGCTGTGAAACTTTGAAACAAAATGTTCAAGTGGAAAAGTTACAGATTATTACAGAAAGCTTTGTTTTGTGCACAAAAGTCCATTTTACTGAGATTTTTCAAGTGTATAATTCACATTTTGCAAGCATAGAAAAGTACTCAGGTGGGGGATTTTGCAGGATGGTATTCTTTAAATCCTATGGAAGTTTAGATATAAAGTAAGGAGGAAATTTTGTATTAGGGCAGCTTGTCTCTTTTGTTAAGCACTTATTTAATATCAATATCATATTTTGAGTTGACCTTTTGAATACTAAAAAGGTTCATGGCTGTGACACTATGTCCGTTTTCTCAGAGTTAAGGTTTCCAATCTAAAGGGTGAAGTTGTAGAAAATCAGTTGCTTCTTGTGCTTTTGAGTAAAACTATTGCCTCAAATTGTAGACTTATAAAAAATGTTTTAACTTGTTTTGAATTTTATAAGTTTAAAACTATGTTAGAAATTCACAAAACTTTTGTGTCACCCTAAGAAACCAAACTCACTGATCAAGGAGGACATGTTTCCTTAGATAAGTTAGCAATTAGCATCAGAAACAAAGGAATATAATTCATAAACATGTTCGTAAATTTGTTCCTCAATGATTGGTAAATTAGTGTGGCGTATTTATGAACGACATATCCCAGAATCCAGAATCCCAGGCTGGAAAAGCCCCAGAGGGTCCCGTGGGCCTCCGAGCTTTGCCAGCCAGTGGTCACACGGCAAGTGGCAGGAGAAGCTTCCCAGAAAACATGCCCCGCCTCCAGCTTTGCGAGTCCTCCCTACCCACCTGAAAGAAAATGCGCGATAGGAAGGAAAGAGGCAAATTTCCATTTTCTTTGCTGCTGCCTGAACTTGGTTCACAAGAGAAGAAGAGGGGGGCAGGAAAGGAGAGAAATCGCTTTCTTTGGAGCTTTTAAAGATCAGCCAAGAAGAAAAAAACCTACAACTTCTCATCATAAATCTGTCTCAGAGTTTTCTAGATTCATGTACCACTGGCATAAAGTAATACAGATCCACAATGCATCTCTGAAACTGTTGAGGTCCCAGTGTTTCCAAATTCAGAAATTTGTAGGTTTTAGACGGGAAATCTAGGTATTCTTCACTCCCATGGCAGAGGTTGGGACAGACCCTGCAAGTGTGTGAGTTACTGCTCCCTGGGCCCAAGCACACGTGGGAGAGAGAATGGTCACACGCTGCCCCACGCAGAAAGGTTAGGCTTGCCACCAACTGGGTTACAAAGGTGTGTTTCTTCGAGCTTTGCAGATTTGGGGATTGTGGATGATGAAGACCTGTAACACTCCTTTTACTTACGAAACAGCTCTCCCTGGAGAACTTTACCCTCTTATGATACGCGCATACAATATGGAGGCGTTGGTGTGACATTAGCATAACATTACTGTTTCTGCGATTCAGGCTAATCCCTTACGTTACACTTGTATAACTTTCTGGCTTCTGTGTTCTGTTGTGTTAGTCCCGGCGCACATTAAAACCACTGGTTTGGGGAAGAAGGCCCCCACACTAAGCAGGTTTGCCCCAGGTTTCTCCTGCCAATTACCACATCTCATTTGAGCTGAAGGGAATCTTCTGAAAAAGCATTTCCTCATTTTTTATAGGAAAACAAATACAGTGTGTATTTTGCTAATCCTCCTCTCAAATTTAACTTTTGCTTTCTTTACTTTACGGTGTTTTGGTTACATTTGTTGTTGCAAATTCCCTATTTGATGTATTGCTAGAAATCTTAGTTTTCTGCTGTAGATCATTCAAACTCCCATGTTTTATAAGCAGTGTAGGTAGTAGAAGAGACGCACGTTGTTTAAAAAACAACAACAACAACAACAACAACAACAAAACACCTAAGTCAAATATCAACACAGCATTGAGAGACCACTTTTTTGATGACAACACTAAAGATTTGGCATAAAACCTGGGTAATATTAAAAATAAGAAGACTTCGGTTGTATTCTCAGTTTAGCAAATGACTCTTTCAGATCCTCCACTGTTTTTCTTTTTCTGAAAACAGAATGTGACCTCTGTTGGAACATGAACTGTTTTAAAGGGCTGTTTTCTAAGCTGGCATTTGTCAGGTGCACTGGAGTCAGGAAAATGGAAGACCCTGAAAGAGGAAGCTGGGAACTTGTAGCCCATTCCTGAGGTTTTAAGTTTTAGGTTTTCACAAGTCTCTGGAGATAGAGTGACCAGTCCCCATTTAGGGCAACTTTGTGATCTGCAGCCACAGAGTTTGGCCAGCTCTCATCTGACAGGGCTGGCCACCTCTAAGTCACTGCAGATGTTTACAGACGGCAGAAAGGCAAATAGAACATTTCTACATAGCTGTCCTTGGGGAAGGTTTAAGAACCATGGATACCTTCCAGAATGTAATGGATTTGGACGGACTTCACGCCTTAGTGATTTCTTATTATATTTGTCTATGTAACCTTGCCCTGGGGGAAAGTTCCAGAACCCACTGCAAGCTCCAGCAAGGAAGTCAAACCTGGGACTGTCATCAGGGAAATTTGTTTGCCAACAAACTAGTGTTTGGTGGGTAAGACAATCCCTTCCTCCTTTGGCTTCTTCCTTTCCCAAATATACTTTGGATGTGATGAGTGTGAGTAAACCCAAGCTCCAACGTCAGCTTTATTGCCTTTCTCGGTTTCATCCCCTAAAAGTTCATCCCGGAAAAGTGCCTTTTGATACTTAAGGTACCACGCTAGACACTGATGAGTCATTGACTCCAATCCCTGTTCTCAGTGACTTTATAGTTAAACAGGAAAGATAAGACCCAGAAATTCATCCTCAAGAGCTCTCGAGTGTTTGGTGAACTGAAGATTTGCTTAAACTATGCCTTGACAGCATGTGAGTAAAAATTCCAACCCTGCTTGGGAATTGAATTTGCCTGACCACCAGGAGCTCATCTGTTTGAAAACCTCCAGGCGCTGACCACTGTCGACGGGATAAATTTGAACTCTATCAGCCTAGCAGTGAAGGTCCTCAAAATTCTGTGTCTAATCTGCATTTTATTTAGCTTTATTCTCCCTTACCGACCACCCATTCCAACTGATCGCTTTGGTTCCAGTTACATGGCCTCCATACTCTGCTGTATTGCACCGAGGACGGAAGTGCTACCCTCGCCTTCTCTCCATGCAGGCCCTGCCCCAAAGCCTCTTACATAACAGCCTCCGGGGGCCTTTCTTTCCTCTGAACTTTTCAATTGGTTGTTTGAATCAACTTGATCAAACACTGCCCAAGTTGTCAGTTGTCTTTTAATTCATACCTCTCACCTCCCACAGTAAATTTGGAGCCCCTTTTGGACGAGGAGTATGGCCCTTCCTTTTTTGATCCCTTTCCATACCTTCCATGTAACAAGGGCTCCATAAATACCCCCAGCTCGTTGGTTTATTACTTGATAAATTCTTACCTTCCACGTAGATAACAGTTCCAGGACTTGGATTTATTGATTCAAGCAGTAACAAGTTGAACGTTTCCTTCTGGTTGGTTGTTAAAAGCCAGAATTTGCACTGTTTCTTAGTCCACTTGAAAAACGCCTTTTCTGGGAGCAGCTATAATGTCACCACCCACCATCTGTGTGTGTCTTTGTCACCACATACATGAACTGAAAGTATTGGAATGGTTTTGCCCGATGGCACTTGGTATCCAAAGGGCAGCTGCTGATTCCATTGCTGTGGGCAGTATTTCCAGCTGGGGAGGGACTCATGGAAAGGCACGTCCTCCAGTTAGCAGCGTGGGTGTTGGGGTACTTGCCGTCCCAACACCTCAGGACCTCCCCATCTGTGACTATGATGTTCCTTACGTCCTTCATATTTACTTACGAAGCTGCTACCTCATTGCTTTTTAGCTCTTACCGCCCAAAGTCCCGGTGGCCAGTATTTGCCTTGCGTGGTGTGAGTAGCACAAAAGCTGCCAGCACAGCCTAGGTTAGAACTATGGATGCAGGACCAGCTCCCCGGGGCGAGCTTCTGCGACCCCTGCGAGGGTCTCAGGTGCTTTGGTAGACAGTATAGGGAAACACGCTTTGCACACCAGGACCACCCCAAACGGGGTGCTGCAGATCACAGACACCCAGTTGCCCCCCTGGTCTGCTCAGTGCCGGGGCAGGTGGAGCATTCGACAAACTCTGGTTACAGCTGGGGGACTTGACAGCGCCATCCAGACCTGAGAACATGTGAGTCTGTGGGAAGAAGAGTTTCTGATGCCAGGACCACTCCTTGTACCAGATAATCCACTTCACACTTTCACCGTTGTTTCCAGGTGTCATCAAAATCAAAAGTTATTTATTTGTCATCTTTTGGAAAACAGTTTCCAGCATGTGATCAATCCTGGCAAAGCAAATCAGCATTGTGTGCTAGTGAGGAGAACAGCGAGCTCGCCAGGAAAAAGCAGTCAGGTGGCCCATCCTTGGAGCCCCGTGAGCCCACAGCGGGGCCATGAGGAGCTCCTCCTAGAATCCTTCCCCATGGGGTCACCAGTGACCCTTCTGCTCCCAGATCCACGCTGCTCGGGGGTCCTTGGTCTGTGCCCCTCTACACGTGCAGGGTTTGAGAAGGCACTGCAGCCATTTGTGAGCTCTGGGCTCTCTGCATGTTGTGTGTGCTTTTTCTTTGCAAATAAATGAATAAATAAATAAGTGGAAAGCACCCCTTCCTCCCACCACTTTTCATTAAAAGGGGACAGATGTGGGGTCTCCTGGACCAGGCACGGTACGGTGGTTTTATTGGAGGGTGAGTTTTCTGGCCCCACTCGATCTTCTGCCCCCTCTATTTCAGCAATGAAATGGTGAGGAGTGACCTGAAGAAGCTGCCAGCGCTTCCCACCCAAGCCCTGAAGGAGCACCCTTCCTTGGCCTACTGGTGAGCTGCCCCTCTCTGCCGGCCCAGGTGTCCTCTCCAGGAGCAAGCCCTTCCCGGGGGGCATGGGGCCCCAGCCAGCCAACTCAGGGCCACCTCCCAGGGCCACTGCAGGGTCAGCCTGGACCCCAATAGGAGAGCGACTCCAAATTGTATTAAGTGGCTTGGGTCACCATGAAACTGTTTTCTGTATTTATTCAACTGACGTGGTATGTGTGAGATCTCTCCCTTCCCCCTTTTCTTTTCTTTTTTTTTTTTCTTTTTTCTTTTTTTATTTTTTTAAGAAAACCTTCTAAGATTTCACTTTGGAAGCTTCGCCTCCCTGGAGATCCTTTCATGTGCTGCTAGAGTTTCCTTTTGGAATCCTTGTCATGTGATGACAGGATGTGTGAGGGTTTGAGGTGGGGGAAAACTCCAAGGTGGTTTTTTTTTTTTCTTTGCAGAAGAGAGAGATTGATGCGTTTAGTTTCCCATAATGTTTCATATCTCCTAATTTAGCTGCCAGGTAACGTTATGCTGTAGTTCATCTGTCAAGCCTGAAATTACAGATTCTGAACGAATGGGGCATTTGAAAGGTGCCCAGATTGTGGTTTGGGTCACATTTGAGTGGGGCTTGCTTGCATTCCTAGCTAGTGTGTTGAAATCCTCCTGACCACTGTCCTTAGAAATAGCACAATGCAGCACCCCCCATGTTCCTTCTGACTTGGGGGAAAAAAGCATTGTAACTGCTTTTATAAAAAATAATAATAATAATAATAACATGAAAAATCGCAGAACAATTCAATCCTAATCAACGATAACATGTGACGCTTGTGAGCGCTTCTGTAATGCGCTTTATGAAGTTTACAGATTCCTAATACTTCATCTTGTCTGGATGCTTTCCTAGTCAGCAAACGGGTTGTTGAGGTGTGCGGTGGCTGTAAGAGATTCCTTCAGCCCAGGTAGTGTGCGTGGGGACGCAGAGGGCATTAGCAGGAGTAAACTCCGGTACAGAATCATTTCTCCCCAAGAGGCCAAGGGATGGGATAGCGGGGCTGGTATCCCCCATCTCATCTCTCTGTTTTTTTGTCATTCTTCTTTCAGTAACAGACTTCAATAATAGTGGTTTTATATCATTGTAATGCACCCCCAAAGAACAGAATCTGTTTCACCTATGGGGACTTTGCATGTGTCAACTTCCAAGCTTCTAGCCTGGCAGTCTGTACATGTGAACAACAGATGGCACTCCTGTTCCTGCATTCACGGAATGCTATTGCCCTGTCCCCAATTCCTTATGCCCCCCCGGGCCTTGTTTGCTCTATCTCCCCAGCTGTTCCTTCTCAGGAAACCCATGGCAGAGAAGCTAGAGGCACAGGGCTATAACTCTAGAGACCAGTAGTTCCTACATGAAGGGGATGTGTTTGCCAGCGGGGCTGGGGGTGTGGGGTTGGGGGGCTGTCATACTGATGGGTTGTCTGGACTCAGTTGCCCGTAGCCTAACTCATCCCTCAATTACCTCCTCATTCGTTTCCAAACATTTTTTTTATCTTATGCTTATTTCAGTTATGTATTCTTCCTCCTTTCTGTCTCTCGCTCTCTCTTCCTCTCTCTCTCTCTCATTATCTCCGCAGTTGGTTCCATCTCACAGAGTATCACTGATACCCAACTCCGTCCTTCATGTTCACACTCCCCCTTTGTCAGTGTGAACATCTTCCCCTCCATCCACATCTGTAGCTGGCTGGCCGGCCCATTTCTCCATCTCTGACCAGGCCAGCCTCTCCCCGGGCGCCCTGAGACCCACAAGCACCGGTGCCTGACTCCGTGCGCTGAGAGGAAGGCTGGATGATGGGAGGGGTGGTTTTGGAAGCAGGTGCCCTCCGGCTTCATAGCCCAGTGGATATATAAACAAGCCGGTAGCACGGGCTATTCTGATGATGCATTGCTAAAAACAAAACAAAACAAATAGCACTTTTCACCTTATTTTATTATCATTGGCGGGTTGTGGTTGGCTTTAACATTCCGATCTACTTATTTGGATTTTTAAAAAGCAGAGACGTCAAAGAAAAGGGATAAATGCTGTTCCTGCTTCAAATTAATACAGACGGGAGGCAGCGCCAGCTGCCCGAGCTTGTTCACAGTTTTCCGTCCCTGCCTCGGCATCACCAGCCCTCTGCAGGATTAACCATGACCCATTGCTGGAGGAGACCTTCACCCACTCCTCATATCACAGTCTCAATCACGTTGGCCAAATTGCCCGGTCATCCCGGAATACAGGATGCTTATGCACCATTCTTTCGAGCCCTTCAGCCCTTGCTGACAACATTCGGGCCAAAATAAGCTATAGGGAGTCCATCATACTCATCAGGAGAGGCGTTGCAGCCTAACGAGCAGCGCAGTGGGCATCAGAATCCCGGCCGAGTCCCTGAACTGTGGGCTAATGACCGTCCAGGAAACTTGGCTTACTTCTCTGCTGCCTCAGTTCCCTACCTGTAAAATGGAATGAACTTGACCAACCAGATTCCAACCGTGGTTGAGAGAGGAAGTGAAAAGTCACATAACGCAATTAGGAAGTAGTGCTGAGTAATCGTGTAATAATCCTTTCTGCTAATTTTCCCCAAGCGTTTTAACAAGCTTGGGCTTCTCACTCCATGTGATTTCCCAGTTGGGGCAGCATCTGAGGCAGAAAGTGAGCATTATGTGCCGAGGGCCACAGAACAAGGTGGGATCCTGACCTGCATTCTCTCAAGGGCCTAGTTGCACCCCCCAGACCCCCCAGGCCCCCCAGACCCACATGCAGGGACGTCTTCCTTTACCCCGCAGTCACTGACCACTTCAGGCTGACGGCTCCTTCCAAGACAGGGAACCATATCATTATCACCTTTCCATCACCCATGCGTTTCCTGGGCCTCTTGTCTGCAGAGATGATTTAACTTGACAGCAGCACCACCCAGCCCATGCCTAGGGCACAGTAAGCTTTAGTCATTTGTCTTTTTCCTTCATGAAATGCTGTGTCCTCCAAATAGTGTTTTGGGATTCCCTTTACTTTGGCTGGTGAGTTCCTGATGGTTATCCGATTGAGCCCCTACCACAAACCTGGGGTAGCTGGGAAGCTGTCTGCAGAACTCAGGGCCCTTGAACCATTTATAACTCCCAGAGGAGGGGCTGGAGCAGGCCCCGGGGCAGAATGGGGTCTCAGTCAGCAGGCGTGTGTTACGACACACTGGGCCCACGGCGTTTCAAGTGGGGCAAACAGGGTGGGGAAAGCTGAGGAAGGAGAAGGTGGATATTGTGGCCTCACAGATGGTTTCAGACAGCAGAAGATACAGGGCAAGGTAGGGAGAGGGCGACGATTCCCGCAGCTGTCAGACACGCTGAGGCCATGTAGTCAGGAAACAGCGGAACAGCTGCCTGGCAGCGTTTCTGACTTTGGTGTTCTTCCTGAGCCTTGCCTGTAGTCACAGCTTCAGCGCCATATTGATTTTCACCTCCACACCTCAGCCCAGGGGTCCTCTCTCCCAGAGCTGGGAAGGAAATAGGCCCATATCTACACTGAGTTGCCTGACCCTGGTTCTCAGAGTCGACCTCACAACATGCCCGATCACGTGGGAGGAAACGTGCCAACACAGCTATTGATTCGGTAGGTGGGTGGGGAGGAAGCTAGAATAGCAACCCTGGAACATCCTGACACAACTCTGAGGGTCTGGTAAGGCTGGCGTCTACCGCAAAGAGGACAGTCCTGGAGAATTTGCTCAGGAGAGGGCTTTGTCACAGTCGACGTACAACTTCCTTGGTGCATGGGAGCTGAGGAGAAATATGGCTGCATCTGCCCCTTTCTGAACAGGTGCCCAGAACCTCACAGAAACAACTCTCCAGCTAGAGAAAGGCCCTTGTAGCTAGCTATTCCCCGTTCTGGATATTTATGAAGACACTTCCTTGTGAAGAGTCAGACAATCTTACATGCACCAAATTTCAGAAAACTAAAATGAGGAGATATTCATTACAGATTAAGATAGTGGTTGTAAAACAAATCAGTTATACCCCCCAGATAGTAAGTAATGAACATATAGAACGTGGTACGCCCAGAAATGGCCTAGCTGAAAATGAAAAAGGTGGGCGACAGAAGGCTTTAGATCAATCCTGGGATACTAAGTTAATAATAGGTAATAAATGTCCCCCACTGAGGTCTTGAGGGTCCATCCTCAGGATCGCATCCCATCATGGTGTCCACTGGCCTGTGGTGAGGAAGAATGAGGCAGAAGGGTGAGAAATAAGGTTCCAAGGCAGTGTGGCCATGTCACAAGGCCAAGGCTTTTGGATCCCCCTCCTCAGCAGGGGCATGTGCTTCCCCTG
Organism: Rhinolophus sinicus; assembly: GCF_057876585.1. NCBI lineage: Eukaryota > Metazoa > Chordata > Mammalia > Chiroptera > Rhinolophidae > Rhinolophus > Rhinolophus sinicus. The sequence continues at coordinate 116,040,008 of NC_142501.1, read as the reverse complement.
TGATTGCCAAGGTTGGCTCCGTGCTTCTGAAGGCAAGAGTGGTAACAGCCACAGCTCCCACCTCGTTATCAGAGAGGCCTTTCACACACTCCACTCTGTCAGAGAAGGGTTTGCCTCCCATTGTCTCCCAAGGCTTGAGCTAATAATCTCTTATATTTTAGACCTCAGATTTCAGAGTATGAAGGAGTTCCCGCTGACCCTTTTATCTCCTGCTGGTTTGTGTTAACCAGGCCCCAGTCCCAGAACTTTGCCATCTTTCTTGGGAGCCATCAACCCTGACTACTAATTCAGGGTTGGGTAGGCCATGTTCTGTCAAGGTCAATGCCTCCCCTTCCCCCACAAAGCCTTGTGTAGACAGGATTCTGGAAATGAGGAGGGCAAGAAGGTCAGCCAGAGTGTCCACTCCCACGTCCGGCTAGTCAGTCCTCTTCCAGTCCCCTCTTCTGTGTCCCTCCCTACTGAAACGCCTGCTCACCACTTCTTCCTCTGCTCTCATGGTAGAATTTCTTCCAAGAAGCCCACCCCAAAACCTGAGCTCTAATCTTATTTCAATGATTACAAGTCCAAGATAAAGAGAGTGCGAGTCCTCTGAGGGGAAATCGGGCTTTTTTAGATATGCTGTTGCTTAAGGCATCTCGCTTAGGCTGATTTTGGAAATGCCACCTCAGGACAAATCCTTTTTCCAGGACCTGTTGGCTTCTTGGAGCGTCCCCTGAGGTTGCTCGAGCCCAGAAGTATCTCCATTAGTAGGGTGCTCGGCCATTGGCCTAGGGACTGTGATAATAGAATCCTTTTCTTGTCATTTTAGTGAGGACCGAGTGATTGAGCACTACAAGAAACTGAATGGCCAGACCAGGGGTCAAGCAATTGTAAAGTAAGTGTCCCTTCCCATACTGTGAGGATGTGTTTGTGCGTGTTCACATAGCATATGTCAGGGTTGTTCAGTCCAGCTCAGAAAGCCGTATCTCCAAGGGGATGATGATTCAATTGAATTTTCAAGTAACTAATCACTCTGAAAACTTTATCATGTACACACATGCAAATATGTACAGGATATCAGTTCTGTTGAATAAACACCCTTTGTGTGTGTGTGTGTGTATCTGTCTCTTTCCAGCTACATGAGCATCGTGGAGTCTCTCCCAACCTATGGAGTTCACTATTATGCAGTGAAGGTAAGTAAACTCATTTGGTGAAGGTTACCAAGCCAGCCCTAAAAAAAAAAAAAAAAAAAAAAAATCTTTTTTTTTTTTGTAATTTTCTAGAAGACTTTTTTTGGGGTGTAGTGGGTGGGGAGGACTTGGTCAGGAACATTGCATGCTTAGGGGAATTGGGACAATGGAACTTTTCCCATAATGTAGTGAGACTTGATTCTTTGGCGTTATTCTCCAAAACACAAGTTTCTTTTTTGTGAAGTGGGTATAATAGATCCCTACTTCCTTTCATTCTCAGGAGGACCCTGGGAGATCAGGACCACAGAGCCTCTCAGTAGGAAGATTCCCTCTAAATACAAGGAACTGTAGAGAACAAATACTTTAAGCAGAATCAACAGTGTTTTTCTTGGTGGTCAAATGCCATGTAGGCAACTTTAGAGGAGGAGAACTGGGGTTGAAGGCTGACAAATGGAGTGCGTGGCTATTTAAGAAGACAGCATCTGTCGTCTTAAATTTTGTGATGGCAAGTCCAATGTGACGTGGACTTCATTCTCAGTTCTCTTTCATTCTATCCTTAATGTCCCAGACTAGGATCTCTTCTTTGACATAATAGATAATGATATCCCCCACATCCTCTTCTGTGATGAGAAAGGATAACTTCCCCTCTTTAATTTATTGCCAACGTGAAACGTTTAACTAAGTCATTGCCCAAAGTCCAGCCAAAAAAGGCAGGAAAGACTTCTGAACTCAAGACAGTTTCACTAGCCAACCTGAGCTTCTCTTGCTCTTCTACCCATTTATTTCCCCAGGTTTCCTTCCACCCAACTATATTTGTAATTCCTTTAGACTAGAAGGTGCGCCATGTTTCATTCATCTTGTATCACCCGTGGCAGCACACACAACACTTTACATGTCCTTGGTACGCACTTAATCACCTACATCTTCCACTAAACCACAGCCTTTTGATGGCAGACTGTGGGTTGTGGTCTGTTATATATTCCTGGAACCTAGTGTAGTGCCTGGCACCTAGTGGATGCTCAGTAAGTTTTTACCGAGTGTTAACTGAGAATTGAATTGAGTAGTTGGATGTATACATTTCCACGATGGGAATAAATGTCAGAACCACATTTGTGGAGCCCAAATCTGAGGCATATGTGGGAACTCCAGTCCCACCCAGCTGCTCAGCTCAGAATCTTTAATCCTGCAATAAATTCTTCCTGATATCCTACCAAAGCTCTTCCCACCAGTGGAAGCTCCAAATCCCCCCTCACCATCATTTATAGAACTCATAGAACCATCACCATCATTTATGGGACTCACAGAACCATCACAACATCCATGCCCTTCTCCAGCATAAGCTGTAGTCGGTCTTTGAGGAGTGTAACCTGGCCTTTTGGCTGTCTCCAATCCCATATGAGAAAAAAGAACTCTCTAGGGAGACTATTTCATGTAAGGCCATGCCCCTGGGATGTGGCCATTGAAGTCAGGGGGCAGTCAACTCCCCAAAAGGAAACTAGATTGTTCATGAAAAGAGGCTCAAAACCCACTGAGCTGGTTGCCAGTGTCCAACACACCGTTAGTGAGAATTTCGGAGCACAATTCCGTTTTGCCACCTTGTTACCATAAAGGAAACATAAGGATCCAACAGTAGTTCCTGACATTATTACAAGAGGCATTTTTATAGACATCAATAGTGTGAGTCTGTCTCTCAATTGTGGAAGTATTCTATGATGATGTGTAGCATGGGGTCTGCTTTCAAGAATGGGAACCAGGAATTCAGAAATTCCTGGACCACATTCTCTGTTTGTTCATCGTTTGATCTCATCTCCATCGCTCATAATTAAAAAATAGTTTAAGAAATTTACCTCAGTGAGTACTAGATTTATTGGGGTAATTGTGTCGTAAGTTATATAAATGTCTAATCACTATGTTGTACACCTGAAACTAATATAATATTGTATATCAACCGTAATTGAAAAAATTTTTAAGTTGTATTTAAAAAAAGAAATTTCCCTCCCCAGCCACCACCACAAATGTCTTCTAGATATTGGAAGACATTGAGACAGATTGTTAGGCGATTGAGATGGATTGCGGTGGATAGATTGGAAGTCTGTGAGATGAGACTTCACCCAGTCTTACTTGCTCACACCTGTGTTCCATTTCTTTGTCACCCCTGGAACTTGACAAAAAGGTGGCCTCTAATATTAATATATATGCTTTCTGCTTCCAATAAAACTTTAGAAATACGCTCCTTTGCAGCGTGTTAGACCAGAAGCAGACCTTGTGATTTTCAGAGTGCCAAATGTGCATGTGTGTTTGGCTCTTGGAATCTCCAGATGTAAGCAAATGCTCTCCTTACTTGGAGAAAGAGCACACACATGCAACAAGCCTACACCTTTATAGCAAGACTCACTGTTTGGTGGCCTCACGATTTCACAGATGCTATATTTTATGGTGTCATGACAGCTCTTACCTAGTCAATCTGAAGTTGCAACAGCATTGGGTCTCCTCTGGTTCTGTTCTCCACAACCATTGCAGTGCGCAGAGGCACTTTTCTGAGATGGGGTTTTATAGCTTTAAAAAAGTATTTTTTTTTTAAATTCTATACCCTGAAACTTCTCAAAAAATTTTTTTAATTATTTATTTATTTTTTTGCCCTTTATCTTTGTGCTTGAAATTACTCATGCCCCACAAATATTTGAAAACCATGAAGCCAATTTTGGGTTTTCAAGACACCTCTGATCAGGCATATTAGGTTATTCACAGATGTGACAATTAGGACAAATCCAGGGAAAGGCTGCTTGATATGCCCGCTGTCAACTCCTAGCATTTGGGAGCTTTAATTAACAGCTCAGCCATCCGTCTTGAATGTAGAATTACAACTTACAATCTGGTGGCAAGACATCTCTGTTGAAGAAATAAACAGAGGGATTTGGTGCTTCTAATTCAGTCCCCAGAATGTCTCGGCTTCCATTTTCCTACTTTGTCAACGGCATGAGTCACACGTTCCTGCCTAGTACCTTGCTGTCCTCTCAAGGTGAGCAGGCCTGCGTGGTGAGCATCTGCTGGGGCAGGGGCGGGTCCTCAGCAGAGCAGGATCACCGACCCTTTCAGTTCCTTGTCTTTACTATTAAAGGAGTCTTAAATGTATGTGACTACGTGAAAGAAGCCAATCTAAAAAGCTGCTGTGTGATTCCAGCTGTATAGCATTCTGCAAAAGGCAAAACTGGTTGCCAGGAGCTGGGAGGAGGTGGAGGGGGAATGAACAGACAGAGCACAGAGGACTTTTAGGGCCGTGATGGATACATGTCATACTCGTACATTTGTCCAAACCCACAGAATGTCCCAACACCACGAGTGAGCCCTGATGTAAACCATGGACTCCGGGTGATTCTGACGTGTCAATGCAAGTTCATCAATAGTAACAAATGTACCCCTCTGGTGAGGGGTGTTGGTCATTGGAGAGACTATGCATGTGAATTGGGTAGGGAGTAGATGGGAAATCTCTGTCCTTCCTTTCAATTTTTCTGTGAACCTAAAACTGCTCTAAAAAAAAGAAATCTTTAAATTTTTTTCGAGGACACGCCTTCCATAGTTTCGTGGTCCCTTTTAGCTCTGACAGTTGATGACAGTTTCTTTGCTCAGAAGGTTATATTTTTTGTAGAATGCTCACCACCTCTCAGCTCTTCCCTTGTGGTGAGTGAGGGGCCCAGCACTGAGAACTGAACGTCCCAGAAGAAGAACACAGAACAAGGCATTCGCTGCTTACTCGCAAAAGGGGAAAGGACCGTGGCTGCACTGCTGGGTCCCCAGCCCAGGGCATTTTCCTTGTCACCTGTTCACATAACAGAGTGTCATTTCATGATGAGGCACATCTGTTCAGGTAAAAAGTAGAGTGATGGGCTCCATCCACTTCAAGGAATTTGCATTGTCCTTTGTCTTCAGATGAGCCAGGTGAGCTCTGGTTCACGTTTATCTTCTCCAGCCCCATACTTACCAGTACTACTTTTGATATCCTAGGACAAGCAGGGGATACCGTGGTGGCTGGGACTGAGCTACAAAGGAATCTTCCAGTATGACTACCACGATAAAGTGAAGCCGAGGAAGGTAAGCGTGCTCTCCTCAGTGACACTGAGAGAGGAACAGGCGGAGAAGGGGTGACAATGGTACGCCGTGTAGCCTGAGGGACTCTGGGCTCACCAAGCCCCTGCTAATTTGAGTGTGTACAAATCACTGCACAGAAATCCAGTCTGAGCTCCCTGGGTATATGTTTTTTCTCTCCGTCACTAAGGAAACCTAAGCTGTTATAATTATTTAAGGTAAGGAGACTGGCTCAGCTCTTTCAAAGCAAGTGGGCGAAAGGACTTTGAAGAACTGTCCTGTCCCGTAATTTCGTGGGGTGCTATGCCCTTGGGAAATGGGGAACGTCACTCTTGAATCCTGAGGCTAATCTGAGCCTTCCCAAAGGTGTTTTGTTTTTTCTGTTTTTTTCTTTTGTGTGTGTGTGTGTGTGTGTGTGTGTGTGTGTGTGTGTAAGGGAGCGACAAGAAGATATTGTAGGTCAAAAAGAGGTGAAAAATAAAGAGGAGTAAGAGGAATCCCTGCAAAGCTGGTAAATATTTTATGGTGTGTTAGAAGTGATCAGAAATCTGGAAAAAATAAGGTCATTTGCCAAAAATAAAGGGAAGAGCATAGAGGGATCTGCAAAGTCATTGTAAACACAGAGCAGAATGTTTTGAAGGGGGCACAGTGCTTGAATTTTCTCTGTTTTCGTTTACACACATTTTTCAAACCAGAACAAATTGAAAAATTATAATGGAAAAATATCTCTAAGGAGAGAGCTGTCATTCAGCTCCTCTGGCAGAGGCGCATGGAGAGAAGACAGTATGCTATTCAAACCCTGAAATACATATTAAAAGTGTATCAAAACCACACTTGCTTTAGGAGAGAAAAAGCAATGCTGGTCCATTATGTCATTCCAGATTGTTCTCCAAGTTCCTTTATCCACGAACAGGATTCAAATCCATACTACATATCTGAGCTTATCCTCATCTATCCGGTTAACATCTGTCCTTTAGCCAGCTTCTTTATTAAATTCATAGAAAAAAAACGGCCCTATGTTGGAGAGGATTTTTACTAAATTCATCAGTAATCCAATTAAGTTCTAAAAAAAGATCCTGAGCAAATGATATAAAGGATTTCATCCGTGGGAACAATTCAGCAGGAACCTGGCTGTTTAGGACATATTATTTTGTGGCTCTGTCTCCCAAACTCCCCAGTTTCCATGTACATGCTTCAAGACATGAATTGAACCCTGCGTTTTTATTTTACCCTCTTTGTTTTTCTCGGCTTCGGGGTCTAAACCTCTTCCCCTCTGCCTCATTCCCATGGGGCCTTTGTGTCTATGCTTTTTCTTCTCAAGTTCTGTCTTCAATCCCTTCTTCTTTTCACACCGACTATCCTCTATTCTCAACCTACCTGACCGTTTTTCTGCTTGCAAGAGCCAAGATTACTTCTGGATCCTTTAGCAAAATCCTAGTTACAATATATCCAGCTCTTGATGGCCCACTCTGGTGGAAAGCCAAGGCCAACGTGGACATTTGAGGTCCACAGCCAAGTTCATTAAAATTCAGTGGTTGAGTTCTCTCCCTTGTAGCACTGTGAAAGACGTGCTAACGAATATTCATGCATGTTCAGTTTAATTTATTAATAGGTTTCAGCTTGCCTTATTTCTCTAATTGAGGTACTAAAGATTAAAGAGGTAACAAGATAATACTTGATATATGTAAAAAGCAGGGCGTGACACATTTCAAGGGCTCCATAAATTGTAAGTAAATTGTAACTCGATAAATTTAGAGTCCCTTAAGATTCTAAAACAGGTTTCAAGATAAGAAGTAGGAAGCCAGAGGTGTGAATAATCAGCAATTGAATAAGAATTTGTGGAATTTATCATTTGTGGAACTTATCCAGGTCATTTAACATTCAAAAGTTTTCAAAGGTCTGTATATTTATTTAGGGTATTGGCTCTACTCAAAGTGAGTTGTTACTTAGAGTAACGTATGCTTCTGTGGCCTCTGAGGAAGTAGTTAGGATCCTCAAGTCTACTGCCAATTGAGGGACAATCAAGCCATCAGAGTCACTGTTGATTGATGGATTGATTCATTGATTCATTGATTCATTCATTCATTCATTCATTCATTCATTTTAAAATGTTTATTGCATAACTGTTATGTGCCAAGCAGACTGCAGGGCGCTGAGATACTTAAGACAGACATCATATTTTCAAGGCCTGCCCAGGCTATCGGGGAGAGCGCTGCGTGACAATTATATCAGTGATCCCAAGTGGCCTCACTTGGGATCACTGATATAACAGAAGTCTGTGTGGAGATCGGGGGTGAATTAAAGGACAGAGTCATTAACTGGGTTCAAGAAGGAGAGACAAGTCTTCACAGGCAACAAAGTGGGGAGCTGGGTCTGAAAGGGTGGATGAGATTTTGCAGATGGATGGATGGGGTGGGGAGACATACAGGCTGCGACCACGTGGCACGATGGGGAAACATGGCGCTGCCGGGGCTGGAAAGTGGGGGGCGGGGAGGGCTGCTGGAGAGAAGGCTGATGAGGCTGCAGCGGCCAGGAGCCCGGAAGGCTTTGCTCAGAGGATTTCATCTTTGAAGCAGGGCAGTGTCCACATCAGATTTTCATTGTCACAGAAGCATTGTCTGGCAGCTGTGTGGAGGTGGGATGAAGGAATGCAGGGCAGGACCGTATTGCAGTGGTGTAGGCCGCACTGGTGGGGGCTTGGGGTTGGCGATCAGTCATAGGGAAGTGGAAGCGAGGTGTTTAGGAGGTAGCTATGACCTACCAGGTATATAGGGGAGAGGGTGGCAGCGCAGGAGGGGAATCTTGAATGACTCCCAGGCGTCTTGATCAGACAAATCACGGGACATGCAAGAACGAGAGAGAACTTCAGTTTAGGACATACAGATGTGAGGCTTGATGGGACATCCAGGTGGCTGTGACAAGCCAACAGTTGGGTGTGTAAGAGTATCGAGACTTTCTAAAGCATAACTGAACCAGAGACTGAACAGAGAGCAGACAGGGAGAGGCACTCAGCACACGGGGAAAATTCCCAGTAGCCGCAAGTAGATTTGAGGTTCCTCCCGTGACTTTCCTGTGAGACAGAGGCAGGCCCAGGTTGTGTGGGCCCAAGACCTCATATAATTTGGGGAGCTCTCTTTAAGAAATGGATGTACAATCTGAGTATGAAATTAAGAACAGGCCTGTGAAAGGCCTGTCGGGAAGAGAAGTCTAAGTTTCATTAGCCCAGGGGGTACCCACCTCTGCTAAGACCTGGGATGGGGCCCAAAGGCAAAACCTGAGTCTAAACAGCCATAGGTAAGAAGTCGCAGCTGCAAGAAGGACTAGGCAGGGTGCCTGTTCCTTTTTCTCACACCCACCCTCATCACCGTCACAAAAAGACCGTCTTTGTTTTGTGTAAGGCAACTGTGAGCCTCTGAATGCAAAGACTGGACGCCCTGGCTCCAGAGCTGTGACTCTGCAGAGATGCACGGTCGAAGTCTGTTGTCAGTGCTCCAAGCCAGTAATGCTTAATCTCGGCTGAAAATCAGAAGCTCACATGAAACTGTTTGAATGTACAGATGCCACAGTCTCCCCCAGTCCCACTCACCCCACCTCTGACCTGGCCGCTGAACATTGGGAAAGCCTCTCAATCAATTCGACGTGCAGCGGGAGTTGACTACCAGCCAGCCATCTGTGTTTCCTTTCCGCACTCACACTCGGGGAGGGTCAGCCAGGCTCCTCACGTGTGTCTGGCAGTGCCTCTGCACACAGAGAGCTGGGGTGTCCTGAGGCACAGGCTCAAGGCTGGGCTTGCCCCCACTGACGGATGGCCCTGCAGGTGGCGCCACACCCTCTTACTGGGGCCAGGCAGAGCTCTCTGTGCTGAGCCCCCAGCAAAGCTCAGGAAACCTGGAGTGGAGCCCAGTTCTGGGCACCTGGAGGCCCGTCTGCAGCAACAGCTGCACGTCCAGCCCAGGCAGAGGTCCTTCCTCACACTCTGACCCAGTTACTGCAGCTGTGTGGAACTCATGTGGTGCCATGAGACTAAGAGCCAACATTCAAGTAGAGGCAGTGGCTGGGGTGGGCCTGCTCCCTTGCCCCTGGAGGGCCTCAAGGCACCCTGCTGTGCACAGCTCTAATGGTGTCAGCAAACCGTGAGCCTGCCAGGGAGCTCAGCAGCCTCCTGTGGGAACCCACACAAGTGTTTCCATATGGCCCACCAAAAGCAAAAATAAATGGGTGGCTGATTGCTGCGCAGAAGTGAGCAGGACGGTGGCTTGTTCCAGATTATCTGGTTGGGGTGCAGTTTGCCGTTCTTGTCTCAGAGTCTACCCTAAATTGCTTAATCCTCACTCTGAAGCCTTGGTGGTTTTAGGGGAGATGGAGTCAAACATAGGGTGCCTCACAGGTGGAATGGAGGGAACATTTTGGTCCTTTCCGTGAGCGCCTAGCCTTGCAAAAGTGTAGCCCAAAATGCAAGCTGCTGCTGTTTGTCAGGGGGAGAAAAAAAAAAGCCTCTCTGCACACGTGTCAGGAACATTCAGACACGTGGGGCCACCCAAAGACAGCATTTTGGCTTTTGTGTACTTGCAGACGCTCAAGATCAACTTCAGAAGTTTTAAAACTACACGTGGAGACTAGCACCCCAAAAGGCCTAAAAATCAGCAAATAGGACTACAGTCCATCCACATGCCCCAGAATACTGGACTTTGCTTGGATATATGAGTTCTTTTAAAAAGATCAGGCAGAACCCGAAATAGTATCTGAGGATAGGTTGCAGAATTCCATAGAAAGTTCTGAATATCCCCCCATCGACTCTCAGTAAATCCTTCCATTTCTCTCCATCACCCAGTGATTTGTCCTTCTCATTCAGGCCTGCCCCCCCCACACACACACTTCTCCACTCGTGTTCATGCTAAAACACTGTATAATACTTTGAAACATTCCTTCTGCTGATCTCAGTGTGCTTCCCTCCTGTCCCACACCTATGGTTTGATAGTTTCTCTGCACAGTTTTGTGTGTGGCATCAGAGTACGGGATTGGCAGTATCTATGTGTGTAGCTGTCTTGGTTTAGCAATGCTGACAGAAATGGAAGGAGGGTCACAGAGGTCCAAAAACATAAACAATCTTGCAGCTGCATAGATTATTTTACCCTACTTTCTCCTAGCTGCCACATCCCAGTTTAGCATGTGTACACGCATGCAGAATTGGGGTGCTGCGTAAGAAAGAGGTCCTTTATTTTACAAGTTACCATCCTGTTGGTTTCAGGGAATAACGAAACATTGTCAGATTGGCATTTGGGCACTTGACATCAATCTCAAGCTTCGTCTTAGTTTACATTTATGGCTAAGCAATGAGACCCACGCCATCAAAAAAAGAAAAAAAATGCCAGGGGCATAAAATGACCACCAGCGGTGACATGGCTCCAATCGGCTGTCCCATCGCTTTCAAGCAATTGTGCTGGTACAAGCAGGACTTCTTTGTTTCTCTTCCCTGAGAACATTTAAATGAAAACTCAGTGATATATATTGAAGAGGCATTGTTTATTAACTCTTACAGCACTGGAATCTGTCACAAAGGGCTGCCTCTTTTAAAGGAGGACTTGCATTTCTTAGGTCAAAGCCTGAGAAAGTCCGAAAGCTGTGCTCTCTGGGATGTTCGGCCCATTTTGCAGCACCGGGACCAAAAGTGTTGAGAAGTTAGCCTCTCCCACACTCCAGATTCAACTCCCCACCCATGTCAAGCTGAGCTGCCTTCTCTGTCGTATCCTGTAGTTGGCACACTTCAAACAGACCAGCCACCTGATCATGAGAAACAATGACAAATTACAACAGAAATGCTTTCTCAGCGGGGCGCCAAGCAAGTTAGAATAAAGACCCCTCCTGCATGCTTTGTCTGAGGTTGTAAGCATTAGAGCACAAATAGTGTGAAACATCAACTCCAAGGAAAAAAACCTCCCTAGAAGAAATAGTCAATATCTGCAAAGCATCATTTATGGCTGCAGCCCACTCACCAGCCCATATTTAATGAAATTTCTCCTCTGGGGAAGAATGGCAATGCCGGTCCTTGTTACATATTCAGCAGACGGCATTTACTTATTTATTTCATGAGCAATTAGGGGTGCTTTTATGTACACTTAGATGCACAATTAGGAGCACTGTGGGGTCCCCTTTGAGACATTAGGAGAAGGAACCAGAGTAAGTGGTGTGCCCCCGTCCTGGAGCAGCCAGTGTGGCTTCCTCTGGTTCCTAAGAGTATTTCGGAAGCGGGGGCATTAGCTAAGGGAATTGATGCATTACTGTCACCTCCTCAGATTAGTAAAGATTTTTGAACTGTCTGAGATGATGAGACAGGAAGAGAAAATAATATTTACAGGAAATATTCCATTAACTGTGAACCGACTCCCAGTGGAGCCCGCCTGCTAAATTATTCAGTGTGCTAAGCACTCCAGTAAGTGCACTGCTGACTTTGTTTTCAGCTTCTGTTTGGATGCACTTGACTTATTTTGGGGCTGCTGAGCCCTCTGCCTTGGCTGGCCCTGAGTGTGTGCCTCCCTCATTCCATTATCTGTATTCCCCTTGGAAAGCACACCCTGTGCACCCCCCGGGAAGGAAAAACTCCACTTAATGCGTTTAGCATTCTTAGGATTTTGCAGCCTTTGCTCTTTCACAGGGTTGGATCAAAGGGCCTCCTCCAATTGCCCCCTATCAGTTCTTCAGATCTCACTGCGGTGCTGAGTGGACCTGGAATGGTTCAGTGCCTGTGGGTGACAGGTCCCTACCATGGGTCATCGGGGGGCACAGCTGAGGAGAAGGTCCCCTGTGGAGGGATACTGGCGTCGGGGATGAGTGGCATAGAGAGTCTGCCCTCTTAACTCTTCAAGAAAGAAACGGGGGGGAAACAATTGTATTCTAAGAAAATTGAGATGCCCTTCTCAAAACATCAATACTAGACCTGCCTTTCCTAAAACACCAGTATTAGGTGTGGCTGAATCCTTTCTCTCTGGACTACGAACCCCAATCTCTCCTCCCATACGAGAATCGCAGTCCTCTGCGAGCCACGAGCTAGAGCTTTGGACCTTCGGTAGAGGGTGTTGAAAATGAAAGCCTCTCCAATACAACTCCCATATGAGAATTATCGAGTGCCTGTCATGTTCCATGCCCGGTGCTAGGCCCTGCAGTTGTGACAGTGAGTAAAAGAGACAAGTCCCTGCCCTCCCAGAACTTAGTCTAGTGGGGAAGATGGTAACGTCAAGTACATCTATAACGTATAGCGTCAGAATGTTCCATTCTATGAAGACAAAAAATCAGTAAGGAAGTGTGGGAGGGCGGTGGATGGTCAGGAGTGGCCTCTCCGAGGAGGTGACATTTAAGTGACTCTACTTCTCAGAGCGTAACACACTGGGCTCCCTGAGAAGCAGAGTCTGAGATGGATTTACACTCAGGAAGTATATTGGGAAGTGCTGTGGGATTAACTCCAGTGAGGAAAATGAAGGAAGGCAGGGCCAGAATGAGAGAGAGAGAGGCTGGGCTGTAATGAAATCCTGGATTAAGCGCTGAAGCTGGAATGACCCTCGGAGCCATCGCTGTGAGGCTGGGGGCTGAGCCTTACCCCAAGCATCAACCAGTCATTAGATGCAGGGGACCAGAGAGAAGGGGTCTTGACCTTGGGCAAGGTGGCAGTTCCTGGAGAGAGAATAAATCCTTCAATCCTGAAGGGAAGGGCTGGTCAGTACAGCACAGAAGCTTTCACAGCAGTGGTTCTCAACGTGTGGCCCTTGGACCAGCAGCATCTACGTCACCTGGGAACATGTTAGAAATAAAAACTGCAAGTCCCCACCCGAGACTTACAGACTCAGAAACTCGGAGGATGGATGGGCCTCACTGTTCCTTACGTTGATTCAGACCTAGACAGTAAAGTGTGAGGTCCACTGCTCTACAGACAGGTAACAAGGAACTTTCTATGCGATTTTACTTTGTTCTTTTATTGTTGGAAGACGTTTTAGTCTGAGCTAAAATCAAATCCCTTTCTAGAGCAGTTACACCTTCAAAACCAAAAGACGTTTTGTAAGCCAGTGGCTTCCATGGGCACTCCAAGGCCCAAAATAAATCTCAAAATCTCAACCAAAGAAGAATTTTGATGCTCTTAACTCACTTCCAGTATATTAAAAAAAGGTGTGATAAACAACTTGTTCAACCTCTCTGTGCCTCTCTCTTTATGTCTATGAAATGGAGACCCTAAGACACCAGAAATAGTCTAATTTTCTCCCTCTTGAATACGTTTATATCTCAAAGAGTTTCCTGTTCACCACAATTAAAGTGCTTTTGCCCTTGACATAGCAAATATCGTTACAGACTTTCATACTGAATGTGGGAGGCGGGAGTGCCACTGAGAGCAAACAATGTCCCTTTGTGAAGAGCATGGATTTTTTTCTTGGTCATCGGATCTGAGAACCTACAGTCTCAGTGCCCGCAGGTCCCTGTGAAGGCTGTTTCAGAGCCCGATGCTGAGTAAGCCAAGGCTCCAAGGACACCAACTTGCAAGCTTGTATTCTTATTGAACCTGTCCCTACAGTACCCATGCTTTGAAGAAGGTGATGCTGTGAGCAGAAAATAAAAGCATTTCCCCATCCAGGTGGATAACCCTTCGAGGAAGCAATGATGTGAGAATAATTTCTCTGCAAAGGTATGGAAGGCAAGGGACATCACCATCCCGTTGAGAAGAAGCAGGGCCACACCTCCCCTGGGGACATGTATGGAGGTACCTCTGAGAGAGCAGTACACTGTGCTCTGAAGATCCCACCCACCTGGGCTGTGGGGTAGTGGTTGCACGGTTCATCTCCAGGTCGGCATGACTCTTTGGGTGCTATGTTCCTGCCCCTAGCCTCAGGTACCCTGTTATTTTTTGTAGCAAGATATCTGGCCTGGTAGTTGAGACATCCCAGTTCTAGCTCTACTTCTTCAAGACGAGTCACTTTCCTCATCAGCAAGGCAGTTCATACAGATGATTAGGAATCTTAAAACTAGAAACAAGTCAGAGAGGCAAACTCATTGTACAGCCAGACTGGAGTAATGAATAAAAGGAAAAAGGGAAAGCAGCATGTTCCCAGAAGAAAGTGGTAGAGGGAGAAAAATGCTAGTCTTTAAGTAGGTCTATCCTTGACTGTTCAGTGTAACCAAAGCCCAAGCTAGATCTGATTAAATGACTAGAAGTCATTTTTCTGCCCTCCCCAGACAGACACATCTGTCTCTTTTGTGGGGTTTGGGGTCTCCAGGGCTCATCCACTTCCCACAGCCGTGCCTGGCCTCAGACTTGTCCCTAGATGAACAGGCATATGTGACAGCCCTGAAAAGGCCATGTACACAGCCACATGGACTGTGAGGATTGTCGGGGTTAAACACAACACTCGGTATTTGTCACATGCAAAAAAACACCCCGCCACACAGGCCAGCAGCCCCCCGCCCCCCCAAGACCGACTAGCTTCCAAATCACTCGCAGAAGCAGATTCCCACCACTCAGGGAGCCCCCACTGACTTTGGATGTAATTTGAAGAAGCAAATCAAAACCAAACGCTCTTGTTGGATCTCAGAGCTCTGCAAAAGCGCATCCAATAGCCCCGCCCACTCCAAAGGAAGCATGAACCAAGTAACTTAGGAACACAGTTGGTTTTTCTGGCTTAAAAAACCAAAAACTTTGCTAGGCTGAATAGAACATTGACCACCTGGGACTCAACAGACAAAATCCTTTGATCTCACACCGTGTGTTTTTTAAATGGGCCCTTCCCTAGATAAAAATGCAGGCAGTCCTGTGACTTTTCGGCTCACTCCCCGGTAATAGAAAGTCACACAGTCACTTTAAGTAGCAAAATAAATTTTATTAAGAAATTGGGAGTGCCCCGTCCCAATAACAACCAAAGCTCCAAGCTTGATTTAAAGTTAAACTGTCTCCCCATCCCCCAGCTGCGTCCACCTGTCAACCTTTGGCCCATCTGATGGTAGCTAGCTAGCCAGCCCCCTCCTCATCATTTAGATTCCTTAAGTGGTTATAGGTGTCCCTTAATTTCAGGAGATGCCTGTCAAGCTCTCCAGATGATCCTAATGCCCCCTCTCACGAGCTTTGCAGAAAGCGACCTTCACTGTCCCCCTCCCGGGAGGGGTGGCTCACCGCACATCTCTCCCTCTGAAATCCTCCCTCAGTTTCTACCTTCCTAAATGTTTTATACCACAGTTGAAGGTAAGGGGTTTTTAGAGTCATCGAAACTAAGATTTAATTTTTTTTTAAATTTTAATTGTGATAAAATACACATAACATAAAACTTACCGTCCGAACCATTTTTAAGAGTCCGGTTCAGTAATATTAAGTGCTTTCACATTGTTGTGTAAACAATCTCCAGAACTTTTTCAGGTTGCAAAATTTAAACTCCACGCCCACTAAACAACTCCTCATTCCCTCCACGCCCCCAGCTCCTGGCAGCCACCGTTCTACTTTCTATCCCTGTGAGTCTGACTACTCTTGGGAGCTCATGTAAGTGGCATTCTGTAGTATTTGTCTTTTTGTGGCCATAGGGTATTACTATCAGAACCAGGACACTTTTGAGAGTGAACAAGGGCACTGGTTGATAATTATACCACCTCAGACCAACCGTAGCTGTCACAGGCAAACCAAGGCCCATGGTGGCCTGTCACACCAGCATGGTGAGCTGTGTAGCTAACTCTCAGCCTTTCTTTTTTTTCCTCTCCTACCGGATGGTTTGCTCACTACTCGCTTTAAGGAGATTGACCATTTTAAAGTCTCAGGCAGGGCTTCCATTTTCATGTCCTGCGGCTCTGGTTTTACAGTGATGTCTGTTCCCACAGACAAAGCTGTGCTAAGCCAACAACTGGGGGCACCCCCGAGAGCCCCTCCAGTGAAATCGCAGACCATCCAACCACCTCGGTCTTTCCAGCATCGCCAACAGGTGTTTCTAGTGCTACTGGGGGCAGGGGGGTTGCAAGTCGCCTACTCAGCAGTCATGACGACCATTCGAGAAAGCACTGGCATCGAATGTAGCCCCTGGGCTCCCCACAAACCCCCATAGATCGGACTCAGCCTACTCGTGATGAGAGTTCCTGTTCCAACCTTTTAGGAGGGCAGAGAGCCAGAGGGATCTGGAAGCCATTCTCTCCAGGCCTTATGTTTGCCTGGAAAACAAACCCCAGCCCTACCTGCAACGAGCGTGGGGAGTCACAACTGTGTGAATGTCCTCTGCAAGCATGCGCACACCTGGAGGTCATCATGTCATCGAGTTGACGCTTATAGCTGTGGGGTTTGAAAAGCCGTACAAAAGGGGTCAGTGGCCAGAGTTCTCACCAGCCGACTCTGTGAAAGACTGTGGGGTCACACAGTAGAGAGAAGGACACCCCCCTGAGGTGTCTCCGCTGTGACAGCCCAAAGCTGTCAGGCTGGGGTAGGTCAGCTGTCATCTGCAGAGACCACCACGGAGATCCCGGAGGAGGGCCTGGTTAGAGAGCTGCCTGACAGTGTGGGGGCGTGTTCTTGATGGGCGTCAGTGGGGGGCGGGGCTTCTTATGAAGAAAGGGCATCCCTGGGGAATAGGGGGCTTTTGTCCTGGACTGCCAGCTTCTTTTAAGCAATTCATTTTACTGAGTTTTTACCAAAGAGTGTCTTATGAGTCATGATTAATCCAGACTAAGATTTACCAGTCAAAAATAGCAGAAAGGCAAAACGGAGCTCCTGGTCAGTCTGTGTTCCTCCCCAAGCCCTAGGCACCCACAGACCCATTTTTCTGATTCTTTGCCCTTGTCTGTTCTGGACATTTCATATCAATGGAATCATAATCTGTGGCTTTTTGTGTCTGGGTTGTTTCACTTAGAATAATGTTGTCCCAGAGAGCAGCTTCCAGGCTCTTGGCCTCATGTGGAAAGGTGCTGGCTCGGTTATTAGAAGGCCATCAGCTGTGATCAGATGGCCATCCGCTGTGGCTGGGTGGCCATCAACTGTAACCAGGTAGCCATGAGCCACTAATATAACTGCCGTGGCTGAGCTAGCAAGCGCGGATTGCAGTTGGCAAGTGGGGTTGGTCGGTTGGCAGAGAAGCGGACGGTGGGTTGCACATCATGTGGCTCCTGCTTCCCGTGTCTCCAACCCAGCCGCCAGCGAGACTATAGCGGTGTGACTCCCCTACCTATGGCTCTACGGGTGTTCCTTTTTGGCATAGCCACATCCTGTGTTCTTATGTGGGGAGCGGGAGCTGAGACCCCGCAGGCCACCCCGCACGACACCAGGCTGAACTGATCTTCCTGACAGTGTGAACCTGTGTGACACCAAAGCCTAGCACCGCCAGAAACGTATCCCTGTAAACCAGCCCTCACTTCCCAGTGCCCGCAGGTGGGGCTAGAGGACTCAGGGAGGGTCCAGCCTGCCCCAGGCCATGCCTGTCAGGGAGCCTCAAGCCGTTGGCGGCCGTTCCAGGTGGCATGCTTGGTACGGAGTCACTCCAGTTCAGGACTAGGGTTCCAGCTTGAGCCCATGAGCTCCTGAGACCGTAGACTTCCCCCTTTTACTTTGGAATCCAGTGTAGTTCAGTTAGAGCAACCAGAATGAGGAAGGGTTGGGGTTCTTGAACTGGCCCTCCCGGCCACTTGCCTCTTGCCACAGCCCTTGCAGTTTAGAAATGTATTTTTAACCAGATGTCGAAGCTCAACCACTGATGGTTCCTAATGTCGTGGAAGTTGTCTGAATTGTGAGCAAACAGATAAGGGTTCAAATACCAGCTCCTGCCATTTACCATCTGTGTGACTTTGAGAAAGTGATTTAACCTCTCTGGACTTTGGTTGCCATAATACCTACCTCATGAAACTCTTCATTCATTCACTCAACTCAACAAATAATTATTGAGTGCCTGATATGCCCCAGGCATTGTGCCAAATGCCAGGAAAATACTTTCCAGAAGCTTAGTCTGGTAGAGAAGACATTTGAGTAACAAGGACAGTTGCAGCCGAGGATGATAACAGCTTTGGCAGAGGGGTGCATATGAAGACCTGGGAGAAGCAGCCCAGATTGGGGCTGGGAAGTGTGATGGGTTAAGAACAGCCCTGGTGGAAAGAAAGTGGTTTAGGGCAGGCTGCTGAGTAGAAGGATCCATTTCCTCCTTTGCTTTCTCCCCCCACCCCAGAGTCCCAGTTTTCCAAGATGACCTGCCTGCTTCACAATTCCTCGAGGCAAACAGGATCAAAAGCAGAGCTTTAAATAGGAGCAGCCCTCCTGGAAAGACAGAGATTCTAGAATGAAGTCCTCACCTCTGGAAAACATGCCCTCAGCTCTCTTCTTTCTGGGAGGAAAACGTTATGGAGCAGATACAAAATTGCTCCAGCAAAAGCATCCAGAGAAAGAAGTCAGCTGCAGAGATGGCTCCTCCATGCCTCTAGCCAGCTGAGGGTTTGGACCCTCCAGCAGAAAGTCAGGCCTGAAGTGGGGCAGACCCTGGGCTCCCCTCTCTGCTGGCTGCAGCCACCATTGCAAAGCAGCCAGCAAGCCCACAAGTGTTCTCAGTGGCAGCCTGACTTGAAAAGCAAGCTGCCAACACCTGGCCCAGTGCCTGCTCAGCCTCCAAGCTTCCTGGGACGCTTTCCAACCAGGAGAGACTGGAGCTCACACCTGACATCTCTGCCTCCACCTGGTACCCACAGAAACCACGTCTCGAGACCTTACCCTCCCTGGCAAAACGGGCCAACTCTTGAAGCACTGAGTTTTACAGTGCACACAGGCCACTCTTAAATAATCATTCCCAAAGAGCCTTGATGGCTTACTCATTTCTTTTAACTTTGTGTCACACAGATAAGGGGGTATTGTCAGTTCAACCTTTTTTTTTAGCTTGATTACACAGGTTTTAGTAATGAGCACATACCTTTGTTTCCACATAGAGCTAGTGGCCAACCTGTTCTCCATCCTATCTCTGTCTTCTGTGGAATCAGATGCGATGCCACACCTCTGGCCAGAGCTACCAGGCATAAGAGGCAATGGTCAAAGTGCCAACTCCCCACTCCAATAAAGAAAAATACAAATTTTCCCCAAAGTCTGCCCTCCAAAGTAGTCAAAACAAAAAAAGCCTGAAAAACAAAACAAAACAAAAAAACAACCTACAGCAATCCAAAAAGAGGCAGGTTTTTGCCGTTGCGGGTTAACTGGCCTATCAGAATTCAGGTGTCAGGTGCTCCTCAGACTAATTCCTTCTTTGAAGCCTCCCATTGGCAAAAGTCAGCAGGTATAATTAGCCTTGACCTGTTTTTAAAGGACAGCCTGGAGCAGAGGGAGGGGAGGCTGCACACAATTGGGCCACAGTGCC
This sequence comes from Rhinolophus sinicus, assembly GCF_057876585.1. Classification (NCBI taxonomy): domain Eukaryota; kingdom Metazoa; phylum Chordata; class Mammalia; order Chiroptera; family Rhinolophidae; genus Rhinolophus; species Rhinolophus sinicus. The sequence continues at coordinate 116,020,432 of NC_142501.1, read as the reverse complement.
TGCTGCTAGAAAACCCAAAGCCAGACCCAGATGCTGGATGACTGGCCGGCTTCTCCAGTTGAACAGAATCCTCAGACATGCCCCAGAGGCCACTCTGAGGAGGGAGGAAATTACATCAGGAGGCTGAGGATAAGACAGAAAAAACACTTTCAGCTTCTCTTTAAAGATTTTATATTTGTCAAAGTTTATGGTACGTCTTTCTGCAAGAAAAGCCGAAGTACACAGAAGAAAATCATATATATAGAGAGGGGCTCTCCCGGGAGAAAAAGAAAAGGAAATTGAGTCCAATGGGGAGAAAAAAATGGCCTGTTTCTCTCTAGGCCTGCTAAGTACTTGTTGACCCCTTTTCTCTGTTTTCCCTAGTAATGGCTCATCAGGCCAAAGCTAAAAGGGTTTTGATGGGTTAAAAAGAGCCCATCCACGAAAGGGTCAAGGCCTGGTGCTCTGGGCATCTGTCATTGAATTAACTGAATTAATTTAGAGCTTGTGTCCTCCGACCATGAGGAGGAGGCAGCTGGCCAGGGGGACATCTTGCTCCCATTAGGTCTGGCTGTGGAGAAAAATTAGCCATTGTTTTCTTTGCTGGGGTTGTGGCCCGCTCAGGAGATAATCGATGCCAGGAGCTCTTTCGGTGCAGGTAAGGAAGGATACACTCATACGCACTTTGTAAGCGAATTATCTGGGAACACAGTCCGCCTCTGTTGGAGGGCCTCGTTTGGTTCCCAGTATAGTCCATTCCATGCACTACTGAGCCGTATTGCAATAGAGCACTTTCTTCCCGGGGCGAAGGTTTTAAGATGAGAAGTCAAAGCAGGAAAATGGTCAAAACTGCCACAGGTCAGAATTGCAGAGGACCCAGGAACTAGCTGGGTAAGAACTGGGACTGACGAGCTCAAAGACAATTGAGTGAACGCCAGCTCACATGGCTCCAATGAGAACCCGGGTTGAGCCTATGCTTACATTGTAAAAAATCCAATTAATAGAAAACACTTTTTAAAATGCCCACAGTACCCTATCAGCCATCTTTTAAAGAAAATTACGCAAACCTGTACTTTGGGCTGATACATATTCAAAGTATTCAGAACTTTATTTTTTATATTAAGAATAATATTGGCATGTAAATGGTAGAGGGGAAGGAACATACTAATAGCTAGTATTTATTGAGTGCTAATGCAATACTAAATAATAAATGTACTGGGTATCATTTTAAGCACTTTATATGTATTAATTCACTAATATGGCAGCCCTATGAAAATGAAACTCTTGTTAGTAGTAGTATTTCAAAGGTGAGGAAACTAAGACAAATTATATTGCCAAGGATACACAGCCAGTTAAGTGGTAGACAGTGTGGCTTTGAAAACCATGCTTTTAATCAATGCTATTCTGTATTGTCTCCCATAAGTAGGAAACGTTTAAAACAAGCTACTTTCTTTTTAAGTTGCAAAGAGAAGCAGTGGGACATTCCGGGGATTTGTAATGCTGACCTTCATACCCAGGCATAGGCTGTATGAATGCCCACGACACACCTCGCCTTGTACAGAAAAGAAAGCTGAGATGCTGAGGGACTTACAGATCAGGACTGTCACTGAGGCCTCTTGACTTCCAAGCCAGCATTCTCGCCCCTAAAAGGGAGAAACTGAAGCGGTGGAGAAAGAGTGATGATCATGAATGTGATTATCTGAGACAGAAGCAGAAGACACAGCTTAATACGGGGGTGCGGCAACGTGCAGTTGTAAAAGCCTGATACAGAAACTGTGGATGACTTCTTTCTTTCTTTTTTCTTTGAGATTACATTGGTTTATAACGTAAGTTTCAGGTGTACAGCGTTATAAATTGGCATCTGTACGCAGCTGCTTGCAACCAGCGTCTGGTTTCCATCCGTCACCATACATGTGGCCCCTTTTCCCATGTCACCCTTCCCCCACCCGCTGCCCCTCTGATAAGTACCCATTTGTTGTCTACATCTGAGTTTGTTTTTGTTTTTGTTTTATTCCACATACGTGTGATGTCACACAGTATTTGTCCTTCTCCATTTGACTTACTTCACTCAGCACAATACCCTCAAGGTCCATCCATGTTGTCACAGATGGCAAGATTTCATCTTTTTGAAGGCTGAGTAGTAGTCTGTTGTGTGTGTGTGTGTGTGTGTGTGTGTGTGTGCGCGCGCGCACGCGCGCGCATATATACACCACATCTTTTTTACCCATTCATCCATCATTGGACACTTAGGCTTTTTCCATATCCTGACTCTTGTAAATAATGCTGCAATGAACACTGGGGTACATAAGTCTTTTCGAATTAGTGTTTTGTATTCTTTGTATAAATACCCAGAAATGGAAATGCTGAGTCATAAGTCATTGTATTTTTAATTGTTTTGAGGACGCTCCATAATGTTTTCCATAGTGGCTGCACCAATTTACATTCCCACCAACAATGCACGAGGGTTCCCTTTTTCTCCACATCCTCAACAACACTTATTTCTTGTCTTTTTGATAATAGCCATCCTTACAGGTGTGATGTGACATTTCATTGTGGTTTTGATTTGAATTTGCCTAATAATTAGTGATGTTGAATATCTTTTCAGGTGCCTGTTGGCCATCTCTATGTCTTCTCTGAGAAAATGTCTATTAGGTTCCTCTGCCCATTTGTTCCTCTGCCCGGGTTTTTTGGGGTTTTTTTTTTTTTTTAAATTATATGAGTTCTTTATATATTTTGGATGTTAATTTTTTATCAGGTGTATGACTTGAGATTATCTTCTCCCATTCAATAGGTTGTCTATTTGTTGTTGTTGTACAGGAGCTTTTTAGTTTGATGTAGTCCCATTTGTTTATTTTTCTTTTGTTTCCTTGCTGTTGGAGTCAAACCAGTTAGTGCCTGTGTCGTCTTCTTTGTATTTTATGGTTTAAGGTTTTCCATTCAAGTCTTTAATCCATTTAGAGTTAATTTTTGCGTATAGTATAAGGTAGTGGTCCAGTTTCATTCTTTTGCATGTAACTGTCCAGGTTCCCAACCCGACTTATTGAAGAGACTTTTCTTTCTCCGTTGTATGTTCTTGGTTCCTTTGTCATGAATTAGTTGTCCCTATATGTGTGGGTTTATTTCTGGGCTCTCAATTACCATGTTTCCCCAAAAATAAGACCTAGCTGGACAATCAGCTCTAATGCGTCTTTTGGAACAAAAATTAATATAAGACCCGGTCTTATAATATAACATAAAATAAAATAAAATAAAATAATATAATATAATATAATATAATGCTGTCTTATATTAATTTTTGCTCCAAAAGATGCATTAGAGCTGATTGTCCAGCTAGGTCTTATTTTTGGGGAAACACAGTTGTCCCATTGGTCTGTGTGTCTGTTTTACTGTCAATCAATAAAATATAATTTTGATTTCTATAGCTTTGTAGTATAGTTTGAAGTTGGGGAGTGTGATGCCCCTGGCTTTGTTCTTTTTTCTCAGGATTGCTTTGGCTCTTAGGGGTCTTTTGTGGTTCCATACAAATTTTAGGATTTTTTTTGTTCTATTTCTGTGGCAAATGCTATTGGGATTTTGATAGCGATCGCATTGAATCTAAAGATTGCTTTAGGTCATATGGGCATTTTAACGATGTAATTCTTTCAATCCACGTGCATGAAATATCTTTCCATTTCTTTGTGTCTTCTTCAGTTAACTATAGATGATTGTAAACTGCATGATGAAGTTCATTACTATATCACGAATACTGTCTACTTTGTGTAATGCATATTGATATTTTTAAAGAGCTTTGCAACTAGATTGCAAGCTCCTTACAAATATAAATATGCATTAGACATCATGTCCTTCATTTTCCTAGTAGCATAGGGCTGTACATAGTAGACCCCACTGGAATGGTTGGAAAGGGGATGGGATTAGATGTCAAAAGCCTCAGGGCCTTGCTGCTCTCTTCTTTAAGCATAAAGAAAAATATATTGAATGCCTATGCAACTGATATAAATAATCACTGACATATGGTGTTAACCCACTAAAAACATGTACTTGTTTCTGTTGTTCCCTAGAATTGGTTGTCCCATAATAGCAGAACCTCATTAGGGCTCACCTGATAATATTCTCTAAACGCACAGGCTGGAGTTTCTGTGGCACACTAACATTTTAACTAAACTATCTAGTTGGGGTTTAGCGACAGCTCCTTTTGTCCTGTAGCCCTCAAGATGTGTGGCAACTCATTTTTATTTGCTGAAGTTATACATACACCTAGAGATTAGTAAGTGACAGCCCGGCTTCTAGAAAGTGAACAGAGCAGAAGTGAAATGAAGAAGTAAATGTTTTAGTTAGTATGTTTCATTCTGAGCTCAGAGGCTATTCCTGGTCACAAGTCTAATTCTTGTAAGACAACTCCTTGCTGGTATCTGGAAAGCATTCAGCATCACGGAGACTGCCAACGGCCTCTGAAGGAGTGATCATTTATTTAACCATCAGCTTGAAACAACTCAGTTCTCGCTCATCATCCAGTCTTCCTGGTGTGTTAGAAAGAAGCCAGGACAGAAGTCGCAAGAGTGTGTCCCGACACCAGTTAGTTATTGAAACTCTGCCGGTCCCTTTACCTCTCTCAGCTGAGCTTCCTTTATCTGCGGAAGGAGGAGGCTGGACCAGATGGCTGCTGGAGTTCTGTATAGTGGCTCCTCTAGGAGAAGCAGGAAGTTACTCAGAGAGAGGTCATTAAGAGGCTCCGTGACTCAGCCTCAGAGATAGGAGGAAGACAAGGCTCCCTGCAGTCGTAGTCAAGAATCAGAGCCACTAGAGTAAGCTTCCTCTCAAGCCTTTATTTCCACATGATTCTGAGAGCTCGACCACCACCCACATGCTGTCCGGCACTCAGTAAACATTTGTAAGGAGGAAGTCTCATGGAGTCAAGGCCTCTTCGTCTGTCCATGCTGTGCCTTCACCCACTCAGAACGGGGTGGGGGGACATTAGCCCTTTCCTGCTCCGACGTTCAGCTGTACACAGGATGTGGGAATCCAACAGACCAGCTAATAGGATCCAGTAACCAGGTCCTGTCCAGTAAGTGTTTACATGTAGTCTGTCGCACTCAGGGCTCAAAAGTGATATTTATTAGCCACTCTTGTTTGCTCTATGAATAAATGTTTCCCATCTCCTATTTTATACATTAGGACATCGAGGCCCCAAAAGGGGAAATAGAGGATCCGTGATCCCTTGGGAATCCCAAGTCTAGGTCAGAAACTATGAACCCACTTCTCGTACCAGCCCTGGTCCCACTGATGGTAACAGGCACCGTCTCACTGAAACCACTTCGGATGGTTTCTCGGCACGTGTTTGCAGTGCAAGCCCAAATTATTTTCTTTTTCAAAGCCCAGATTATTCAGGTTGTTCTTCATCATGGTTTCTGTTGTTTGTTAGTCCTGGATTGAAAGCTCCTGAATACCAAGACGTCCTTTTGTAGACCACCAGAGGAATCCAGGTCTCTAAGAAGAGAAAGAAAGAATATTTAACATTTACAGCATAAAGGGGAAGAAAAACCACTATATAGGACTGCAAAGATTTGGTTTATACTTCCTACTTACAGTCACACTGTTGCTCATTTGTAAAAATCATTCCAGTCATAAAGTTAACCAGCCATTAGTGAGTAAGAGCTCTTCCCACTAATTGGTGGGCCTGTGTGGAAAGGAACATAGTTAGAGGTTGGAGTAATGGGCCAGGTGCCCTTGACTCGTATTTCTGGTTCTGTCACTGACTTTCTGTGTGGCCTCAGGCAGTGTCCCCTAGTTTCTCTGGGCCTTGTTTTCCCCAAGAAGAAAATTTTCCCACTCACTCTTCTTGGGGATGCTGAAAGATCAAAGAAGGAACATTTGTAGAGCTTCTAAAGATGCCCAGATGAAGTGTACTAGAGAGGCCTTGATTTAGTAGGCATGAATTAATAAATCCTTTGATTACTGATAGCCCATGTGTTTTAGCTTCTAATTAGCTCCACGGTGTAATTGGCAATAGGAGTTACACTGAATCCTAAGGGAACCAGCCCAGTCATAGTGATTGTCACCTGTGTCTGATGGGTCTTTACAGTCACAAGGTACATGGAGGACGTCTTTACTGGTGGCAGGGTTATGATGCTGCACTGGGCAAGGAAGGCTCTCCTGCAGTGAAACTGAGTGTCAGCAGCTGCCCCAAAACCAGCACATCAGAGCCCTGTGTAGCCTGTTTACAAAGGGGAAGCAAGGTCAAACGTCTTCTGTTTATTTGCTTGTTTTTACGCTGCCAGCTTCAGTGGAGGCTTTAGCAGCTAGGGCCTCTGAGCTTTGGGGCACAGAGGCCTGAGAGCTAGAAACATGCAGCCCTCCATGAAGAGACAGTGCATTTATAACAAGGGGTGACCACACTGGGGGCCAACAGTCCCATCCACTGATTTCACAGATCTGCTCCCCAAACTTTCCCACCCACCCTCCCCTCCCCAAGTAGGGAGGAAGGATCAGGCTAGCGTGCCCACATGTACACCTCTTCTTCGGTTCCTGGGACCCTGCAAATGTCCCAATGCCATCCTGTCCTGAAAAACTGTCCCCCAGTCACCTCATTCCCACCCTCCCTTCCCAGTATTTCATTTGTAAAAAACAATTTTTGAAGCCTGCTTCCAGCAAACACAAGGGAAACCACAGCTCTGCCACCTGTTAGAAGATGTCTACAGGCCATATGTCATCCTTGGGAAAGGCTGGAGCCGGGGTGCCATGCCCAGGGCAAGAGCCTGGGTGGCAGCGGGAGGGTGCATGGGAGGCCCACAGCAGAGCAAGATGGCCTGGTTTGGGCCCTTTGGCTGAGGTGAGGCTCTCCCCCGCAACAGCATGAGGAGCACTTTAAGGGGAGTCCCCATTTGTGTTCTGTTTTGCAAGGATTGCGGGAGGGAGGAGCTGCCAGGAAGCTAACCCCTCTGAGGATTGACTCAGGGGTTATTCACCAGGCCAGATGGGGCTCCGAAAGAAAGGCCCAAGAGCTGTTTGCAAGCATGCTCACACCAGGTTTACTTTCCTCCTGCTGGAGAGGAGAAAGCTCCTGGAGGTCTGCCCAGCAGACACAGGGTGGGCACCTTACCCCAAGTGCTGCCTGCGGCGCCAGCACCAACAGAGACCAAAGATGGAGACCGGGGACATAGTTTTCGGCCCCAGAGCAAAATGAAAATGCAGGGCCCCTCCATCTAGACTTATTGAGAATTTCAAGATGGTGACAGCAGAGTGTTAAACCTGGGGCTCTCAGGTCACATGCCCATGAAGTAGTCCTGGCCGAGGTGGGTGCAACACAGGGGCAGAGGGTCCCTGAGGGACTGCCTTCCATCCACCCTTTTCTTCAGAGGAAAGGGACAAGAGAGAGGGGCAGGGAGTAATTCTGCACACTTCCCTAGAGATTTCTAGTCCGCAAATAATCAAATTGTATTTTCTTAAAACCCAAAGTCAGGGCTTGAGTTAGGAAATTTAAGAAAAGGATAAATTTGGTATGCTTTTATTTGCCATGATTTGGGAGAAGTCAGAACAAACAGGACTCATGATAAGGTCTAAGTTCAAGCTCATTAAGCACTTACTTTGTTTCGATGCTGTGCTGAGCATCTGTTGCTGCTGAGATATACCCAGAAGGGGCCATTTTTACCATTTTACAGATGGAAAAACTGAGGCTAAAAGAAGTGCTGTCACTTGCCTAAGAGCAGAAATACAAGTTGGATGTAGATGAGCCTGGATTCAAACAGATGCCTACAGGCTGCAGAGACTGTGTGCCTGGCCACTTTAGTCTGTATGCGTGCAACGTCCAGGTTGTAAGGTCGGTGTCAGGATCCGATGGTTCTGGTGCTTTCCGTTTCCGGGCTGTCTGTAAGTCCAGGTGGAACGTCTATAAATATCTAACAACCTGGGGTCAGAGAGGAACTCTGGGTGTTTTCATGGAGGGATTTAGTATAGCAGAGCATCAGCTGGGAGCTGAGACTCCGACCTGTCCTTTGAGTCATACCACCTCTCCTCAGATGGCATTTCGTCTGTGACCTGACACAAAGCTGTCTGAGCCAGTGCAGGGCTTTGGGTCACTTGCTTTCCTTGAACTTTCTTTTCACCCACTTGGAATTACCCCTAAAGGGGGAAAGAAAATGGCATTTTCCCTTGGCTTCAGAGTGTCGGGTACTTGGAGCTGTGGGCCAAGGAGGTGGCTCTGTAAAACAGGAGGATAGAGGTTCTCTACCTGATGATGCAAGACAAATAAGCATAAAATTCTGCCAAGCAGGTTATGAGGAGAAAAGAATGCAGCCATTCTAGAAACCGTTTTTTATGCCAGCCCCTTTGACAAAGGGGTGGAGTCCTCTGACCAGGCCCTGACTAGCAGTGTCCTGGGCCTGGGAGGGTGGGGCTGACGGGACTGGGGAAACTGGCATCACATGTTTAAGGAGGGGAGACCGTGAGCAGGTCAGAGAGAGTCAGGAGCCCCAGATGAGAAGGTTCTGGGTTTAGGAAGAAACTGAAAATTATATGCCCCTGGCAAGACCCTGGAAGGGGTCAGCCACTCCGGGATGGGGGAAAAGGGCAGGGTTCTTGCTGTACCCGTCTCTGAGCAAAAATAAACTCAAATTCTAAATATACGGAAGGGCTGCAGTATGCATCGAGTATAAATATAAATAATGTGTGCATAACTTGAACCTCTTTTGACATCTCCCAGAGGGTTAGGAAAGGCAGCCCCCTCCCAGAGCAGTGCTGCAGCCTTAATTACTCCCAGTCACTCAGTCAACTTCTTAGTTAAGGGTTCTAACTCTTGGAAGGAGGCATGCCCACCAGGGCCTGAGGAGGGGGCCATTGGAAACCCTCCTTACTGCCCCCATTTCCGAACTGCCTTAATACTCTTTCTCACCCTCCCTGCGCGAGTCCGTGGTGGCTGCAGCAGGACCCTTGGCGTTCTTTGTGCTGCAGAAAGAAGCCCGGGCTTGACAGGCTCGTATTGTTATCTTGAGTTGCCTACCCCAAAATAAGGTCAAGGCAGCCCCCGCCCTACGCGAAGAAGCTTCCTGAGCTGCTAGAGCACCAGGGTGAGTCGGAGCGCTCACACATTAGTGGGCAGGAAGTGGAGTCCCGGTGGGAGGCTGGGAATTTGAGCGCCTCCCCATTTCAGCACTGGAGGGAGGAAGCCCCAGGCAGCCCTCCGCGCAGAAGGCTACTGCTCAGCACTCGCTCCTCGGCTCCCTCCCGCCAGCCCGCCTTCTCGCTGCTGCTCTCCCCGCTCTCCCCGCTCTCCCCTCCCCTTGGAGGGAAAAGTCTGCAGAGCTGGGAACTGTCTAGGAGAACTCAACAAAGGCAAAGCAGCTGGCAACAACTTGAAAAGAACTGGTTTTGTTCCTGTTCAGAAAAACCTGCAGGAAAATCCACACCCACGTTGCCGGGTTTTGAACTGGAGAGCGGCGTGAGTGTGAGTGTGTGTGTGTGTGTGTGTGTGTGTGTGTGTGTGTGTTAAGAGCCAGAGGAGGCGCAAACAACTGTGCAGTCTTTGCTTTGATAAGGAAACTACCAGCTGTACGAGTTCAGTAATAAAGAGAGGACGGGGCCGTGAACCAACCACCCCTGAATTTAAACTGCATTGTTTCCTGTCCAGATATTCCAGTGGAGACAGTTGGAAAACCTGTATTTCAGAGAAAAGAAGTTTTCTGTGGAAGTTCATGACCCACGCAGGTAAGCTAGGAAAGTCCTTTTCTTCTGGGATTCCATGGCCCCCCCCCCGGCATATTACTTATATTCTTATTTTTGTGCTGTCATTGTTGCTGTTCATTTTGGCAGGGGGAGGATGGGTGGTCATAGAGAATAGAGGTCAAATCAGACGTAAAGCTTTGTTTTGTTTTGTGTATGTTGATAGATGTGGTGGGTTCAAGTGTGTGTGTGTGTGTGTGTGTGTGTGTGTGTGTGTGTGTGTGTGTGTAGTTAGCGATTCCACAATCATCGCGTCTGCCTACACGTGTTACATGCTCAGATGTGTGGAGCTGTCTTTACATGCCGGGGCATTTAAGGGAAGGTCTGTAGCTCTTCATCACCAACACCAAATTTAACTGGGCAGCGGGCTGCGTCCTTTCTTTGCCAGAGGAGAGTCTGAAGGATGGCTCCTCAGAGCTTCTGAAAATGTGTCAGGTCGGATAGTCTGCCCCCAAAGTGATTTGCATGTGAAACAGTTGAGCTAAATTGCTTGGTTCTGTGAGCGGTAGTGTTAGGTGTTAGCCTTGGGGGTGGACGCAAGAGGAATGCAGTTCTTTTCCTCGCCACCTCACACCGTACTTAACCCAGGCAGCACTGTGTAAAAATCGGTGTTCCGAGTCAGATGCCAAACAATAGGGTCCCCGTTTGCAGTGCAGTAAGCCCTGCGTGGAAGGTTCTGGGGGCAGTATGCACCGGCTGCTTTTCCTCTCTTTGTCTGCTGGTGGCCCTGGAGTTTAGGCAGCCCAGAAACAGCAGCAAAATTCCCTGAAAACAGTACTGACACCTAAGAATCAATCGCTTTTGATAAGTCCAAAAGCGGATTTACAGCAAGAAGGCAGTCCTGGGAAGACAGGGAAGATCAGACTCTATAGAGGAGCAAATGTGGATTTTAGGAGCCATTGGTTCCCCCGCCCAGGCCTGGGAGTGAGGAGTTGACACAGCCCCTCTCACACATGGCCTCTAGGCGCTTAGGAACAAACTGCTGTGCCTCTCGGAGAGCTGAGGACAGGAGACACAGTCTAAGGCTTGTGTGTGGTCTATCCCTGCAGCCGGTGATAACTGACGTGTAATCTGCATGAAACAGCCCCTCTGGGTAGGGGAAGAGCTCAACCCATGCCCCACCGTCACTACTGGATGGGACGTTCAAGCAGAGAACATTTTAGTGCTGTGTCCCGGCAGTCAGATGAAGATGCATGGTAGCACTGAGCAGAAGCAGGGCTTCTCCAGCTTTTCTCAAGAACCTGTGAGGGGTCTCACAGTCCCCAGACCCTGCTTCCTATGAGTAGGGACCCACTTGTGCAGGGCGAGTGGGGGAGGGAGAGACACCGAAAATCACAGTCCAGCCAGGAAGGAAGGCACCGTTACTTGTCCAGGTGAACTGTACCAGACCAGAGTTTCAGGAACGTGGGAGGAGGGGAAACTTATGTAAAGAGAGCGAAATAAATGTTGCCACAGTGGCTCAGATGCAGCAAGGGGATGCTGGATAGAATGAAAACTAGAGATAGGAGAGTCTAAGGGGCCAAGCATGCGGACGAGACGGACTCTTCATGCCTGTGCTCTGTTGGGAATTCTGCTAACTCAGGTGCATTGGACAAATGCTTGCATGGGTCGCTGTGTGTGTAAATTCCCTTCCCTTTGCTCACCCAATGCCCAGGGATATAGGAAAGGTCCAAACCTCACACATTACTATTACATGGGCTTTTCACCTATTAAACAAAAGTGATCGATCTCATAGTTGTTGGGTAGCTTCTGTGTTTGGGCACATGGAGACAGGGTCCACTGCCCTTAAAGAACTTGTAGCGCATCTGGGGAGACAGGCAGAAGAAGGAACATATTCACCGGGTGCAGGCACTGTTCTCAACACTGTTCTCATTGGGTCTTCCCTGTAACCCCAGGAAGTGGGTACTGTAGTGTTCCTGTTCTATACGTGGGAAACTGAGGCACAGAGGAAAGACGTGGCCTGCTCTAGGTTACAAATAGCTAGTAAGTGGTAGAAGCAGAATTCGCACCCAGGGAATCTGACTCTAAAGCTCACGTGCCTTACTGCTGCGCTGTGCACAAGTCAGCAGACACGACGTGCCAGGTGGCGCAGGCCATAAATGCTGAAGGTCACCGGAAGCCACGCTGGTCAGGAGAGGCTTCCTGAGCAGGAGAAATCTGAGTTGAACCTTAAAGGGTGACCAGCAAAGCTCAAGATGGGCCCTCAGGAGGACAAAGATGTCAGTCAGTTGGGCAGAAGAGAGAAGAGAAAGTGAGGAGCCGGAAGCAGCCTGAGCACAGAGCGGGTCCATGTTCCCTGGAGGAAAATAGCCTCTGTTAGTCTAGAGGCAAGCGGGGAGGGACAGGAGGCTAGGAGAAGCCAGGGAGGGGTCGCTTCTGATGTCAGAGGTGGAAACGCACATCGACTACAGCTTTAAAGATACCTTTTCCAAATACGCTGAGGCAGGCAAAGGGAATTGCTTCCGGTTACTGGCAGGGACAAAGCTAGAAGCCTGCTCTGTGGCCTCACAAGGCAGTGAGTAGTCTTCACGGCCTCCTGGCGCTCCTTACATTCAGTGAGGGGACCTATTTGCTGTGGCCTTGTTTATTTGGAGCAGCGAAGACAAATCTAGTGGACCGGATGTGGGGATGCTTCAGAGGTCAGCCCCTCCCCCAATCCAGGAAGGGAGTCAGAACCGAAGTAATAGGATGGCAAGCACAGGACAGAATCATGGCATGTAGGTGTCATGCATGGGACACGGCAGGGACAGGGGAGTCACTCAGGGCAGAGGGTGCTTCCTGAGTGGATGAGCATGGGTGGAATCACAGAAGATGCCATGGGATTTGTTCTCCTGTACGTGTACCCTAACCGTTCTCAATGCGGTTCTCTAGGCCGGGAAAATAGTCAGTTTCTAAGATTTGGGCAAAGCAGAAAAGTGGGTGCGGTGGGAAGAGCCTGAAGGGAAAGATGTGTGGAAGAGATAAATTAATAATGGGGCAGGAGAATGGGGCAGTGTCTGGTTTAGGTGCCCCTGGGAATAATCTGGAACCACCCAGACCTGAAAGCCTCTTCGCTCTTCCTCTGGCACCTTACCTGAAAAAGAGAAGCGTCCAGCCTGATACAGCTCTCACTACTTTCACTAAAATACATTTGAAGTTACTTTCCTCGGGAGAAACAAAAAATGTATTTACTCCTAGAAGCAGCCATTGCTGTAGAAGCCAAAATGGACGTTTAGATCACAGTTTCTTTCTTCAATCTGCAGAAACTTGTGAGGGTTTCCTCCTCACTCCCTCACTGGCTCCTTTTCCATTATTTTCAACCATGTACCCTTTCGTGTGCTGGCATTTTCTCTTTTGTTTTAACCAACAGGAGAAATACCCTGCCTAAATTCATATTGCTAATCACCAGATTTGAATTTCTCCTTAGAAGTGGATCTGAAGACCACTGTCAAATCTTTAGGCCCCAAGGGAAGGCGATGGCAGCAACTTTAAATTTTCTTCAAGGGCAAAGGTGCCATGAAAAAAAAAAGTGATTATTTAGAAGTCCTGACTACCCTAAATTTTTTCCAAATTAGATTATCTTAATCTTGAGAACACACATTTTCTTCTGACGTACACATCAGATACCCCACCCACTGTCCCATCACCTTGACACACACACGAAAACACATGTTCTCACATTTCACTTGCATAGTCTGCCTATGTAATAAAGTATACTTCAATGAGAACACGATCATATAACCATTTTCCCCCTTGCCACTGATGTGATGTATTATGTTGGGACCCGTGTTTCTACTTTCATTTTCAAAGCCTGATTGCCTCTCTCTACTCCACACGTATATTTTCTGTATCTCCTCCATAAGTGTATATGTGGAAGTGGGGTAATTGGGAGGGATTGACTGGGCACACCCCTCTTTCCACCTTCCCTCTCCTGACTCTTTATACCCTCTCTGCCCTCAGAATGTATTGAAATTGATGACCAACTCTTTCAAGGAACATTGAGTTAGAGTAACGTAAGAAGTCCTGATTCCCACAGGACTTCCCTGCAGGCTGTGGCCTGTCACATCCGGATGACAGTTTGCTCACCCTTCACCATCGGCAGCATTGCCTGCTTCATAAAGGACATTTCTATCTCTGAAGTTTGTCCTGGCCCAATGCCAGGAGCTGAAGACCAGAAAGGGCTGTCCAGTGACCTAGAATGACCCATCTTCTCCCAGACAAGGCAGCGACTTGGCCCAGTTCTGTACCCTAACAAGCCAGTAAGTCAAAAGATTAGCTCATCAGCTTTACGGCAGGGCATTTAGGATCCATTGGGCTCTCGATCAAAGCTGTTGGCTGATCAGTGGAGTTCTTCATCATAAACATGGTTGACCCTTCTGATTCTTGCTTTCCCAGGGCTTCCGTGACGAGGAGGACATTTGGACACAGTGGCATTGCGGTGCATACGTGGTACGCGTGCCCAGCATTAATTAAGTCCATTTGGGCCATGGCCATTAGCCAGCACCAGTTCTATCTGGACAGAAAGCAGAGTAAGGTAAGTCCCTGCCCCGGGACTGGGAGGGGCTCTGGCACGACCACACCTTTCCCCAAGCTGAGGGCCCTTGTTGGGATCCTGTCATTTAGGGATTGAGGACTGAATGGGTGGGGATGGCACTGCGTCCCTTGCCCTGAGAGGTGCACAGGTATGGACCTGCCTTCTAGGGCTATGCTTGTAGGAGGAATGACACGAGTTCTTCAGGAGGGAGCGCATTCCTTGCAACTTGGTCAAGGGGCTCCCGCTGGACCACAGTCAGTGCCACTCAAGCCATTGACTGCAGCCAGGTAGGGCCCTGCTGAAGAATTCCAACCGTGCTTTTGAACCTCAAGAACCTCTTCTAGGAGCAAGCAGTTAAGCCCTTTTAGGTATTCAAACAGTGGCATATTGTTTTCTTTTTGAGGGGAAAAAAAAGTAACCCGTTCTCAGCTAATAGACACCACCTAACTGTTTAGAATAATTGCTGTGAAAACCCTCCGGGCTTTTGCAACTGCCAACTCCATTTTTTTAAAAAATACAAAACTGGAAATGTGAAAAAAAAAACAAAAAAAAAACCCTGTTTCCCTCAGGTAGACCTGGAGCCTGGGGCCTTGGTAAACAGTCATCCTCAGAGGGAGATTGGACCCAGCCCCACTCCAGACACACAAGGGTGCATTTTCTGTGGGTGGGAGAATGACGTCTCCTTGGTTCACACACAGCTTATATCAACACTCTGCCCCCTCTTTCTCCAGCTGTGTCTGCCATGCTCCCCTTGCCTTCCCCTTCAAAAGCCACTCCCATTCGTTGCCCCTCAGGGAAATCGTATCAAGATGGGCCCTGCACCTTTCTCTGGATCCTGTCACCTTGGGCAGGGGTTGGGGGGCGGGGGTGAGGGCAGAATACAGAGCTGCAAAGAGAAACCGACCTTGGCCCCTGGACTAGTTGGTACCACCACCTGTGGGAGGTTTTGTCCCATTGTGTGAATGCTTGGGAGAGGAGGAGGTGGCAGGATCCTGAGTTTATTGAGCCCAAGATTCATTGGATCGATGCCGTCTTGGGTCCTTTTGGCTTCCTCTTTTGCCTTATTTTCCATCTGGATGGAGTGGGAGGCAAGAGAAAGAGAGTAAGAAAATAGGGCGGGAAGAAGGGAAGCAAGCCTTCAAGGTGTAACTCAGTTTTAAATCAGTGCCTGTCCAATGTAGCAGTCACTTTCTCCCTTGTAACACCTTTTTTCTTCAGTCTTCTTCCTGGCCCCCTTTTTTGGTCATTTTCCCAAGTGAATGGGCACAGCATGGAGCATTTTTATTGTCAGGAGCCATGAGAATGCTCCATGGCTCTCCTGGTGGTGATGGGCATTGGCGTAGGACTTTGAGGCCAGATTAGATCAAAAGATACAGGGCCAAAGTGTTTTGACTCATGCTTTAAATTGAGACGCAGATGGGTGTCAGCAATTTGCCCTCCAGTGGCAAGAGTTGGAGGTCAAAACCTTGATTTCATCCTCTGTGTTGTTCAGCGATGGGGGAAGAGGGTAGGTGATGGGTAAAGTTTGG
Source organism: Rhinolophus sinicus (assembly GCF_057876585.1). NCBI lineage: Eukaryota > Metazoa > Chordata > Mammalia > Chiroptera > Rhinolophidae > Rhinolophus > Rhinolophus sinicus. The sequence goes on along the minus strand of NC_142501.1, from coordinate 116,004,700 downwards.
CAATCCCCCTGAACCCCACTGCCAGTTCATCTTGCGGGCAGACCCCCCATGCACTGATACCACAGTTTTGAACAGGGAAAAGGAAAAGCATCTTTCACCCTAATGATAGTACATTAGCTGTTTGAACTCCTTCCCCCATGCTGGGTTTTTCTTTTTCTTTTTTTTTTGTTTGGCGAGTCTCTTGGGTAACTCAGGAGGCCTGTTCTTAGGGCTCTACAGCCCCTTTCTGAATGATGGTCTTACTCTGCAGATGGAGAAACCTTATTCAGCAGGCTTGCTGGTCAACCCACTGATGGAACCAGTAAACCTCAAAAAGTAATGATCAAAGACCACTTATTAACAAGACGTGTCTTTTAAGAGGCCAAAACAAATACCCACAGTGATAGGAAAATTTCAGCTGTCCTGCTCAGCAACCCCTGGGGGACTGAAGGAGGTGCACCCACTCCCAGAGGCAGGAGAACTTCCGCCAAGTAGTCTTTGAATGCTCACAGATGCTTCAGAGCCCTTGCATTTCTCATAGAACCAATTCCCCAACCTACAGGGACAGGTGAGGAACAAGTTCCCCTGTGTGGAAGCCTAAAGACTCTGTTTTCCAGTTCAGTGACCCTAGGCATGTCTTTCATCACTCCTGCTTTGTTTTCCCCAATTAGAGAACAAGGAAGAAAATTTAAATTCCTGACCAAATGACACTGTGTCTGTGAAATTGCTTTAGAACAGGCATGCTATCTTTCATCATTATTATTAACCCAACACACTATTCCCTGGCCAACATTTGCGTAAAGTTTGAATTCTCTGAAAGGTCCCCAAATTAAGTCAGAGATGATAAAATTCCCCTTCGGAATTACAGCACCTTTTGTTTCTGGAGTTTCATTCTTTATGTAATGGTGATGTGATTCTCTCTGGTGGGTAGAATGGCCTGTGGTGAGTGGCGGCCGACAGGCCTGGGATGCAGAGCTTCCAGATATTTCTGAGCAGCCACTGTTGGCTGGCACACTGTCCATTGCTTCACACTCTACTGTATGGGGCCATGCCAACCATTCCTCTCCCTGAAGTGCTTCAGCACAGCCAGGCCTCCCAAGTGATGTTATCAAGCCCAGAAACAAGTGCGGTCTATTGGTTTGAGTCAGCAGAGGTGGGTAGCCAAGAAGTCTCATGTTCTTCCCCTGGCACTCGGTTATTTTCTTTTTTCAGGGTCATTAAGTAAATCATTTAAGAAAACCAATCCTTTCCCCTCCTTCCCTCCTCCCCTCTCTGTCTCAAACACACACATACACACACACACCCTCCATCACCAGAGACAGAGTGGAGGAGAGGCTATGTTGTGTGGTTTCCTGTGGCTTCTTCTGAATGAGAGACTGTGCAGGTGCCCGTTACAACTGGTCACACATATATGCTGACCCCACAGGTCAGAAATGTTGTCAGCTGGATCCCGGCAACTTCTGTAGCCCAGAGCCAAGGAACGTCTTGTACACTTCAGAGGAAAACATTCGAAAGCTCAAATTGTTTAGAGTAAACGCTGGACACATTTCCTCTGAACTCAGAGTGGCGACTTCTTTGCTTGGCCTCCAATCCAGATGTCCTTCCTTCTTCTTCATCTTCCCACCCCCCCACAACCCCCCTGCCCCGATCCAGTCTGCTAGTCTTCATTCCTTCTAGATCAAAGGCAGAGTGAAAGTATGGTAGCGGACTATTAAACCTTGCCCACAGACTATCAGTAATGACACTTTATATGGCAAGGCCCTTGCTCACAGCAAAATGGTCACAAGCGTGGAGGTTCCTTCAGTTGGTCCAAAACCTTGACTTTGCAAGGAGACCATCTCCCCATCTGTACTCATTTCCTCTTAGCGTGCTCTCCTCGTGGGATCCATTCGGTCATTGTGATATTTCCATTCTAGAGAAGCTGGCAGTTCCTAAAACCTCTAAGAATCTAGTCTCCCTTGGGTAGGGTGTTTGTTGGTCCTTTTCCATGTTTTGTTTTCTGCCTCTGAGCTTGATGTGTGGCAAAAGTGGAGACGGGGTGGGGACAGGCCTTCATGTGATTAATGAGATCCCCAAAATATCAAGTTGTGTCATCAACCTAACCTCATTTAGCAAATTACTGCCAGACCCTGACTTATATTTGATTCTTGTTCCTATCCCAAAGGCCTTTACGTGTGTTACCTAATTTAGTCCTTATCACAACTCTGTGCTGTGGGTTTTAAGATCCCCACTTTACAAACAGGGATCTGAGGGTCAGGATCCAGGTCAAACAGTACTCAATTGGGAAGAGTCAGGATTCCTATCCAGATCTTTCTGACTTCAGAGCCTGGGGCCTTCACCACCAGGCTGAACTGGTCTATGTCTTCGTAACTGCAAGCGAGGGCTCCTTTCTGTTAAAGCGTGGGCCTCGGTAAAAATAACGCTGAAAGGAAGTTACGGATTGTGCTTTCTGTGCTTGCCTGGAGGAGAAAGCTCAGGCGGATGGGTGCTGTTGATATGGTACGTCAGATGAAATGAAAGGCCCTTCCTGCTTTTGCTGCCAGTCAGAACCCTGCCCGGGCCTGGCAGCCGGCTTATTTTATGAACAAGGAAGCCCTCAGCTGAGGAAGGTGGCCTGGTTCTGAATGCAGGGATAAAAGCTGAGGTCAGAAGGAGAAAGTCAGTCCCGGAAGGATTGGTGGAATTGAGAGTGTGGAGGAAGGCAGTTCGTTCGTGCCTGGTGAACAAACCAAACAAAAAGTCTCAGCATTTCCTTTGTCTTTCATCTTGTTAACATGAGGAAAGTGCTCTGAGGTTGGACGTCGTTGTCTTTCACCACTGTCAGCATCAACATGGAAGCCACAGGAAGAGCAAAGCCAAAAGGGTTCAGGCAGCCTTTGCTGGACGGCTGAGGGCACCTGGGCCCAGAATGTAAATGTGAGAGACAGGGCAGGGGTACGCTTTCCCCTCCGTGGCTTCATCATCTACCCACCCTCTGCCGACTTCTCCTGTGTCGGGGAACAACTTCGTCTCATCCAGGCCAGGTGTGAACACACACGAAGTGACTGAAAACCTTACCCAGTTCCATCCATGTGCCTGCTACCGCCCGTGGAAAGACGAGCAAATGTATGGGTTACACCAGCATTCATAGTTGTTTCCATAAAGTCTGTGGTGTAGTTTCCAGAAAGCCCATTGCCTTAAGCACTTTCACAAAAATTGATTTCCTGAAGAAGGAAAAAACACAAACGTCAAATTCACGTGCAGGAAATGCTAACCCACTTCATTCACCAAAGGCAATGACTGCAGCCGGCGGCTTTCCTACGAACAGTAACTTTCAGGAATAATTGTGAATGCAGAGTCCTCTTCTGATTATTCTCGTGAGCTGTTACTATTAGCCAAATTGGGCCCATTAATAATGTGGAGTGAATGGAGTGGACTGTTAAGCAGAATCTGAAGACTTTGGTGGGTACATTTAGGTGTCAGAATAGAAGCAAAGCATGGTGTCGGGCATTTGGGTGGGACTCGAATATCCCAATGAGCAGCTGTTCCAGAGACTTCTACACCTGCACACACTGTGCTTACAGAATCTCAGTGCTGTCACTTCCCTGTCCTCTAAACTTCCCATGGCCACATGGCTGACAATGGAAGAGGTTTAGATCACCTTAGAGTGTAGTGGAATATCAAGAATTTGTTTCAGATAGCTGTTACGTCATTCACAAAGCTGAAAAAAAAATTTCCCTCCTTCTTTAAATACAAAATAGTTATAATCACTACTGTTTATTGAGAGCCATGGACCAGGTGGAGAGGAGAGGACGGAGAGGTGGGGGAAAGGTCTGTTTGACTCCAAAGTCCCTGCCCGTAAGCACTGTACAGTCAGTCCAGCCTGTAGAGTAACAGGCTTGGAAAAGCCATCATTTACGTCCGCACTCGAGCCTTACCTGCTCCTGCAGAGAGCTCCAGCGATTCATGATGGATCCGAGGGACACACACACACAAATGCTGCAGGTCAGGAGGTGATTCCGTTTGCTGAATTTCAGGACTACCAGCGGGCAAGTAATTGCTGTTGTCTCCCAGGGGTAAATGCCCCTTTATGACCTGGTTGCCTGTTTCACTCTAGTCTAAAATCCATGCCGCACGAAGTCTGAGCGAGATCGCCATTGACCTGACTGAGACGGGAACGCTGAAGACCTCGAAGCTGGCCAACATGGGGAGCAAAGGGAAGATCATCAGCGGCAGCAGTGGGAGTCTCCTGTCATCAGGTAAGAGAGGCCTGGGCTTGGGGCTTTGGGAGCTGCCTTCCTGAGAACGCAGAGGAAGTTCCTGCAAAGCGTGGCTTCCCTCTGAGGGTGGCGCCTGTGAGGGCGGGGGCAGGGCAGCCGCTGAGGAGGCAGCTTGGCAGGCTCACCAGGAGCTGGCTCTGGTTTTGAGACTGAGATTTCGGGCCACATGGGAATCTGAGAAAAGTGCCCAAAGTATCCAAGGGTGGGGGTTGGGGGTGAAAAAAAAGAAGCAGTGGAACTGCTGAGTGTGGGAGGGATTGTTGGTCATGTACATGTCTTTGAGAACCCTCCCGGAGCCTCCTGAATGCTGACAGCTGACTGTCAGAAGTGTCAGCTACAAGGAGGGCAGGTGGGGTTCACTGGTGCGTGCAGTTAAAGGAGAGTAGTCCTGAGGCGGGGCTGAAGGCCAGGGTCGTGGCACTGTGCGACACTACGTTCTGTTCCTGCATGAACTGCTTAGGAATTGAAAATGTTCAGGCTCCTCTAGATTGTTGGGAAAGGAGAGACTTGCTGTTACAGAGTATGGTAGAGCCATGAAGCGCCTTTTGAAACTGAGGGTCCTAGGCTGTGATTCTGCATCTGTTTCTGCGGGCCCTGGGCCAGTCATTTTGTCATTAGATGTTGGGAGGGACAGAAACCTCGAGGTTTCCGATCGGCCTGACTTCAGGAGAAGGGACCCTACGGGCTGACGTGACAGGAAGAGGAGCAAGTCTGAGGAGGGCAAGGAGAGAGAGGGAGGCCGTCATTGTTTGGAAATGTTAGCAAAAGTATCACTGATACTTTTGTAGGTCACTCCCCAGGCCACGTGGTTAAAGCCTGCTTGTTCTTGGGGACAGTGTGCACTTGCCTCTGAGCCATGAAAGTGCAGCGAGAAGTCTTTGCCCTACGTCATCTTGCAGAGTCATTTCTATAACTATGTCTAGCAGCTGCACACAACAATAAAATGAAATAAGAAAGGAGCAGAGGTAGGAGAGGAGAAGCTGAACGCTGTCTAGTTGGCTTCTGGGCTGGTGGAGTTGTAGTCAGCGTGAGGAAAAAGTGTGGATCTAAAGAATGGGAAAGAGCGTGTGTGCCCTTCCAGGACTGGGGTGCCGACTTACTGTGGGGCTGATGAGTCAGCTCAGGACCCCTCATTGCACAGGCTTTTCTGAAGCCCCCATGGCCATGTGTCCTCGTCAAATCTGCGAACGTAATACATTTTGCATTCTTTTTCTTAAATAGAGCCACCAAAATTACATAAGCTTCAGGCCCCACAAAACCTGAGTCTGCCTCTGCCAGGTCACCGTAGGGTCCACTGTAAACCCCTCCCTGCCTCAGATTCTTCAGAATGTTTTCATCAGTGCTGTGGGCCAAATGATCATTATTTCTGAGTCTTGGAGGTTTTCAGGGGAAACGGAGAGAATGCTGTCTTCTTTTATCAAAGAGAATGCCATTCAGAGCCTGGGCCCCTGCCTGAGTTCTAGCCACTCCCAATCTCCTGCTGAACAGCAAAGGGTGGGCCAGAGCCCACCCCTGGCTTTGCCTCTAGACACTCCTCACCCCTGCTAAGACCCAGAGTCTCAGGTTCCAGCCTGGACTGATTTCCCCGCCCACTGCCCTTCTTATCCAACCACAGATGGGCCCGACTCATCCTTCAGTCTCGGGGAGGGGGTGCGTTCTGGCTGTGGTTACATATCCATATGGAAATCTGGGTCCTTTCGGAACATGTCATGGATCATCGAGCTCAGGCTCTCCAACCTCCTAGTGCATGAGAACCACTTAGAAGGCATGTTCAAACACAAGTGCTTGATTCTGTAAGTCTAGGGGGTGAGCCTGAGAATTTGCATTTCTAACAAGTTCTAACAGGCCCCAATTGATGATGTACTGCTGACCTGGGGGCCACACTTGGAGAGTCACTCTCCTTCCTGCAGAAGAGAGAAAAGCCTGAGGTAGCTGTGCTCAGGATCATGGGACCCAGGTATTCCCACTTCTACACCTGTGCCCTGGACCATCTGCTCGGCCCCTGTCTCTGACAACCTCTGGGGTACCTAACAGCAGGTAACCTAACAGCAGGTACAGATGAGGTGGTGAACAAGAGCCTCAGACTTCCAGACATGGAACTGGTATCACTCAACCATCAGAAATGAGATCCAGGCATCTTTTGGAAAGCAGTCGCTCTCCGTTACTGCCATCAGCGGGACATTAATTCAGTCTGGTGGGCTAGAAGACAGAAGGAAACCTTCCTGCTGAATCCACTCCTACCCCTGATAGGAGCATCTTTAACCTAAGATATAGTAAAGCAAATTTCACATGTTTGGTAACTTCGGGATAGGAGTCCCAAGCTAAGCTGTTTGGCAGCTAAGACTCCCCCCACTTTCAGTGGCTCCATTTGTGGACACGGACTCCCTCAGCCGTTTCCCTGCCTCCACTCTGCTGCACCACTGAGCAAGAGGAAAGATAGGCAGAGGAGACGGCTGGGAGGTACGAGCCATGCCCTGTGACCAGGCCAGGACCCACGTCCAGCTCTGCCCAGCCCTGCAACTAGAGCCTGAAGAATGGTTCTTGAATGTGGGGCTGAGGCTCTGTGGGGAGGCCTCCCTCCTCTGACTCAAGAAAGACAATGAGACAATGGAGAGAGGGAGAGACGGTAAAACAGGAAACTTCCATCAGTCAACAAAGGGAATTTCTAGGACCTGTGGATCTGGTCACCACTCCTTCTGGGGCTGGCTGATCACTTTCCTTGTCTTTTCTTGTGCCAGGAGGACACACCTTCACTTGAGGCAGCCTTTGGCAGCTCCACCTGAAAGGCACCGGTTTCCCATGGCCCACAATGCAAAAATCTAGGCTAGGCTCCCACCCTGTTCATTTTGTCTTTTTGTGTCCTCTTGCCTACCTGCTTGTTGACAACGCCTTTTAGTCATGTGCTCCCACAGACTGAGAGGGCATTGCTCCTCCGGGAGAGCCCTGATTTTAGCCACTCTCGTGGTATCTCATTATGATTTTAATTTGCATTTCCCTGAGGACTAGTGACATTGAGCATCTTTTTACATGTCTATTGGCCCTCTGTATATCTTCTTTGGAGAAATGTCTGCTCAGGTCCTCTGCCCATTTTTAAATGAGATTGTTTGTTTTTCTGTTATTGAATTGTATGAATCCTTTGCATATTTTGGATGGTAACCCCGGATAGTGACCAGACTGAACTGGGTCTGAATGCTCAGTGTTGCCACCAAAAGGCCACTCAGAGATGCTTTTATTGGAAGAAACTTTATTGCAAGCCAACCAGCAAGGACGCAGTAGGGATCACATCCCAGAGTCGTGTGTCTCTGAACAAAGCATCTAATCCATCTTTATTACGGGAAGTCGTGCATAAACATCAAGCTAGACTTTGTCATTGCATGGATAGGTGGGGACATTCCGGGGCCCGGGCAGTCAGTACATTGCATGCTCAAACATGGTAGAAAATTTCTGCCTCGGATAGAGATTTTAGTATTCTAATGAGGGTATAAGGAGGAAAGTCCACAAGGAGGTTACTGGAGGGTCCTTCAGGCTGCTGCAGCCCATCTCAGACAGTTTCAGCTGGTTCACCCCCCGGTCTGGCAAAACATCCTGGGCTTGTTCCTGAAAAACAGTTCTAGCAATCATCCACGTCAGGGATTACGTAGATATGGGTAAACATCTGACTAAGTCTTGGTCTTCCTATGAAACTTACAGCAAATTATAAGATAGAATTACACAGACCTTACAAATTGTAGAGTGATCTACAGGTTAATGGAGGCAAAGTTATAAACTCTAAACAAAGGTTAATCTGCGCTAGGTTACCTGCTAGGCTGCATGTGTAGGTTAGGTCACATTATCAGATGTTTTTCTCCCATTCAGTAAGTTGCCTTTTCTTTGTGTCAGTGGTTTCTTTCACTGTGCAGAGAAGCTTTTTAGTTTGATGTAGTCCCTCTTGTTGATTTTTACGTTTGCTGCCTTTGCTTTCGTTGTCAAATTCAAAAACTTATTTGCAAGACTAATGTCAATGATACACGATTTTTGAAGTTAAATTTTGAAGAATACTAGTAATAAGCCTGCAGGTGCGTGATTTTAACAACTTTCTATGTTCCCAGAGTGTGTAGTATCTTGGGCCTCCCAAGAACTCTCATATCTGCCCGCAACATTTTACCTCAGATTGTATTGTATCGCTTCTGTCATACCAGTTTCAGACGTTTAAAGGTTAAATCTTGTCAGTCAGTCTCCTACTGCAACTCATATCCATCCTTATCTGTCATTCATCCTTCACCCTTATCTATATCCAAATTGTGTAACTGAGCCATGTAACACTGTAATATTTCTGTGATATAAGCAGTTTTTCTAGCTCCCAAACTTTGCCAGGGACTATACGTGGCTTTCAAAAAGTTATAGCCCCTCTCCTTACGGAGTTTGCATATTGTTTATTGATGGAACACAAAGATAAGACATTTCCAAGCTATTTGTAACTTTGAAGGTGATTTTCCTATTTAACTAAGGGCATATAATTACCTTTAAAATTACTGAATTCCAGTATATGGTATCTGAGGTCTCAGATACTAAAAAATGAGAAACATCATTGTTAACTGTTAAAGAAGCCAGGAGTTCAGTTACTCATACCCTGAGCCAATGGCTAATATTTCAAATAGAAAAGGTCCATGTAGTTGAAATGATGTATTAGGGCTTGTAGCCAGAACCCCCGAATTCTTTGGTGGTGATACATAGGGCTCCCCCACGTGAGACCTGGAGTCCTGTCTCCTAGGAGGTACCCTTAGAGGCAGTGAGCCTCTGAGCTCGAGCTGCAAGGTCCTCAGAATAAAAGGGATCAACTCCTTACCTTCTCATGCAGCATTGGATGGGATTCAGACCCTAGCAAGGTTGTGGAACCCACATCCTGAATCCATTTGTGAAAGGGCTCTAGTGGCCAGGCTTTAAAAGGACGTGAGGACCCTTGTCCTCCGAACACATCTGCTGAGAGACTGGCTGGCCTTCCCAGAATCCCTGGAAGGGGGGATGCTGAGGCAGCCCCCCAGGCCAGGCAGGCAGCACCCTACCTCTGCTCTCCACAGGCCTGGCGGGGCTTGGTCTCAGCAGCTCCAGAGGTCTGGGTGCTCCACAAACCTGCTGACTGACCACTGCTGGAGGCAAGAGGGGGCAGTCTTGCCGCTGCCCCTGGAGAGGACAACTATGAATTTGAACCATTTGGTTTTGATGTTTTCAGAGTGTCAGGAAAAAAAAAAAAATACAAAATCTTTTTTTGTGGGAGCTTGGAAGGGTTTATTCCTCTCTTCCCTAGCCCCATTTCTTGAAATCTCAGAAAGGATTATAGAGGAAAAACACACAGAATAACAAAACAAAAACACAAGGAAACAACTGATTTGTCCAGTAGCTGAGCACACATGGCCTTTTCACAGTTCCTCTGAGGGTGGGAGAGTGTGTAGGCTTGTCCTCAGCATGATTTCGGGGAATCTGCTGTCCCCAAAACAATGCTGATTTCAGTAGGCGTGTAAGAGCAAAGGGAAGTCAGCCTATTTCAAGAAAGTGGCGCAGACTCGCTTAGGAAATACCCACTGTTCTGCAGGCCCATGTGGCTTATTGCATTAACCACCCAAACAAAAAATGTGACTGTGCATTCTTTCTTTAAAAAAAAATGGAACAAAAGGACTGATCAGTCACCTCCTTGAATGGAAATGGAGGGGCATAAGCCACCCATTCTCTACAAAACAAAACGACATGTTGTGGCTATAAATAGGAACGCGATGGCAGTTGAGTCATCTTCACTGTGATCAACAGGATTGTGAAGAATGTGGTGGCAATTTGGTTTTTTAAAAAAGTAATACACACACACACACACACACACACACACACACACACACACCCTGCAGTCTGCTATTATGTCCCAGCGCTGATACCTTGTACTCTGGAGAAGATGTGTTGTGCTAATTGTGGGGCCTTACTTTGCCTGGGATCCGTCCGCGTGCATTGCTCAATGCTTCACACATTCTCATTCTCTGAATACTAACACTTCCTCCCATTGTTAGGAAGTTTATTAATAACTAATGTAACAATGAGGATGCCAGCTATCTGATCGCCCCATACAGAAAGGGATCTGATAGGCATCTGCCAGCTTTATGGTCCTGGCTCCGTTCAACTCAAAACACAGTGCCTTTCAAAATACACTGCCTTACGCGGGTATAAATCACAGTGTTTTGGTTTTTTTCATTTTTCTCTTTATTGTCATCCTTTCTTTTTTATTCTCCCTTTATCTCCTTCTTATATCTCTGTCCAGCCTTTTAACATTCTCTGTGATCAGCTGTCTGTCCCTCACCTTTTAGGTCTCATGACAAGCAGGATGCCAGGGGCTTTAATTTTGGTCCTCACCTCGGGGCTCTGCAGACGGGTCTAGCCCTGCAGGCACCGCCCAGGACTCGGCTTCTGCCAGGGTGAGTTTGCACTGGACTGTGTAGCCAGGGAGGGCTGAGGAATCTCTTTCTGTGGGGTGGATATCCTGCACTTGTTTCAGCAGGACGGGCCTGAGTCAAAACTGAGACAATAGAATGTTTGTCCCTTTCTGCTCTCATATTGGGGAAATAAAACCCAATCAAGTCATTTATACTGATACATTTATGCCCTCAGGTGATTCCTAGTAAAGGAATATTTACCTACCAAGGAGAGCCAGGACAGAATGGCAACGTGTAATCTAAACGAATGATTTTCCAGTGATGAAATTTTAGACCCTGAAAAAGAAATATCGCTATCAGCTCTCATAGGCATTGCTTTGTTCCCATTCAGGCCAGCCCTCTCACTATTGCAATAGAATAACAGAATCTTGGAGCCAGAAAGATAAGCCCCCTCATTTCACAGTATAAGAAATGGAAACTGTACGAGTTACTCATAAAGCGTAGTTTCAAGTAGGTGTTTTACAAAATGCTGCTGCTAATTTTTATAATCAATTATTCAGTTTCCTCTCTCTCTCCCCTCTCCTTCCCTCCCACTCCCTCCACCCCCTTCTCTCATTATGTTCTCCATCATGTGGCAAAAGTGCCACGGAGCCATGGCTCCTGGCCAGACACTCCAGGCTATCACTAAAAGGTGTCTGCGTCTCAAAGAGCTTCCATTTCTACTCTTTTAAGTGAACTGTTTTATATTTACAATTTCTGACCCTGGTGAAAAGTTTTCCGAGCATGCATTTTTCATGTTAAAAATCACAATGAATCCTCTGAGACGGTCTGCAGGGACCACGTGTTCATCCTGCAATCTGCAGTGTGGCCCTATTTCCCATGGTCTCGTAGGACATCTGTCTTTTAAGTAAGGAATTCATAATTGAGGATCTGTAAGGCAAATAAATATGTCTTCATCATAAAGAAGAGTTCAAAACCTTCCCCTGTATTTACTCCTGGGGTGTCTGCCAGAACTTTTCCTGACAGCTTTTACAGACCTGCCGGGAACATGCCTTCTTTTTTTTTTTTTTTTTCTTCTTTCTTGAAGGCCTTTACAGACAGATTGTCCCTACTTTTAGGGCAACAGATTTCTTTCTTCTTTGGGATGCTGTTTGTTTTGAATTTCACCTCCTCTCAGAGAGGAAAGCACCTCTCCTGTCTTCGGAGACCAATGGTCATCAGTGTTCCATCTGTGTGAAAACAGCTGAGCCACAGTTCCTGAGGACATGCTTTTCGTAGGATGCGCTCTCATATCCGGTGCTGAGTTGTCCAGGGTCTTTTGAAAGATTGGAGCAAATTCTCCTGAGTGAGGATATCCTTCCATGTGCTTGCTGGCGGGAGGGGAGCTGCTGTGTGTGCCCGTGTCCCCCACATCCTGCCCAGGGAGCTGGCTGCCCACTGGGGGGAGTCTGGAGTTCCCCAGCTGGGTGGAAAATGAGAAAGGGAGGGGGGAGTTTCTCCAGAAGTGGCAGAACAGGTTTTCCACGTATTCCACCAATACTGGCCACATCATCGGGGAGTTCACTACAAAGATTCTCAGATCCCCACTGAAAATGACTTTCTGACCTTGAGCACATCTCCCAAACTCTCCTGGCTGTGTTTTGGAGGACTTATCTTCTATGAGGTCAGATCTTTTTCTTCTCCCTCCGGCCAGATGCTTGGTGGTCTGCTTCTATAAAATCGTGTGGATTCGGAGAGAAACATGACAATAATAGCCAAAAACAAAAGATTGTATTTTCAATCTAGTGTCATTCAAATAGGTAGCTCCTGAGTGACAAGTGGCCTGGAAGGTTTATGAGAGAACGAATCTGCCACTGAGTCTCTTGGCAGAGAAATGCAGGGAGCAGCTCCCTTGCGCAGGCCAGACGGGTGACCATGAGCTGTCCAGGTTAATTATCTACTGGCCCGGGCTGCGGACCCTCCCTGTGGCAGCTGCTGCCTCTGCCTCCTTCACATGGCTTGTCTCCTGCCTCCTCCTGGCAGCAGCTTTTCATGTCCAGACGAAGGCTCTCTGAGGCCGGGGCCCCGTCCGGTCACCTGTCTCCCCCACCCCACCTGCACACAAAGGTGCTCCAGAGACTAGTCACTGGCACGTCAGAAGAATCTCCGGCTCCTCCCCCTCCTCCCTTCTGCCTGCATGTTAATCCATGCAGTACTGTGGAGGGGGTCTGGCTGGAAAGGCAGGTATGACAGTTCACTACACCATTTTTATGGGGGTGACCCAGCAGTGACCGAGACAGAAAGTTCCTCCCCTCATCGTGGTTCCATCCTAGGGACCAAACAGTCCACACAGAGCTGTGCTGGAATCCCAGCTCTGCCTCCCTACGTGCCAGTGGCTTCTTCTGTGAAAACGGGGACACTGTGTTTGTGAAGATTAAATGAAGTAGAACATGGGGGAAGCTCCTGTCAGGAGTTCTGTAAAAACCCACTTCCTTCCCCTTCTCCTCCCCTGTTTCCTGAATGTATAGGCCTGGAACACTATTTAATACAAATAACTACAAATAGTCGGGTAGCACTATGTTCTGAGCTCTGTTCTAAGCATCTTGGAAGCATTGTCTCATCTAATTCTCCCAACTTCTGAAGACGTCCTGTTTTCATTCCCCTCTTATAGGGGAGGAAACTGAGTCGTAGGTCGTGTAACATGGCCAAGTCCTTGCAGGTAGTAAATCGCGGAGCTGGCACTCAAGCCCAGACCTGCTGACTCTAAACTACTAGATTGTCGACTTCTGCCTCAGGAGGCCACAAGGCCAGTGTATATTTGCCAAAGCATATTTAGCGCATTCTTTCCTATAGGCTTGGGTACTGCTCTCAACTTTGGTTAACAACAACAGAGTATTTATGTATTACTAATATCTTTCAGAAATATGCAAGTCGCCTCTGTTTTCCTTTTGCTTCCTGCGCCATTCATGGTGCATAACTTGGCTACAGTTTGTTCAAGGCACAGATTTTGAAATCTCACTCTTCTGACCCCAGTGCAAAGGTCCCATGTACCTTCTTACATCATTCATCCCCAAGACAGCTCGGATCAAACGCTTACTTAGCATTCAAGCTTACAAGTATTTGCTTTGGTCGGTTGATAAGATGACAAAGGAAATTGTTTCGGCGCTGGTTGCTCGTTAGACGTGCCCTTACAATTTGAGGCTAACTGTCTCAGTAACTGGGAGAAGGACCAGAGCTGGCAGGACACTTGTCTTTTCTAGAGGCTGGATGGCAAAGAAAACAAGGAAAATAACACTGTGTGAGCGATTCCTTTGGTAGAAACTGCAAAGATGACTGTTAGAGGCAAGAGGGAGCCATCTAAAGAAGTAGTGTCTTCAGTAATAGATTTTTCAAGTTGGGAGGAATTCTGGAGACTGGTTAATTGGTCATTTCTAGATGACTCCTAGAGGTTAGTAAGTCAAGGTGTTACACCATTTAATAGCAGACAGGTGATGGAAATCCAGGTTTCTTTCCTGTCCTTCACTGTCCCTCTCAAAGATAGCAGGTTTACATCTTTTTAATTTCTGGAGGGCTAAACTTGTAACCTTGGAGTGGTCTTGCAGACGCTCGTATGTGTTCAAATAACTGGAAAAGGAGAGACCATAGCAACAGCTTCTGTTCGCCAAGTCTAGGAGCTGAGTTGAAGTTATTTCTGTGTCTGGAATCCTTTTTGATATGCTCACGAACCTTTAGTTTGTAAGATTCCCGTTGACGTGAGCCCCTGAGGCTCTTTCCTGATTGGGTTTCTTCCTGGAGTCACTCTGTCACCTGAGGGGATTAACAGTGAATCTCTGCCTCATGATTTCTGGCTGACTTGCTGGCCCCCCTTTTAGGATGTCAACCATGCCATTCAGGGGGTGCCCAGAGGGCATTTGTGGAGGTGGCAGGAACCTCCTCAACGTCCCCGAGCACTTGGAGCTCCTTTTCCTGATGCCTCTGAGATTCTATCTGTGGAATTGTCACTGGGGCATTTTTGTCCTGATGCCTCTGAGATTCTCTGTGGAATTGTCACTGGGGCACCCACCTCCTCTTCTCCTCATTGTCATATTTGCCTGGTTGCAGGTAACAGCCCCACAGGCTCAGATCCCACAAGCTGTGAAATAGAGCAGCCTGGATTGCTGAGACCTTGCCCTAGACCAGGGGATTTTCTTTAAAGAAACAAAGGCACTGGGAACCTCTTTGTGGTGCAATCTGACAAGAACCTAAATGCATGAGACAGGTCAAATCGGAGCTGCCCCAGCTTGAGGTGTGCAGAGTGGGGGCCCCAGAACCCACGTAATCTCTTAATCCCATTCCCACCCTCATCCATAGCAGCCCCAAAGGCATGTCTGCAAACCCAGCTCGAGAAACATAGTTTTAAAATACTGCCTAGACCCATATTGCTCCTTTTAAAGGAGAGCTTTGGAACCCAGGGGAATGTTGAAATGCACAGTGAGGTTCTTTTCTTTAACCAATACTTTCCCGAGCAATGGCAGGGAGGGGGTTTCAATGATTTCTCTCTAATTCTACTGGGGGGTTTTGTGTGTGTGTGTGTGTGTGTGTGTGTGTGTGTGTGTGTGTGTGTACGTGTACATAAGCATATATGTGCTCACTTGTGTTAAATTTTTACTCAACGTTGAGTAAACAACACCAGACACAGTGGTGTTGTATGTGCATTATCTCACTTAGTCTTTACAAGAAATTAAGGAGGGCAGGTCACTTGCCTAAGGTCACGCATCCAGTGTGGTTTAGAGTTCATCAAACCCAGAGCTGTTCTACCCACTACTCAGCCATCCAGGTACCACTGAAATGAAAATGCACGTGTCCAGGCCAGGTTGACTCAGTTTGCAGAAACAAGTTTTGTTTTTTTTCTCATGAAACAATTTTCAGAATAAAGGTGTGAAAGAACCAGCCTTAGTCATGCCAGACACACAGAGGGCCTCTTGCGCCGCCCAGCCTTACGTGGGTTGGGTATTTAGGCTAATTATTATAAACAGTAATAATTTCGGTAGCACTAATGAGCCCTGTAACTCAAGACCAAAGCTTAACTAATCTCGTAACTAGAGACAAGATGATCTAAAGACTTATGCTTTACCTTCCAGTATTTAATGCCGTATGATATATAGTTATTTCTTGCACATAGTTGTTTCTTCGGTTTGACTTACTATAGCATCATTTCCTACTGAGAGGATAGGCAGGGTGAAAGGGAAAACAATGACATTTTCACGCGAGCGAGAAATCCTTTTGTCTTTCTTGGACCCAAGTTTTCCCAGACCTGTTTTATCAGTCTAAAGTCTGACTTCCGTTTGGTATTAGTTTACATTCTTAGTAATTCTTTAGATGATGGAACAGAGAGCAGTACCTCATTAAATGTTCCCGTGTCTTCGAGTGTGGTTGGTGACTGTAACTCAAAGAACCAGATGAAGATTCAGAATGATTTAGCTAGTGTGTCATAGCAGATGGATGTAAGCTTGGAGGTAGCACTGGTGAGCATGGGTTCATTGACTTACGGAAGCAGAAAACCTGAACCATTCAGAAAGGGGAGCCTGTCCAGGTTCTGTATCCATGAACGTGACACTCTATGGATTTAGTGTCTGAGAACCATGAATGAATGGAGCTTTCACTTTTGTTCGAGTTTGCTGTGGGATTTGGAAACCTGTCATTGAAGCATGACAAAATCCAGGGGAGAGGTACAAAAATGATTAAAGTTTTGGAAGGCAGCTTCTATAAAGAAATGACTTAGAGGTACTAGGTTTCTTGACCAAGATGAGGTACAACTTAATTATAACATCCAAGTGTATGACTGACAACATTTATCTGTTTACTCAAGTTAATATTTATGAGCTACTGGGGAGGCATAAAGACAGTATGTTCCTGCAGTGACAGATTTTTCTGTTTCAAGCTAGAATGGGGTGGGGGAGAAAAAGGGAAAAGCCCAAATTAGGGTTAAAATGTAGGGAGACATTGAGAATTCTTCATTATTAGGGTTATAAGAAACTAAGTGCATGGTAACTGAAGGAATATGGGGTTTCCAGCTCAGAGACTAAATAAGACAGTAGAGTAGTATGTTTATGGGACGGTTTGAGTATGGCAGAGCTTTTGATACAAAGGCAGAATCCTTTCTAGCCTTATTCTGAGATACCTTCTTTACCATTAGAAGACACAGACCAATTGACTCTGGGAATTCTGATTGGATTATTCTCATATCTATCAACCATTCACTGAATTGTCCAAAAAATGTTTCCTATGGAAATAGCATTCCTACCTCCTTCCCCAAAAAAATCCCACTGGGATTTTTATTGGGATTGCCATGATTCTCTTGTTTAATTCCTGGAGAACTGAGATCTTTATGATGTTAAGGTTCTAATCCATGACCATGGTTCATATCTCTATTGTTTGTTTTTTTATTTTTTTTTTCAATTACAGTTGACATGCAGTATTCAATAATTGAAACCTAGGTTCTATGTCATTTCAAAAAAATGTGCTTCCCACACCATCTGTCTTTTTTTATTGAGATATAAATGACATATAACATTATATTAGTTTTAGGTGTCCAAAACAATGATTTGATATATGTATATATTCCAAAATCATCACCACAATAAGTTTACTTAACATCCAAAACACACATAGGTACAAATTTTTTATATTGTGATAAGAACTTTCAAGATTTACTCTCTTTGCAACTTTCAAATATACAACACAGTATTGTTAGCTATAATCGTGCTGTGCGTTACATCCCAGGATTTATTTATCTTATAACTGAAAGTTTGTACCTTTTAACCACCTTCACCCATAGGCCTATTTTCTCCATCCTCTGTCTCTGGAGACAACCAATCTATTCTTTGTATCTATAATTTCAGGATTTTTTTTCTCAGACTCCACATATAAATGAGATCATAGGGTATTTGTCTTTTCTCTGTCTGACTTACTTCACCTAGCACAATGCCCTCAAGCACTGTCCATGTTGTTGCAAATGGCAAGATTTCCTTCTTTTTAATGACTGAGTAGTATTCCATTGTAGGTACACCCCATATTTTTTTTATTCATCTGTTGATGGATGCTAGTTTGTTTCCATATCTTGGCTACTGTAAATGATGTTGCAGTGAACATAGGGGTGCATATATCTTTTCATATTAGTGTTTTGGATTTCCTCGGATAAGTACCCAGAAATAGAATGCTGGGTCATAAGGTAGTTCTATATTTAATTTTTTGAGGAACCTCCATCCTGTTTTCCGTAATGGCTGTGCCATTTACAATCCCACCAACAGTGCAAAAAGGTTCCCTTTTGTTACATCCTCTCCAACACTTGTTTGATTTATTGATGATATAGCCATTCTGACAGGTGTGAGATAATATCTCATTGTGGTTTTAGTTTGCATTTATCTGATGATTAGTGATATTGAGCATCTTTTCATATGTCTATTGGGCATCTGTATGTCTCTCTTTGGAGAAATGTCTACTAAGGACCTCTGCACATTTTTTAATCAGATTGTTTATTTTTGTGTGTTAAGTTGTATGAGTTCCTTATATATTTTGGATATTAATCCCTTATCAGATGTATCATTGGAGAGTATCTTCTCCCATTCAGTAGGTTCTCTTTTCATTTTGTTGATAGTTTCTTTCACTGTGCAAAAACTCTTTAGCTTGATGTAGTCCCATTTGTTTATTTTTTGTTTGTTTGTTTGTTTCCCCTGCCTGAGGAGACATATCCAAAAAAAATATTGCTAACAGTAATGTCAAAGAGTTTGCTGCCTATGTTTTCTTATAGTTTTATGGTTTTGGGTCTTACATTGAAGTCTTTAATCCATTTTGAGTTTATTCTTGTATAAAAAACGTGATTCAGTTTCATTCTTTTGCATATCTCTGTCCAGTCTCCCAACACTATTTATTGAAGAGACTGTCTTTACCCCATTGTATATTCTTGCCTCCTTTGTCATAGATTAATTGACCATATAGGCGTGGGTTTATTTCTGAGCTCTCCATTCTGTTCTATTGATCTGTGTGTTTGTATGCCAGTACCATGCTGTTTGAGTACTATAGCCTTCCAGTATAGTTTAATAATCAGGTAGCGTGATACCTACAACTTTGTTTTTCTTTTGCCTTTTATTTTTTTCAATTAAAGTTGTTGGGGTGACAATGTTTAGTAAAATTACACAGGTTTTAAGTGTGCATTTCTATAATACATCATCTACATATCACAATTGTGTGCTCACCATCCAGAGTCAATTCTCTTTCCATCTCCATATATTTGACCCTCTTTACCCTCTTCTACCTCCCCGCTCCCCCTATACCCTTTGGTAACCATTAAATTGTTGTCTGTATCTATGCATTTTTATTTCTTTATTTGTTTGTCTTGTTCCTTTGTTGCTTTCAGTTCTATATCCCACATATGAGTGAAGTCATGTGGTTCTTGACTTATTCTGTCTGACTTATTTCGCTTAGCATAATAATCTCAAGATCCATCCATGTTGTTGCAAATGGCAGTATTTCATCTTTTTTTTTTATGCCAGAGTCATATTCCATTGTGTATATACACCACATCTTCTTTATCCATTCATCTATCGAAGGACACTTTTGTTGTTTCCATGTCTTGGCCACCGTGAACAATGCTGCAGTGAACATCAGAGTCCATATATCTCACGAATAAATGTTTTCAGGTTTTGGGGGGTAGATACCCTGGAGAGGGATTGCTAGGTCATATGGTAATCCTATTCTTAATTTTTTGAGGAACCTCCATACTGTTTTCCATATGGCTGTACCATTTACATTCCCACCAACAGTGTGTGAGGGTTCCTTTTTCTCCACAGTCTTTCCAACACTTGTTGTTTGTCTTGTTGATGATAGCCATTCTGACTGGGGTGAGGTGATATCTCATTGTGGTTTTAATTTGCATCTCCCTAATAGCTAGTGAAGTTGAGAATTTTTTCATATATCTGTTGGCTGTTTGTATGTCTTCTGGGGAGAAGTGTCTGTTCATGTTCTCTGCCCATTTTTTAATTGGATTGTTTGTTTTTTTGTTGTTGAGTTGTACTGTGTTTCCCCGAAAATAAGACCTACCTGGACAATCAGCTCTAATGCGTCTTTTGGAGCAAAAGTTAATATAAGACCCGGTCTTATTTTACTATAATATAAGACTAAGTCTAATATCATATCATATCATATCATATCATATCATATCATACCGGGTCTTGTATTAATTTTTGCTCCAAAAGATACATTAGAGCTGATTGTCCGGGTAGGTCTTATTTTCGGGGAAACACGGTATGAGTTCTTTAAATATTTTGGACATTAGCCCCTTATTGGAGGCGTTGCTTGCAAATATCTTCTCCCATTTGGTTGGTTGTCTTTTTGTTTTGTTGATGTTTCCTTTTGTTGTGTAGAAGCTTTTGAGTTTGATATAGTCCCATTCATTTATTTTAGCTTTTACTTCCCTTGCCTTTGAAGTCAAATTCATAAAATCCTCTTTGAACCCAAGGTCCATAAGTTTAGTACCTATGCTTTCTTCTATGCAGTTTATTGTTTCAGGTCTTCTGTTTAGGTCTTTGATCTATTTTGAATTAATTTTGATATGTGGTGACAGATAGCAGTCTAGTTTCATTTTGTTTTTCTTTCTGAAGATTTCTTTGGCTATTCGGGGTCCTTTATACTTCCATATAAATTTTTTGATTATTTCTTCTAGTTCTGTGAAAAATGCCTTTGCTATTTTGATGGGGATTACGTTGAATCTGTAGATTGCTTTGGATAGTTTGGACATTTTAATGATGTTGCTTCATCCTATCCATGAGCACAGTATATGCTTCCATTTGTGTGTATCTTCTTCAATGTCTTGTAGTTTTATGAGTACAAGTCTTTTACCTCCTTGGTTAAAATTATTCCTGTGGGTTTTATTCTTTTTGATGCAATTGTAAATGGTATTGTTTTCCTCATTTCTCTTTCTGATAGATCATTATTGATGTATAAAAATGCAATGGATTACTGAACATCAATTTTGTATCCTGCTACTTTGCTGAATTCATTTATTAGTTCTAATAGTTTTTTGGTGAATTCTTTAAGGTTCTCTCTATATAGTGCCATGTCATCTGCAAATTTTATTTCTTCCTTTCCAAATTGGATGCCTTTGATTTCTCATCTGATTGCTGTGGCTAGGACTTCCAGTACTGTGTTGAATAGAAGTGGTGAAAGTAGACATCCTTGTCTTGTTCCTGATCTTACAGAAAAGGCTCTCAGCTTTTCCCCACTGAGTATGATGTGAGTTCTGGTTTGTCATATATGGCCTTTATTATGTTGAGGTATGCTCCCTCTATCCCCACTTAGAGATTTTTATCTTTTAGCTTAGAGATTTTTATCATAAATGGATATTGTGTTTTTGTCAAATGCTTTTTCTCCATCTATTGATATGATCATATGATTTTTATCCTTCATTTTGTTTATGTGGTATATCATGGTAGTTGATTTGCAGATTTGAACCAGCCTTGCATCCCAGGAATAAATCCCCCTTGATCATGGTGTATGATCTTTCTAATGTATTGCTGAATTCAGTTTGCTATTATTTTGTTCAGGATTTTTGCATCTCTGTTCATCAGTGTTATTGGCATATACATATATTAGTGTCTGTCTTGTTTTGTTATCAGGATATGCTGACTTTATAAAATGAGTTTGGGAGCCTTCCCTCCTCTTCAATATTTTGGAATAGTTTGAAAAGGATAGATGTTAATTCTTCTTTGAACGTCTGGGAAAATGCACCTGTGAAGCCATCTGGTCCAAGGCTTTCCTTTGTTGGGAATTTTTTAACTACTGATTTGATTTTGTTGGTAGTTATTGATCTGTTCAGATTTTCTCTTTCTTCTTGAATCAGCCTTGGAAGAATGTATGATTCTAGGAATTTACTCGTATCCATTTCTTCCAGGTTGTCCTATGTGTTCCCATGTATATAATTGCTTGTAGTATTTCCTGATAATCCTTTGCATTTCTGTGGTGTCAGTTGTCACTGTCTTTCATTTCTGATTTTATTTATTTGGGCCCTCTCTTTCTTTCTTGATGAGTCTGGCTACCGGTTTTATTTTATCTTTTAAAAGAACCAGTTCTTCGTTTCACTGATCTTTTCTATTGTGTTTTTAGACTCTATTTTGTTTACTTCCACTCTGATCTTTATTATTTCCTTCATTCTACTCACTTTGGCCTTTGTCCTTTTTCTAGTTCCTTTAGGTGTAAGGTTAGATTGTTTATTTTAGATTTTTCTTATTTCTTGAATTCAGCCTGCATTGCTAAAAATTTCCCTCTTAGAACTACTTTGACTGGGTCCCATGGGATTTGGGGGTCATTGTATTTTCAGGGTATCTTTTCATTTCTTTCTTGATCTCATTGTTAAACCATTCATTGTTTACTAGCATGTTATTTAGCCTCCACGTGTTTATGTGTTTTTCAGTTTTCTTCTTGTAACTGATTTCTAGTCTCATACCATTGTGATTGGAGAAGATGCTTCATATGATTTCAATCTTCTTAAATTTATTGAGTCTTGTTTTGTGGTCTAACATGTGGTCTGTCCTGGAAAATGTTCCATGTGCAGTTGAAAAGAATGTATATTATGCTTCTTTTGGGTGAGAAGCTCCAAAATTATCAATTAAGTCCATCTGGTCTAATGTGTCATTTAAGGTCACTGCATAGTTGTTGATTTTCTGTCTGCATGATCTATCCATTGATGTCAATGTGGTGTTCAAGTCCCCTGCTATGACTGTATTACTGTTGATCTGTCCCTTAATGTATGTCAGTAATTGCTTTATATATGTAGGTTCTCCTACATTGAGTGTGTAAATGTTAACAAGACTTATATCCTCTTGTTGGGTTGATCCTTTTATCATTATGAAATGCCCTTTTTGTCTCTTGTTACAGCCCTTGTTTTAAAGTCTTTCTACCCTGGTTTTTTTGTTTGTTTGTTTTCATTCCTATTTGCATGAAACACTTTCTTCCATCTTTTTACTTACAGCCTTTGTATATCTTTAGATCTGAAGTGGGTCTTTTGTAGGCAGCATATGTACAAGTCTTGATTTTTCAATCCATTCAGCCACCCTGCCTTTTGATTGGAGCATTTAGTCCATTAACATTTAAAGTAATTACTCATAGGTATGTAGTTATTCCAATTTTATTGTTTTCTGATGGTTTTTGTAGTTCTCCTCTGTTCCTTTCTTATTCTCTTGCTCTCTTCTCTTGTTAACTTTCTATAGTGTTGTTTTTGGATTCCTTTCTCATTATTTTTTGTGTATCTCTTATAGATATTTGGTTTGTGGTTACCATGTGCTTCGTACATATCAAGCTATGTTTATAGCAGTCTGTTTTAAGGTGATTTTCACTTAAGTTTCACACGTTCTAAAATCACTGCAATTTTTACTCTCCCACTCCACGTTTATGGTTTTGTCCTTATTTTTTACTTCTTTTGTGCATGTGTGTTTGTGTGTATTATTTATTATTATAATTATACCTGGTCTTCCTACATTTGCTTTTTAACCTTTGTACTTGCTTTATAGTCGGTGGATCCACTGCTTTTACTAAGTGTTTGCCTTTGTCAGAATGTTTTCCTTTCCTATATTTTCTTATTCATATTTTTTATCTTTTCTACTTAAAGAAATCCCTTTAACATTTAGTGACAATGAACTCCTTTAGCTTTTTCTTGTCTGGGAAACTCTTTATTTCTCCTTCAAGTCTAAATGATAGCTTTGCTGGGTAGAGTAATCTTTGTTGTAGGTCCTTACTTTTCATCACTTTGAATATTTCCTGCCAATTCCTTCTGGTCTGAAAAGTTTCTGTTGAGCTCCCTTGTGGTAACTAACTGCTTTTCTCTTGCTACTTTTAAGATTCTCTGTTTATCTTTAACCTTTGCCATTTTAATGAGGATGTGTCTTGGTGTGGGCCTCTTTGGATTTTTGTTTGGGACTCTTTGTGCTTCCTGGGCTTGTATGTCTATTTCCTTTACCAGATTAGGGAAGTTTTTAGTCGCTATTTCTTCAAAAAGGTTTTAAATCCCTTGCTGTCTCTCTTCTTTTGGCACCCCTCTGATGCAAATGTTAGTACACTTAACGTTGTCCCAGACGTCCCTTAAACCATCCTCATTTTGTTTAATTCTTTTTTCTTCTTGCTGTTTGGTTTGGGTGTTTTTCTGCTACCTTGTCTTCCAGATCACTGATTTGATCCTCTGTCATCTAAGCTGCATTTGATTTCCTCGAATGTATTCTTTTATTTCAGTTATTGTACTCTTTATTTCTGACTAGTTCTTTTTTATGGTTTGTATCTCTTTGTTTCCATCTCTGAGTTCATCTTTTCTTCCCCTATGTTCATTGAGCATCCTTATAACCAGTGTTTTGAACTGTATCTGGTAGATCGCTTGCCTCCATTTCGTTTAATTCTTTTTCTGAAGTGCTGTCTTGTTCTTTCATTTGGGGTATGTTTCTTGGTCTCCTCATTTTGGCCAACTCCCTGTGTTTGCTTCTATGTATTAGATAGATCTATTATGTCTCCCAATCTTGGCAGCGTGGCCTTGTGCAGTAGGTGTCCTGTGAGGCCCAGTGCACGATCTCTCTGTCACCTGAACTGGGTGCCCCAGTAGTGTCACATGTGTGGGTTGTGTGTACCCGACTGTTCTAGTTGCACCTTGATTGCTGTTGGCACATCAGTGGGTGAAATTGACCCTCAGGCTGACTGGCTGTGAGGGCTGGTCATGGCCACAGTGGACAAGCTTCTGTGTGGGAACTGATCCCACAGAGCAGGAGTAGCTTTAGTGGGGCCCTGATGCCATCCAAGTCCACCCTTCAGGTGTGTTGTTTGTGGAGCTGGTTGGGTGGTGCTCTGGTGTGTTCTGAAGCTGGCCACAGAGTGTGTTGGTTCTGAAGCCTCTTGGGAGGGACTGCAGTGCAGGCCAAGGTCAGCCACCAGTTAGCCCAGCTTGGGGCCACTTCTGGGAGCTACAGTATGGTCTGTGATTGGTTGCCGCTTGTGCTGGGCTTAGAGGTGCTTGGGAGAGGCTATGCTGAGAACCAAGGCAAGCTGCCACTAGTACTGAGCTTGGGACCCTTTTGTGGCACCACCATGTGAGCCGAGGCCAGCCACCTCTTCTGCTGGGTTTGTGGCCAGTTAGTTGAAGCTACATTCCAAGCCAACACAGGCTGCAGCTTATGCCAGGCTTGAGGCACCCTGATGAGAGTTGCAATGCAAGTTGAAACCTGTCGCCATTTGTACTGGGTTAGGGCTGCTTAGCAAGAGATACAGGGCACACCAAGGCCAGCTGATGCTTGTTTGGGGTTTGTGGGCCTTTGTGGGATTTTTAGGAAAGTCTGCAGCAAGAACCGAGGCAGGCTGCTCCTTTGAAAAAGCCACTGCAAGCAGCTTGAGCCTGGCATGTGAGCTGTGTAGGATGGGGTCTCAGAATCACCAGGGTGGGGCAAATGGTGTTAACCAGGTTAGTGGAGAGGTCAGATTTAGTACCTGCCAGGGCTTCCATCCCAGGGGAGATTCCCCCGACCCATGCCTCTCCAGCCCTCGCACTGAAGTCAGTCAATTCAGGTCCTCCGTGTATGTCCCTGGTGCTTTGTGAGTTGCTGTCCTCTTGCTGGAGATTAGGGACAAGTGTTTGTGAGCGAGTGAGTCTGTATGTGGGCCGTTTAAGAGGATGCCTGAGTTTCCAGCAGCTCTCTGTCTCACCCAGGTGGAATCCCCACTATTTTCTACAGTCAGATGTTGTAGCGACTCCTCTTCCTAGTACTGGTGCCCCAGGCTGGGAAGCGTGATGTGAGGCTGGGACCCCTCACTCCTCAGGGGTTCCTCCATGGCCAAGCTATCCCTCCCAATTCTTAACTGCTACATGAAGGTGTGAGACCAGCCCATTCCGCATCTCCACCCCTCCTACCAGCCTCAAGGTGGCTTCTTATGTCCTTCGTATTAGGACTTCTGTTCAGCTAGATTTCAAATCGTTCTAAATGATGGTTCTGTCATTTAGTTGTAGTTTTGATGTGTTCATGGGAGAAGGTGAGCGCAGTGTTTACCTACTCTGCCATCTTGGCCTGAAGTCTCATTTCTTCTATTGTTTTAGGTCTTTAATCTTGCTCAGCTAGTATTATAATTTCCACTGTAAAGATATTGCTCATCTTTCATTACATTTCTCCCTAGGTGTTCGATGTTGTTTGATTCTGTTGCCAATGGCATCAGGTAATCCCCTTGAATGCACACCCAGTATCAGCTGTCCATTTCTAACACTTCTGCTCTCCATGAGCCTGAGAAGCTAAGTAATAACCAGCTTTTCCTTTTCCAGGGAGTCGGTGTATCTTGTCGAACCCATCAAGGTAGAAAAGGTGTAATAGTTTCACTGCAGGAAACCTAGTTTGGAATCCAAACATTGCAGCCCAGAAATTATTCTTTTGTTCTAACCTAAATCTCTCCAGTTGGCATTTCAGCTTATTTTCTTTTAGTTTGGTTCACAGTTTGCCTTCCACAAAGGGTTTCATATCTAACAGTCCACTATTTGAATTATCATGCAGGTATTTCTGCCATGTTGTAAAAATATGTGTAACCTTTATTAGGAGGTAATTTACTCATGATACAGTATACAGTTAAAAAAAAATACAATAAAAATCTAACATTATTTTTTAAACATACATGCTTAGATAAAAAGGTCAAAAGAAAATGCCCGACAGTGGTTATCTCTGGGTGCCTAGCTTATGGACTAATTTTTGTACATGTCTACATTTTCAAAATGTTTATGATATTCATGCACTATCTTTGTACTAAGTAAAAAAAACACAGCATTTTAAAATGGAAAAATAATTAGAGCTACATATGAAAATTACTGGCTTGAACTTCACTTTCCCCTTCATTGTGTAAAGTCTATTAAAATTTGCTGGTGCAATTAAAACAGGTATGCTTCATATTTTAAGATAACCAAGAAAGAGAAACTTCTTTTTCAGGTGTGTAAATTTCCCTGCCAGTGCTTCTGATTAGCTATAAATTCTGCTAAGTGCTGAGAATTTACTCTTTGCACTTGGAACCCTGCAACACCTGTTTTATTTCACACTCGCTTGATTCCTGGGTAAATCCCAGCTCCACCGTGTGGGCTCCAGTTAAATTCCTTAGTGGTCCAGATGTGTGTCCCCCCATCAGCTGGCCTAGTAACCGCTCTGTTTATTGATAGGTTCTCAGGAATCAGATAGCTCTCAGTCTGCCAAGAAAGACATGTTGGCTGCCTTGAAGTCCCGGCAGGAAGCTCTGGAGGAAACGCTACGCCAGCGGCTGGAGGAACTCAAGAAACTCTGCCTCCGAGAAGCTGTAAGCAGTTACTGTTTCATGATGGGGAAATCTGTGTCGTCTGTGCCCTCATCTGTCTTCACATATTTATAAACGGTAGTGGTGGGGATTATAAAGAGAGCATAAGAGGGAAGCAAGACCTCTACTGATACACAAATGTTGGAAATGCCCAACCCCTCTCATGTCCCCCATCAGAAACACAAGTAGTGGACGTCAGTGCGACACTAGGAGACCAGTTAAAGCGGGTCCTCACAAAGTCCAAAGTGGGATCCCACTAGAGGCCAAATGACAAGTAATGATAACTGTTATGGTAGCAATTATAAATAATAACAACATTTGCTTGGTGACTCTTAGTTTATGAAGCATCTCCTCATATGAGCTTACCTCCTAGAATATAATGGTTGGCACCATCTTCCTAAGATTTTGTGTCTGAGTTTACTGTTATGATGACTTTTGTTTCTCTGGAGGCTGTGTAAGATTTATCTTTGGGATTCATACTGAGAAGCATCATTGGGGATCAACAAGGAAACCAGGATTTCACTTGATATATAATCCCCTTTAGAACTCATCATCTAATATTATACTCTTTTTTAAAATAATGAAATCTTAGCCTAGTGATATTTTTGTTTTATTCCAAGTAATGCTTCCTCAAGCCCACGTATACGCTGGTCTCCAGTTTCATTGGGATTCAGAGGCTGCCACTGTTGTATTTATTTGAATGTCCATTTCCATCTTCTTCTGTTTATTCCACAGCTCTCTGTTAGCAAGTTTGAAGAACTGAATTTTTAATGCAACATACATTACTGTGCATGTGTGTGTGTGTGTGTGTGTGTGTGTGCACGCACACGTGTGTGCATGAGCTTGTACATGGACAGGATGTGCTGGGAGCCCTCCAGAGAGATTATAGTCCACATGACATTCCATAGAGCTCTGTTAGTGAACATTTGATAGTGGGAAATGTAAAGAGGTTCCCAAGCTGTAGTCCCCTCCCCCACATAATAGTGCCTTGCTGCAGGCAGAATGAACAAGGGGCTGTAGAATGAGATTGCATTACATTTCAACTTGGCTTAATTACACTCTGGATTAATTTAAACCGGAGCCAGCTCAAAGTAGACCCACATTCGCACAAACCGATTGCAAACCTTAGGAAATCAAGTGGCCTGGCTGGGGGATGTGCTCTGTGGTACCATTAATATTAGCAACCTTGAGTAAAGAATGTGCTGGAAGGGTTGGAAAAACACAGGTTTGGGTGTCTGCATTTAATAATTTGTAAAGCCTTATTTTGTTTTTAATAGAGGCAGTGTCCCTAAGCCCAGCAGGGAGTCAGCCTAAGAAAATTGGAGAAACATGTCAGGGCAAGGTTAGCATGCGTTAAGGAAGGTCTCACTGTCTGTCTTAAAAATAAAAGCAAAATAAGGAAAACAAAGCTCCCACTTCTTCCGATGTTGACAGCAGAAAACAGGACTTGAGCAGAAGAAATAACCTCGCTGGCCGCAGGCAGGCTGCTTCTGGGCTGGCTCCCACGACCACCTCCCGCCTCATCTGTAATCAGCCACAGGAGAACCTTCCAGCTAACTCTGTTCCATATCACACACACCACACCCCTCAGCCCAGAATATGGAGAAGCACTCTTTGTCCCCTGGGGAGCAAGCGGGGGCAGCCAGACAGGTGGAGTGGGAGCATTTGGCAGAAATAACAATAGAAGAGGAACCGAGCCAAGCCCCCACAACAGGGCATGAAATTCCTCCTTCCCCACGCGGCTCTGGTTACAAGTGAAATCAGATTAAATGTGGAGAATCGAGGCCTTGACTCAAATACCTTCAAGCAGATGGCGAAAAATCAGTAGCCTCATTTTTTAACATATTTTGTTTTAAAGCCTCAGGTACTTTAGACTTAACAAATCAGTGGCCATGTGAACACCTTTCCCCGACTTTTTATAAAGTTCAGGGTAAAAAAGAAAATCCTAACAATATGAAATCCTCAGTATGTGTGTTATTTGTGGACTGACTTTTAGGGACGCAGATAAAAATATTGCAGAATAAACGTATAAGGACTTTGGTGACATTTGAACTACGTGAGAGAGAGGAGAGAGAGAGAGAGAAGGAAGAAAGAGGAGGAGGGAGGAGGAGGAGGAGGAAGGAGGAGGAGGAGGAGGGAGGGGAAAGAGAAGAAGAAGAAGAGGAAGAAGAGGAGGGAGGCAGGGAGGGAGGGAGGGAAATTACAGAACACTTCATACGCAGATAGTTGGCCATTGTGCTCAGAAATGCTTACAGTGAGGAATAAAAAGGCCAAGAGTTCATTTCCCCGGGGCCTGAACACAGAAGGGAAGGGACCCAGGAGAGCATGGAGTGGGGTGCTTGTGCACATACCCATGCACTCCAGTGCGTGTGTACACACACACTCCAGCACACACACACACACACACACACACACGCACACACACCTCAGTGTGAGCATGCACACACATAGAGTGGTGGGGAAGAAGGTCCAGGTCACGCCCCCTCTCAGCATTTGGGTCAGTGCCTGGAATCTGTTGGTTCGGGCTTTCCTGCCTGTCGGACACTTACAGTGGGCCGCCCGGCACAAAAGCTTTTTGTGTGGATGAGGGACTGCGAGCTCTTCTTGAGTCTGTGCAGCACAGGCATTAGTTTGGGACCAGAAACCAGGGCTGGGCTTTGCCTGGAGGTGCCCCCTGTGCCACTGGAGGCACACACTGGCTCTCCCAGGGTTTTCTGGTCCCCGGAAGTGACTCCTTGCAGCTGATGCCTTGGCTTCACCACGTGGCTTAGCTGCTGACTCAGGTTTGATCTTTATTTGGCCCGAACACATTCCTCTCGTAGAGCCCAGTGCTAACCCAGACCAATTCCATGGCCCTCAGAGTTTGCAGGATCATTGTCACGATGGCGTCTGTCAGCTAAGTTCACTGTCAGTATACTCACGGCAATTAGATTTCCAGAGCCCAAAATACACAACAGATCTGTTTTAATACCCTCATCAATAATATGAGTGATATTTTCAGTTTCTACTGAAAATCTTATTTGTATACATTTAATATCTTTTAAGCTCGGCCTATCATCTGGCCTGCGTAGAATAATTAGTATCATTTTTGGTTTCTAATTTACGTCCTATGCCTTTTTCTGGGACTTGCCATATAGGTACCACTCTTCCTAAGAAAGCTGTTTGAAAGACATTTTCATCTGAGATCATTGTGAGGGAGTATTCAATGCAGAGGAAAGAGCACAGGCGCTCGAAAGAGTGCACATCATGCGCGGGCTATGCCCCTTACTCGCTGTGCAGCCCCTCCTGGCACACAGTGGGCATGCAGGAGACTCTTGGGAAACTAGAAAATGAATGAAATGCAGGTTTTACAGTGACAACCAAGGGTGATTTTATTTATCTGACAGATTTACTTTGGGAGGAACTTTCAAAGTGCATCTGTTCTGTAAAGAAAGGACTGCTCCTGTCCATTTAGAGCAATGAAGTGATGTTTCAGAAGTTCCTTTAGGCATTTTTCTGAAGGGTCCTATTTTGGATCTGTGCATTGAAGTGTGTGTGTGTGTGTGTGTGTTCATGTTCAAAACCAAGCACATGCCCCCCTCTGATCCATCCTCTCCTCGCGCTATTGCACATTTAGGAGCTGACGGGCAAATTGCCCATTGAGTATCCCTTGGATCCAGGGGAGGAACCACCCATTGTTCGGAGAAGAATCGGGACAGCCTTCAAACTGGATGAACAGAAAATCCTGCCCAAGGGAGAGGTGCGTCCTTCTTTCTGTGGTTGGATTCTCTCACGTTATCCCCATTTTCCCATTTGGTAGGGCTTCCAGGTTTTCTATAACAGTTCCTTAATTCTACCCAGGGCCAAATGCCCTTTCCCATTTCCTCCTGAGGATCTTTCCTTTTGCCTCTTGTTGTGTTAGCTGGTGGGTCAGTAGGTGGCTCCCTTGGTGGGACTGGTTTGCTTCCATTCATAAGCATCTTGATTTTAGTGGAAGTTGTTTCTGACACGATAGGCCTGTGGCAAGCTGCTAAATTAATCCTGGGAGAACGTTCTAATACCACCCATTACGTCTCCTTTTAATGGCCTCCCAGCCCTTTATTGCACAGAGCCAAGCGTAATGTCTGATCTATGGAAGAAAACCAAAGAGGAAAGAAAACTTAAGCCATGCCCACAAGGGGCAAGGATGCCACTGGCTGGCTCTTCCCTCGGTGGTCCCAACTTCTGCCTGCTGCTAAAATCATGCCTGGGCATGAGCAGGGTGCTGGCCCCTCCTGACCGCCCTTGTCTGTTTGGAGAAGTCACCGAAGCATCTCTCATTTCTCCTCTCTGGATGAAACATTGGTGGGACTGAGACTGGACAGTTCCAATGTGGGGTGGGGGAGGGGGAGACTTGCGTATCCAGCTGGTTAATAAGTTACCCAGCCTCAGCCCAAGAGAAATTCAAGCCCAGGCATACCTTCAGGCCTCAGGGTCATGTCCAGGAAGTGTCTTTCCAAATTTATTCTGAATAAAGTTATTCATTAAAATGCTATTGAACAGAGGGCTTGCAAGGGCAGCCGTCAAAGACAATGGAGAAAGGAATACTATACGTGTCTAGTCATTTAGAAAAGTAACCGGGAGAAACCAACATTCCCATGTAACACCACGGTGGGAAAGCATGATGGTGAATCCATAAGAAGACAGGTGCCCTGGAGCCAGTAGAAGGGGTGGACCAATCCCCTGAGATTGGCACCAGCAGGGCCCAGGGGGCTGGTGGCCACACCAGAATGCTGCACCCAAATCTAAAGCTTGACCAGGCAGTTTCCTCTCCTGTAAAACAAAGTTCAGAGTCCTTATTAGGATTTAGGAGACCGTGTGGTTATGTATTTTTTAAATCTGCTGTGATTGGAATTGCCTGAGGAACTTCCTCTCGCTGTGCTGGGCAGACACCAGGCACGCCCCTTTTACGAGGAGACCTCACGTAGTAATGGTCCCATTGCCCTTCCCACAGTCCCCTGCCCCCACTGCACCTTCTCACCAGCTGCTCCTTCATACTTGTCAGCAAACGATGCCATTGGGTCCCCGAGAACCCCACATGCATCCATCTTCCTTACCTGTCCTTGCACGTGTTGTCCCAAAACCCCTCAAAGGAAGGACCACAGAATGAGGTGGTGCCCTGCAGAGTTCCTCTGGGAAGGAAGAGCTCCCCATTCCTCCTAGAAATGCGCTTGGCGGCCTGTTCACACAGCAGGCGGCCATCTGTGCAGACAGGCTGCCAGCCTGTGCTTGTCTCAGTCAGTTGATGTAGTAAGAATTTGTCCTCGGCGCCCACAAAATTTTGGGGCAGTGCCTCGAGCCAGGGCTATGGGAACAGTCCCACTCACAGATCAGTTTTTGTCCCTGGAGACTTGTTTGTTTCCAGGCCATGGGCGGGAGTCCACCCCAATATTCTCCTCCCTCCTAGAGAACAAATGCAGCCAGCATTGGAAGGATCTGGAAGGAGATCATGATGGCCTAAATAGTTCCGTTTGATCTTCACCTTTCCCTCTCACCCCTGGTCCCCATTCCCTTCAACTCAGAAGGAGACCAAGCTAAGAGTTCCCTGCTGGACCGAGGCCCCAGCCTGCTGCGTGGTGCCCAGAGGCCAGCACGTTGTACCCGGCCACTAACTAGGAACATCTGTTGATTCGGCAAACTTGCCACGTGCTCCTCCAAGGCTGGATGAGTTCCTGTCAGCCTTGGGCGTGACCATGGGTCACCACCTAGGGCAGGATATGGTGTGGTCTCCCAGCCTCACGGGTCAGACTTGAAGAAGCGTGACTTGGTCCGTACCACGTTGTAGAAAGGCCAGCTGCAAATGTGCTGCCCTGGGTTTCATCCTGTGGGGCCACCAGGCTTTTTCTGACACAGCTTCATTTTTTTTCTGAGACCAAAACTCTGAGGGAAAATTCACCCATCTGCTCCTTCTGGCCAGAGTAAGGGGTAGAGGTGGGAGGGAGGCACCCAGGGAGAGGAAGGAGACTGGCCTGGCACCATCCTAAGAGTCGGGGACCCGGGCCCCACCGTCACCCTCCACCCAGGCGTCCCGGTCCGAGCAGAGCTGTTATGAGTAGCCAGTGTGAGAGGGACACTGGGGCTCTCAGAAAGGGCTCCCAAAAGGACATAGGTGAGTGGGGCTAACCCACCATGCAGGGCTCAAAATCTGAGTCGGGTGAGCAGGAGGGAAGGGCATGCGCACGTGGGAGGTCTCTGTTTGCAGACCAACAGACGAGCAGGGCAGAAAGCTGCTCTGGAAACAGTGCTTCAGCCGGTGTCTAGCGTGGAAAGCAAATGCTACCCGGATGGGGCTGAATTTCCACAAAGGCTCGGTCTTCCTGAACCTTGCTGGAGACGGTAGAAATGAAGCCAGGCCACCCCAGCTCATGGATTGGGGACTCTGCTTCTCGGCAATGGTGCCCATGAGGGGACCATCGCTTGTCTCCAGAATGGACCAGGGGCCACGGGTCTTGGAAGTGAGTGTGCCCAGGGCACTGGACGCCAGAGATTTTAGCCATGGGGCCACTGGGGGGCCAGGCAGGGGAGGGGTTAGGTACCGGGACTGCTGCGTTCCTAGTCTGCATGTCCACCAGGAGTAGGGAATGCTGGCGGGCCTTGGATCAGTGGCAGAGGTGAGGGGGACAGGTCTGCCCAGCGTCCCCTAAGTATAACCGTGGCTCTCCCGCCCTCAGGAAGCTGAGCTGGAACGCCTGGAAAGAGAGTTTGCCATTCAATCCCAGATCACAGAGGCTGCCCGCCGCCTCGCCAGTGACCCCAACGTCAGCAAAAAACTGAAGAAACAAAGGAAAACCTCGTATCTGAATGCACTGAAGAAGCTGCAGGAGATTGAGAATGCAATCAACGAAAACCGCATCAAGTCTGGGAAGAAGCCCACCCAGAGGGCCTCACTCATCATCGATGGTCAGTGCTGAGCCCCGCCCCACGGTGGGCACACTGCCCCCACTGCCCCAGGGAGCGGGCACCAGTCCTGTGAGTGGGCTGAGAGACCAGCTCACCATGTGACCTAAGCAAGTTACATAACCTCCCTGTGCCTTCATTTTTTTCATCCATAAAATGAAGCTAATAAGGCCTGAGGCCAGATGAGAGTAATAAAGTGCACTCAGGTCCATAGACGCAAGCGTTATGCCAATCGAACTATCATTATCACTATTTATTGCCTCCCTAAGGGAGCCTGCAGCCATGAGCGAAACACCCCTCCCCGCGAGCTGAGCCCAGTTAACTGGGCAGCCCTAGTCGTGCCCGGGCTGGCCCAGGCCTTAACATTCTCAGGGACCTGATCAGCCTCCCCAAGTCTGGGTGGAAAGGTGTGAGGCTGGGCTACACTGCAGGCCAGCACCCCTGCCAAACCTCTGTCCTGTCTGCCTCAGGGGCTTCTGTCCCAAGGCTGAAGCTGGGGAACACACTCTGATTGTCTAGAGCCCTGAACTCGGCTCAGAGGGGTTAGGAGTTTGGATGATTATATTTGGTAAACACTAGGAGGAAGGACCCCCCCAAATCTACCAACAACCATCAAGTCCCCCAAATTGTTATAATCCTTTTTATCCCTAAGTCAGCAAATTCTTTGAAATGCATATCAAGTGTTCTTTCATTTATGCACATTTAAAATACTTTTGCTCCAAGAAGACAGAAAGTACAATAGAGGTTACCAGGGGCAGAGGTAAGGCGATGGGGACTTAGTGTTTAATAGGTGCAGGGTTTCAGTTTGGGATGATGAAAAGTTCTGGAGGTGAAGGGTGGTGATGGTTACACAATAATGTGAATATACTTAGTGCCACTGAACTGTACAGAAAAAAATGGTTAAAATGATACTTTTTATAATATGTATATTTTACTGCAATTTTATGTATGTGTGCACATGTGTGTGTATACACACGCACATGCGCACACACACACATACCAAGGGTGCCAAAAAAATGTACACAAGTGGACACTTTGGTCACCATTGCTCAAGCAGTAGTTCGCCATAATCAGAAGTGTCTAGACACTGATGGTAACCACTTTGAGCACCTCCTGTAATTGCAGAAGTCAAACGTGACTTGTATTCATCTTTTGTTATTGGTATATATTGAGTATTACAATTTTAATACAGTTTTCCTTTCTTAAAATTGTATACTTTTTTTGGCACCGTGTGTGTGTGTGTGTGTGTGTGTGTGTGTGTGTGTGTGTTATGCAATTATATATATATATATATATATATATATATATATATATATATATATATATATATTTTTTTTTTTTAACTGTAATTTTATATGCATATTTGGGCCTACTGGGGAAGCAGTGCTGTACCAGAGACTCCTAGATGCCAAAGTCTAGCCTCTCTGTCTCTTAGGCATTCACAGTCCATCAAGCAACATGAATAAAGTAAATTCCTGGTTTATAAAAGAAGAGAAAGAGACCATAAAAAAATCCTTTTGCTCTAGGAAATTTGGAATAACCAGCTTTCCCCATCTCGCCCTGTTTTCCTTGGCCAAGACTTTGTCACTTCCCCCCACTTCCTAACAGAGCTGCAGTCCCCAGACCTTCTCTATCTGATACCTCTTCTGAGACGCCCTTCTGCCCCCCTGAAGGCACTTGGGGGTCCTGGCTCCAAGAAAACATCCAGCGTGGCCGACAAAGCCGAGTCTGGAGGGCCCTGCAGGGAAGGGCGTCTCGCTGGTTGGCCACAGAAGAGCCTGGTTCTCCAGCCAGCCCAGTGAGGGCTATTCTGTTACAGCTGCCAGCAGTCTGTTTTTAAACCATTATCTGTACTAACTGATGACTGACTGGTCCCATCCAAGCCTGCAGCCATTTTTTTTAACCACTCAAGTATATATCTTCTCTATTTTGCTGCCTCATTGAAATAATGTTTTCATCTCACAGGCCCATTTGCATTAGAGGAGCAATTAAGAGTCTTCTTAGCACATTAGCGTGGTTTTTATTTTTTTTTATTTCAAGAGATAAAACACTAAACTTAGTATCTGAAGACCTGGGACTATGTTACCAGGAAAGCAAAGAACCCTGGACAGACCTGCTTCCTAGGTGTGCCTCAGTTTCCCCAACTGTTAAAATGGGAGGATTATCTTACTATTTCCCTCGTGGGCATATTCTCATGGTTAATTGATTATTGTCTATGAAAATAAGCTTTGGAGAGATCGAGGCTGTATTTAGCAGCTTGTTTTCTCTACCAATGGCTTCAGAAGTTTATTGAGAAGCCATTTATTGCCCTGCTAGCAAAGCCAAGTTCCTTGCCCTGGTTTCACTTTCACAGAATAAATAGTTCACTTACTTTGGTTCAGTCAGAACATGCTGTGGGATTGGGCTGGGACAGACGTGGCTCCGCCAGGCCCGGGAGCCTTTATATTGGGTGTCCTGTGAAACAGCATTGCAGTGTCCTGTGAAACCAGAGGACAGAGACCAGGGCACACTGCAGTGTCGGGTGGGGGGTGAGCCAGTGACCCGCGACTGGCAAAGGAAATGCCTGACAGCATTTTGGTATTTCATGGGTTCTTTCCGATGAGGAAGCGAAGCGTACGGGATGGTGCTAAACACATGATTTTCACAGCGAGGGCTTTGTCTCAGGGATGTGCTGGACTCTTAGACTTCTGCTTTTTGTCTTCTCAGATGGAAATATTGCCAGTGAAGACAGTTCTCTCTCAGATGCCCTTGTTCTGGAGGATGGTAGGTTGTCCATTTCCTGCTTGAGTAGGGGGCACAGATTAATCTGGGATTAAGCTGTGTGTGGTCTGGGACAGGTCACTCTAAAGGCAAGAGTCAGGCCAAGATGGCAGCCAGGTTCCCTGCAATGCTCTCATTTCTCAGTAGTCCCTGGGTTGCGGGGGGGAGTGCATGGCGCCACGTAAATATTGGAATTTTAGTATTTCCTGTGGCTGAGAGGTAAGATTTAAGGTGCTATTCAGTGAGT
Organism: Rhinolophus sinicus; assembly: GCF_057876585.1. NCBI lineage: Eukaryota > Metazoa > Chordata > Mammalia > Chiroptera > Rhinolophidae > Rhinolophus > Rhinolophus sinicus. Next base: position 115,967,849 of record NC_142501.1, on the reverse strand, counting down.
GGTACTTTGCATTTTTAGTTGCCAAAACCACATTTTTAACTCAACAGAGAATCTGAACACCATACATAGTTTCCTTTTGAGTATTCATAATTTCTGGAGGAAAGAGGCAGACATTGGTTTGGATCACAAATCAAAGGTTGAAACCTGCTAGGAGAGCCTGGGGGCAGCAGAAAAAAGAAGTGACCCCACCCCCACCCCCAGACCGCCCAGCTCACTGCCACATGTAGGGGAGGAAAGGATTCCAAACACAGGACCACCTCCAAGCGTATTCCTGCGGATTTAACCTCCAGCTCACAAGGCCAGGGCATTAATGACATGGAAATATATTAAGTGGCAGTTAATTTTTTTGCCCCGTAGGGAAACCTCAGGCGGGCAGTGATAAGTGGCTATCCAGACAGAAAACATAACAGGTCCAGCCAAGTCAGAGTAATGAGGATAATTGCAAGAATAATAATAATTGCTGTTGATGTGGGGAAGGCTGGTGGGTTATTTACCCAGTCATCTTGGTCCTGCTATATTAGCAATCAGATCCTAATATTTTTATTGTCAGCTTACATGGGTGAGAGGAAGTGGGGCTGCAGGGGAGCAGGGAGCTGTGTTTTCAATATCAGAAGCCCAGCCCTTGTTTTGGCCTCTGAGGACTCGTCTCTCCAGGGGAGGGAACAAGAACCATTGGCTGTGATTCCGTTGTAACAAAGGCATTGGCTAATTTTGATGCATTATTTATGATTAGTTTCTTCCTCGTGTCCTAGGCCCCCAGACTACCTCGGGGCATTACTGGCTCACTTGGACCCCCCCACACACATAAACACACGCGCACACACACACACACACACACACACACACACACTCACTCCCGTTGCAGACTCACTCCTTCTGGGGGCTCTTCACACTTTGAGGGTTGCAAGAGGCGTGGAAGCATAATGCATGCCTAGGTTTCAAGTACGGGGAATTGAGAAGTAGACTGTGGAAAGAATACTACTTGGAAATGGATTTGGGTGAACTATTGTTTGGGTTTGAGGTTTGCTTCTGAGTATTTTCCCCTCAAACACCCCCCTCTGCCTTCACAAGGGACACTGAATTTCTCCTGCTTGTCTCTGCTCCGTGCCACCCTCCCCGGGGCTCTCAACACTGGATCTCTTCCTTCACCCACTCCTAGCCCCTCTCCTGGTTTTGTCTACTTTTGAACCCTGCCAGATGACTAGTTCTTAAAGCATTGCAAAGTTTTCTTGTGGTTTTCAGACTGAATCCTTAGCCTGGAATTAGCCCCATCAGTAGGGGCCCCTTGCTCATCTCAATGCACATAGTAGGTCTGTTGTACTTGCACTTGAGCAGAGCTCCTCCCTCTCTCCCTCTGCTCCTCCTCCCCAGCTGCTGTCCCAGCTGCACATGGTCCTGGGCTCTTCCTCCTTCCTCCTCTCTGTCTGTCCACTGCTGAGGTCCCTTCCGGACCAGGCTCACCCACAGCTCCTTCCTTGCCTGACTAAATTCTCCTTCTCTGAAAGTCCTCCAGCACATCGCTATGTTAGAAGGCTACTCCCCTGAAGGCAGGCAGTGGCCTTCTATTCATCTGTAATCTTTGTAGCCCATCTCCTTCCCAAACAACTTAAAGCCAATCCAAAAGAAAAATGTATGCGAACACATTAAAAGACAATCACGTAGATAGTTCTGGAAAAAGCAGAGAAGGTACCTAGAGCCACCAGCAGATAATTACATTCAACAGATATGCTTTCATTCATTTTTTTGAGCACCTACTATGAAAAGATATTTATTGAGCACCTACTATGAAAGATATTTATTGAGCACCTACTATGTATCCACAATCATTTTAGACATTGAGGATATAGCAATGGACAAATCAGACAAAACTCTCACGGAGCTGAAACTCCTAAAAGCAGGTTAGACACTTCCTTGTCTTTTGAAAGAAAACTTAGAATGAAGATGACATTTTGCTGTTTGGTGTGAAGCAATCATGTGATGGTATTTAATGAAATTCAGGCTTTACTCCATTTGTAGCTAATCAGCATTGAAACTTCTCTTCGCATTTAATGCTGCTCAAAGTTTAGGTTTGGTTTGTTCTGAATTGACGGGTCTTGGCAACTGGGGAAGTATCATGGGACGGCTTTAAGAGTGGCTGCGGGTCTGGCTCCCCGGTGTTGGTGTCGGGCAGAGGTGGGTCTGCCTGGGGTCGGGGGGAAGGACGCCCCTTACTCAGTTCCTCTCTTTCCGTCTTTGTGCAGAAGACTCTCAGGTCACCAGCACACTGTCCCCCTTACAGTCTCCTCACAAGGGACTCCCTCCTCGGCCACCATCGCACAACAGGCCTCCTCCTCCCCAGTCCCTGGAGGGACTCAGGCAGATGCACTATCACCGCAACGACTATGACAAGTCACCCATAAAGCCCAAAATGTGGAGTGAGTCCTCGTTAGATGAGCCTTACGAGAAAGTCAAGAAACGTTCCTCCCACAGTCATTCCAGGTGAGCTGGGTCGGGAAGACCAAAGGAGGCCAAGGTCAATGCTTTTGAAATCATCAGGCTGTTCCAAATAGCATCCACAAATTACAAAATCCAAATCAACCTATCTCCTCCTTCCTGGGCTTGCCTTTCAGAAGGGCTGCGCTCACAGCGCCCTCTGCTGCTCTCCCTGCTGAGGTGCAGATGTGTCATTCAAAGGGAAATTGGGGTTTTGGCTCAGGATCAACCTGTTGGCAGATGGCTTTAATGTTGTTAAATTCCACAGGAACTAATTAGGAAGTCTTGGGCAACACTATTCCAAAATGGCAAGTGAGCGTCCACTCGTAGGAAACCTCAAGTGGTTCAGAACCCCAAGTCACCAGCCAACAGAATTCTGGAGCCAAACAGCTGTAATCTCAGCTGTGCGTTATCAGCTCATTACTCGGCTGATTGTCGAGAGAGGGTTTTAGAAGGCATTTTTGGTCTGCTTCTCTGCTTTTCTCATTTCCTTTAATTATACCCTATAAAGTTCTAAGTGGGTGCCCAGACAGGTAAATATTTGTCTCTTGGAAAACAGAATGTGTGGTTAAGGGCTTCACAGAACAGTCACGCTGCCTATTCCAGCAAAGGCTGACAAGGGTCTTCATCTTATATTCCACCCCCAACCCCCTCCCCCCCCAGACACCCCATTCTGAGGGAAAGGCTGAGAACCAGAGTAGAGATCTCAGGGAGGGAGGGTGGGAGTCCTGGGCAAGCTTTCCCGACACGAAGATGGATGTCCCAGGGTTAGTCAACTTCCCGGGAGCAGGTGCACTCCTGCCTGGCGGTGACCAGCATGGCCTCCTCTCATTTGCAGCAGCCACAAGCGTTTCCCCAGCACAGGGAGCTGTGCTGAAGCAGGAGGGGGAAGCAGCTCCCTCCAGAACAGCCCCATCCGCAGCCTGCCTCACTGGAACTCACAGTCCAGCATGCCGTCCACCCCAGACCTGCGCGTCCGGAGTCCCCACTACGTTCATTCCACGAGGTGAGTCCACCTAGCCCTTGGGCCACTCCCTCCCTGGACCAGACCTTCCTTTGTGAGATGTGGCATTGCTGACCCCCCGTTGGCCCAGATAATAGGTGAACTAGAGTCAGACCTGGACCAGTGAGGTAGATTGTCCTTAAAATGAAGTGGAATAAAAAGCTGAGCTGGCAGTGGTGAGCCCAGGTTAGCCAAAAGACCTGATCGACCCATTGTCCATACGCAGTGGACACCGGGAGTCGGCCAGAGTCCCCTGCACACAGAGGGCATGGGAGGGGCTTTCCTAACAGAAAGGCAAACCAGAAGGGCTAGCTGGACTAGCAGGGGCCACGCGGGCCAGAACAACCTTGCACCGATGGGGTGATCTTTACTGGATAGTCCTCATGTAGCTCTCTGCGGGGCCGATGTTTGTCCTGGACTTAATGCCTCAAGGTGTAAAGTCATTAAAGAGCAAAAGGAACGAGCAAAATGTGGGCGCCCGTGAATTACACCTTCATTTTCTACAGAGGCAAAACCAAAGCCTCCTTCCATTTTATGCAAAATGAATTCATAGGGATGATATCTCAAAGGACAGATGGTGTGATATTCCGTAAATAGTGAACCATTTTCCATGGGACAAGATGGAGCTTTCCAGGCAAGATTCCCTCATTCATTCATACATGCAGTCACGCAACAAATATTCATGAAGTGCCTATATGTACTAGGTACTATTCTAGGGGACAGAGCAGTGAAACAGAAAACAGACCACACCCCTGCTCTTATGAAACTTCCGTTGTAGTTGGAAGAGAGTCCTAATAAAGAAATATATGTCAAGTGGTGATAAGCACTAAGAAGAAAACTGAACATGACCAGGGGCTAGAGAGTGAAGGGGGAGGCCATCTTTTAAATAGGTGCATTGGAGAAGGCTTGTGTAGTAAGGTGACCTTTGAGCAGAGAACTGAATGGAGGAGGGGCAAGCTCTGAGCATATCTCAGGGAACAGCAAGGTCAAAGCCCTGGACATAGGCCGGCACTGGCATGTTCCCAGGAGGTCAGTATGGCCAGGACAGAGTGATGGAGGGAAGTGGGACCAGAGAGGAAATCAGGGACCCAGTCGTGGAGGTCCACCTGGGGGGGGGGGGGTGCTTCACATTCTCCCCCGGGTGATTGATAGGCAGAGCTGGAGCTCCCCCTCTTCCTGTACTTGGCCACCCTGAATTTCACATGTGGTCCTCACAGTGTCTGTCCCTGCAATATTGATGGATACTTACAGTGTGGGCTCAGATAAGCAGTATGGGTTAGAAACAAAGTAGCAGCATGGTAAGTATTTGCCTCAGTCATTTTTAAGTGTTCCACCAACCTTCCATTTTAGCCTTCAATGAGAAATGGAAAAGTTTATGTGGGTTTCATAATTGTATTTGGTTGAACTATATGAAGTGCCCCTGCTGGACTGTTTTTCGACCTACAAAAATGCGCATTTCATCTGCTTCAACTAGAATAGGCATTCTCTTGGTTCTCTTTGTATGTAAAGAATCCCTCCCCACTTTTCAAAGAAAAGAAAGCACTGGTTATTGGCATACGCTTTTCAGAGGAAACCCTTAGGTGGCCGCTGACTTCAGTCCTACCTCCCACTGGGAATGAAAAACCACAGCAGAGGCCAGTTCGCCTCCAGGGAACAGCCGCCCCTCCCACCCCGCTCTTTACCTGGGAACAATGGGAAGCCCCTGGATTCTCAGAGCAACCCCGCTTTGGCCGTTTCCTAGCCTCACATTTGCAGGAGGCTCCGGGCGGTGGCATTTTGCTCTGTCCTAAGTCTGGCTGCAGAGTCCCCACCCCCTCCCCCGGGTACCCCTCTCCTGGTCCCCCAGACCCACCGGCCGTCTCCCCACAGGTCGGTGGACCTCAGCCCGACGCGCCTGCACAGCCTCGCCCTGCACTTTCGGCACCGGAGCTCCAGCCTGGAGTCCCAGGGCAAGCTCCTGGGCTCGGAGAACGACACGGGGAGCCCCGACTTCTACACCCCACGGACTCGCAGCAGCAACGGCTCGGACCCCATGGACGACTGCTCATCCTGCACCAGCCACTCGAGCTCCGAGCACTACTACCCGGCGCAGATGAACGCCAACTACTCCACGCTGGCCGAGGACTCGCCGTCCAAGGCGCGCGCGCGGCAGCGGCAGAGACAGCGGGCGGCAGGCGCCCTGGGCGCGGCGAACTCGGGCAGCATGCCCAACCTGGCGGCGCGCGGGGGCAGCGGCGGCGCGCCCGGCGTCTACCTGCACAGCCAGAGCCAGCCCAGCTCGCAGTACCGCATCAAGGAGTACCCGCTGTACATCGAGGGCGGCGCCACGTCCGTGGTGGTGCGCAGCCTGGAGAGCGACCAGGAGGGTCACTACAGTGTCAAGGCGCAGTTCAAAACCTCCAACTCCTACACGGCCGGCGGCCTGTTCCGGGAGAGCTGGCGCGCCGGCGAGGAGGGCGACGCGGGCCGCCTGACGCCATCGCGCTCGCAGATCCTGCGGACTCCGTCGCTGGGCCGCGAGGGCGCCCACGACAAGGGCGCAGGTCGCGCCACCGTGTCGGACGAGCTGCGCCAGTGGTACCAGCGCTCCACCGCGTCGCACAAGGAGCACAGCCGCCTGTCGCACACCAGCTCCACCTCCTCGGACAGCAGCTCCCAGTACAGCACCTCCTCCCAGAGCACCTTCGTGGCGCACAGCAGGGTTACCAGGATGCCCCAGATGTGCAAGGCCACGTCAGGTGAGAGGGGAAGTGGGGGGCCAGGGGAGGGCTGCGTTGACTCATTTCAGGGGCTTCCAGATTTTCCTAGCGCCTGCAGGAGGAATGTAACTATCGGATGTGTGCAACTTGAGGTTTTTGACCCCCTCTTTCACCCCTTCCCATTCTGGCACCGGTTTTGCCAAGTGACAAAAACCTCGGAGGGGGTGGGACAGCACATCTGACCCTCCCCGAGTGTGCTGGGCCAAGAGGCTCCCATTTCAGCTTCCTCAGAAGGGGTGCAAACCATTCCTGCAACCACTTCTCCTGGAAAGGACAGAAATCAGAGAAGTTAGGTGAAGCCGTGTCTCAGGGTTTACCCAGCAAAGACTCACCTGACTCCCGTATAGAGTGAGACACTAGTAAGGTAGACACCTGGGTGGCACCTTGTAGAGGAAGGCTTGCTTTGGGCCTCAGCTTGGTCTGGAAGCCCCGACACTTGGCCAGTGTGTCCCCAGGAGGGACAGGCTAGCTCAGGCCCGGAGTCTGGAGCACTACCCTTGACGTCACCTGTGACCCCATCAGCATCTTCTCCTCGTGTTCCCATTTCAACGGTGCTATGATATGACCACAGTAATTTTTGTAAAGTGCTTTCAGTACCACTATTACATCTTCAAATTTTCATAACCAAATTAAGGGTTACCTTATTCTTGTAGTCAGAGCATCAGGCAGTACCAAATCAAGTAAAACACAGACGAAACCAAGCTCTCCCTTAAGAAGTTACAGTCCCTTCCCACTCCCTCGCCAAGAGAATCCTGGTGACAGCACTGGTTCAGCAGCCACCAGATGCTTCAGGGCTCCGTGCAGCAGCATATTCTAACTCATTTACATACAGCACCCATAAGGAGACGGGGACTCATGCAGTGACAAGCCTCTGCCTCATACTGACTGTAGGAAAAGAAGGGGGGGATGGTTTTGAGACATAATAAAAATGACTTTAAAACTGGAAGAATGAGAGCAGCAAGTGGAAGGGACCGCAAGTCAGGATCTGACTTGCACCTAGAAGGAGGATTAAGTAAGGGTCAAGATGTGGGGGAAGGGGTGACCCTAAAGACAGAAAACGGGGGGCTCCTCTTTGGGGAACTGAAGGAGATTCTGGGGGCCTGGAGAGAACAGGGCAAAGAGGAAGGACCGACCGGCTGCCTTCTGTCCTGCATTCTGTCCCCGTATCCCCGTTGGCTCTTTTATTACGGCACACTGGCCAAATGACAAGTTCCAGAGACGATAATGAAAATGATTGCGGCAATCATGAGAGAACCATGGGCTTCAAGGTCCTAGAACCTTCTCCATAGTCCTCCTTTGTCTGGAAAACAAGCCCAGTGACGTCTGCCATCGACTTCCAGGAGCACTTTGAGTGATCGAATGGGGGGTACGTTATCCGTACTCTGTGACCCAGTTAGCAGCTGCAGCGCCTGACAGAGGGCCAGGCGAGTGCATGTTCCCTGGAAATTGTAGGACTTGTCTAGTAGATTTGCTTTACTTAAAGAGATTAGGTAAATCTTCGGAACATATTTTAGACTAAAACGTCTAAGAGGCTGTACCTGAGGTTTCCTGATGAAAAGGATTCCATTCCCAAGAAAGCAAAGGATGCATTTAAGGAGGATTTACTTCCTACTAAATTTTCCCAACTAGAAAAATTCTGCCCACATCAATAAACTCCTCGTCGTCAGATTTGGATGAGCTCTGACAAGCCCCGAACCTTTGAAGTGTCCAAAGGGGTCAATTATAAGCCCGAACGCGGCAGAGAGAAGCTCTGAGAACCTTTCTGGAGGTCCTCTGTTCACAGTGAAGGCAGTTTTGACACTGGGGCCACATCTGAAAATGTCCTGAGCTCTAATTCCCTGGTGTCCAGAGAAACAGGCCGTCCTACATTAGCCCTGCCCAGGACACCCTCAGAGGACGGTGGGGCGTCAGGTTCTTTGCTTCCGTGGGGCTGTCATCGTCCCTGTGGCCATGTCCCAGTGGCCAAGCTGGGACCTAGGATCCCAGGTCAGCTTGATCCAGGAGGGAGCTGCGTGCTGGGGGTGGGTGGGTGTCCACAGTGTGGCGCTGCCATGGAGTCAGAGCCAGCATCTCTGGAATGCAGCTCCTTCACTTGACCTGTGTCTGACCGCTGTCTTTTCTGTGCCACCTGCATACAGCTGCCTTACCTCAAAGCCAGAGAAGCTCAACTCCGTCGAGTGAAATCGGAGCAACCCCCCCAAGCAGCCCCCACCACATCCTAACCTGGCAGACGGGGTGAGTTCCTTTCCGACCTTTCATCTTCCTCTTCCAGGTCTAGAATGCGCCTCAGCCTTCCTTGTCAGTTAGGGAGAGTGCAATCAATGCGAGAGCCTAGTGACAGAGGGTTCAGCAAGACAAGTGTTCTTCATTGCTGGGAGATGTCCTTTCCCAGAAGCCCCACGAATTGCACTTCCTGCTATCCCTGTCCTTTCCATCCCTGTCCCTTTAGATGGAGGAATTCTCTCTGCTCTCTTTTAAAGTTGGTGGTGGCCCCAGAACGTGGGGTAGGTGGTTGCCGGAAGCCCAAGTACGCTGCTTTGGTCAGAATTCCAGACGGCATTTGATTCGGCCTCCAGTTATACTAGGCCGACGTCAAAATGCCAGGCGAGGAAGAGGAGGGAGGGGAGAAAGAGACCCGTGTAAGCACCCCATGCTGGGCTCAACCCTCGTGTTTTATTACCTGCTTCTCGGGGTGCCCACTGTCTTGTTGTCGGGATGCATCTGAAGGGAAGAAGGCTGGAGGCTCAGATCCCATCTGTCCTGGCCAAGTGCCTGTCCTTAATCAGCATGCAAAGGGGACCAGGGACTTTGAGACCTTTCAGAAGTGGCCCACAGCAAAATAATGAAACCAACATTCAGCTCCTTGCACAGCTTTCAGTGCAGGCAGACAGCAGAATCTCATGGACATTTGGGTTGTTCTGATCTGCTGAGGACTCTGGCAGACGCACGTAGCCTGCTTTCCCCCCAGTTCCTGCCTCTTCTGTTGCTCCTAAGACATCACCGCTAAACGGATGTTACGTTCTGTCAATGCCTGTTGGGTAAAGGAGTAAGGAGCACCTTTATCCAGCTTTATTGTTTCTGGTTTGCTGGAGCAATGGCGGGGGTGTCTGGAAAAATCTGACAGCCGTCTGTGAGTTAATTATCGGGAAACAACAGGGCCAGAATTGGCTCCACAGACTATATTTCTGGCTCCCATGTTCAGCAGACATTATTTTTTTCCCTGCAAATTTATCTGTAGTAATTTTAAACCAGGATTTCTGGGGCCTTAGGATTAGGGGAGCTGTGTATTCAAAGGCTGGGGGCTTCTTCTTAACACAGAAGAGCTCAGATAATCCTCACTGCAACCTTGTGCGGAACGTAGCAGACGGTTTAGGTTTCTAGGTGAGGCTGAGAGAAGGTAAGTGACTTGCCCAAAGTCACATGGGTGGGTAGAGGGTGACTTTCCTCTGGCCAGTCGTTCTTAACGTGCAGTCCCCAGAGCAGCAGCACGAGCGTCACCTGGGATCTTGTTCCAAGTGGGTTCTCGGGCCCATCCGACAGTCAGAAACGGGGGGTGGAGCCTGGCAGTCTGTGTTTAAACAAACTCTCCAGGGGATTCTGCTGCCCACTCCAGTGTAACAATCAGTGTTCTCGTGTCCACTCCCACTTTAGGGCAGCAGCGGCCCCTCTGCCCTGATTACAGATAATGAAAACACTCCCTTCCTCACCATCCACACCCCAGCTCTAACAGGTGTGGTCAGGGAGCCGCTGCCAGGCCTAGGGCACAAGAATCTCACCAAAATTAATTCATAAAAGAGTGACAGCTCTTCTGTATCTGTGGTACCTCCGGTGGCTAAACCATCTTCCCCGAATAAGGAACTGTCGGATTCTAGGCCCTTCCCTGGATCCTCCAGATTTTCTGGATCCTGCCCAGTCTCCCCTGATCCAAACATTTTACTTGACTTGTCAGCAGGCTCTGAAATTTACAGGCATCCCTCCCATGCCTGTACACCTGAGCTGGTCTTGAAACTTGCCTACCTTTCACCTCTTTCAGCTACTGAGCACCCAAGACAAATTTGAAACAAAAAGATATCTTGGTCCTTGAAGTAAACTCTTTTATCAGATTAAGTTGAGTTGTCATTAACAACTACTGTCTGTGATGTGGTAAAAAAAAAAAAAATAGAGAAATGGGTAAAAGGTGCCAAGCCTGCCTTCCTAACCAAAACTAGAGAGGTCTTTTGACTCACTCACAGGGTTGAAAGTTCTTCATGCCTTATTTGTCACTAACGCTTGGGCGTATAGTCAGCTGGTCTCTCCAGTGTATTAATGAGCTACTAACCATGTCTGTGTCAGTTCCTCGTTTTAACATGACATCTCTTCTCTTCCTCCTTCTGCTTGCCTTTGTTCAGAGAAGCAACAGAACACTCGCCCATTATGGACGGGTCTGAGTCTCCAACTCACCAAAGTCCCGATGAATAGAGGTATCGTAAGGGAACGTTTTGTTCTTATAGCCCCTCCCCCTTCACAGCTTAGGGGTCTGTGATTCAGATGTGCTGCATATGTGGTGCCGTTGCCCATATCATAATTTCCAGAAGGAAACATCTGTGTGGTGTGGAAGCCATTATTTTTATGTCTGATTTCTAGCTACATGTGGAACTCGATGTTTATATGTATGTTTTTACATCAGATGTTAGATATTCTTATGCTACTTCCCAGAAAAGACCTCAGAGTATGTTTTAGACCTTCCCAGGCTCTTGGTACATGCACGTGCTTGTAGGTGCTTTGACTGGGTTAGAAATCGATGTCCGTGAAAAGAACAGCGTCACGCAGTGTGTTTCAAAGCACCAAGGGCAGACCGAGTTGATCCAGAAGCACCTGAAAATCACCCACAATGTCATCCCAGCATTCTTGAGTGACAGTTGTGTCACTCTACCAAAGACTGTAGGGTCCTGCTTTCCAAATTATGGTCCATAGATGAGCGTCATCATTTGGGAGATAGTTAGTAAAGCTTGACTCGGGGGCCTACAGAGGTGGAATCTGCATTTTAATAAGATCCCCGGTGAATGAAATGCACTGTGATGGTGGGCATGAAAACGGTACCGCCTGGTCTGGGTTTTAGCCTCTGGGTCCAGAAGCTAACTGGGAGGTAAGACACTGATACTAAGTAGCGTTGCAGGGATTAACTAAAAGGGTAAGGATGCCATTCAGAAGTGGATAAAGAGTTAAAAGTTTATTCAATCAAACAATTGAATCCTGACTATATTCTAGGAACCATGCTAGAGACCAGAGTTCCAAGAGTTCAAGTTCAAATCAAAACTCTAGCATGCATACAAGGGAGATGTACAAGGGAGTAAGAAACTTGTAGCACTTATATATGAAGTGCTCTGAAACTTCGAACTAAGTGCTAAAAGGAACCCAAGGGGAGAGCACTTGTGGCTTTGTGGAGATGTTGCATGAGCTTGGCTTCAGAGGCTTGTGGTGGGAAGTGGGGGTTTGACAGGAGATGGCCATTCCAAGGGCAAGAACACAGGTGCAGAAATGAGCAGGGTATTTGGGGAACAGCAAAGAGTCTCGTTTTGTGAAGAAAGAGCTGGACTTCAGGCTGAATAGCAGGATAGGACAAGATCCTGAACAAATTAGGAGACACGGAAGTTGTTACTACAAATCCTGAGTTGGCAGATGGGAGATTAGGAAAACGGGCTTAGTCTTTGAGAGGAAGATAGTGGTAAACAAAATTCGACTGAGTAAATTTGAAAGATCTTACTGGCTTTGCTCCATGGTCCAGGCAGTATCCCACCTCGCAGGCTGGGAGGAGCTCCGAGGAGCTCTGTCCCATGGAAAGCTCACGTAGGCAGAAGGGAGCTGATCAGGGAAGCTGAGCGAGGTGGAAAGGTGGGTCGGTTATTGCAAGGCCACTTTCCTTTAGGGGACAGCAGGGCTCTATCAGGCCGGCGATCTCACCAGTGCTGACCAGGCAATTCCTGGCTGACTGGTTTAAGATTTCACTTCTGGGAGAGAGCTAAAACTGCAAGGCCTGTTGTCTTGCTCTTAACAATTTCTCCCCTTTGATCAGACACTCAGCCTGGGAGATGTGATCAAAATTCAAGGCAGTAGTGTTACTCCCAGCTTCCGCTCTGGAGTCCTCTGCTGCATTTTTTGCTGAATTTGTGTGGTAGCTACAGGTCGTGACGTCGGGTTCACATCCTGTAAGTGCATCATTCTCTGACATTCAGTTCTTAGGGGGATCATTTGCTTGATGGTTAGTGGCCACAAACATGCCTTTAAAGCTCTTGAGAGAATACAGTGCACCACGGTACTGTGACTATAAGTAGGATTATTCCCAAAGGCTGGGGTGCACTTTGGAGCCATGGTCCCCAAGAGCCAAACCAACAAGAATCAAGTCAAAGAAAGACCCTATTGAAGGAGTTACTTAAACCAACTGGCTTGTTCAGTGATCTTATGTAGCTGAATCTCCAACGCGTAGCTGACACAGCCCCACATACAGCCAGTGGTGTTGGTCACAGCACAGTCTGTGGGTCCCAACTCAAAAGGGGACGGTCATGCAGGCCAGTAAAACGTAAGGGTCTGTAGACTGCACAGTTTGTTTTATTCTGGTCAGCCTCGCCTCATGTCCCTTTCTTTGTACTAAGCCAGGACGCAAAGTTCCCCGGGTCTGGGGTTGTTAACCGGACACAGGGAACTGGAAGCTGAGTTTAGCCCAGAGCAGCGGCGGCACTGGAATCTGGAGAAGTTTGGGACAGGCAGGGCTACAGCCTCGCCAGCATCCAGCAGTCCCGTGGAGGCTGGGTTAACACCTTTGCAATGGCCTCTGGTATGCGAACACGGTATTACCTTCCCAGGCCAGAGCAAGACAGATGGATGGACAGGGAATCATAAAGCCCTTCAGGGTGTAAGAATTAGGACAGGGATGGTCAGAGGGAAGGAGGAACACAAAGAAACGTTCTTGGTCTGTCTGACCTCTTGGGAAGAAGCGGTCTGCCCTGGTGTGGGCTGCTTCTCTTCGTCAGTGTGGATGTGGGATCTCCAGCTTTCGGACAGGACCAGAAGTCTATACCCAAGGGTCCACACCTTGTGATTTGAGAGTGGTCAAGAGTTCTTGGTATGCCCATTGCTCCAGATCTCACCAGACTTCATTGTAATGGGATTGACAGGGAAACTCAGTTATTTCTGTGACATACAGCATTTTAAGATAATAACTGGAATTATGACTAATAATACCAGGACATACCAGATTTCTAGGAATTTCATAATTTCTAGAATACATTGATTAAAATTATTAACCCTTAGAATCCTTAATTCTTAGTGAGAACTGAAAAGTAAGCAATTGTGAACTGTTTGTGATACTAGCATTATGGATCGGCAAACTTATAATTACAGTTTGTAATTTCTAGACTATTCTTCCTCGTAGTAAATTTTTCAGTGTGACATGAAACGTGTTGACTGATAGACCCACATATCTTTAGTTCCTCTGTAAAAGGAAGCCAAAGTTGATAAAACTCCTTTCAGTAATTAGTGTCTTAGTCTTATCTGATTTGGAAATGATCTAGATATTCAATGACTATCTATCATTTAACTTATCTCAGTATAATGTCAAGATTTCAAGTTACCAAAAAGCTTTTGGAAGCTGTTTTTTAAGTAGACATCCCATAAGTATAATTACTGTTGAAAAGTTCACTTAATTTTTTTTTTTTAACTTTTATTTATTTTTAAGTGTGGTTTTCCAGGACCCATCAGCTCCGAGTCAAGTAGTTGTTTCAATCTAGTTGTGGAGGGCGCAGCTCACAGTGGCCCATGTGGGGATCGAACCAGCAACCTTATTATTAAGAGCACCTCGCTCTAACCAACTGAGCTAACCGGCCGCCCCCCACTTCAACTTTTATTACGTACATCTATTTAGTTTACTTGTTCTTAACAATTTAGATGACCCATGAAAATTTCATGAAACATTAAACAGCCAATCATCTTCAATTCTCTTTCTTGCTGACAAAAGATACTACCCTCCCAAGATCCAGAGTCACTCCCAAAGAAAGATAGCTGTCCCTGGGAGAGAAAGAGCAATAACCAGGGGGTCTGGATTTGGAGAGGAGGGGACAACATGAAATATTACCTGTGTCTCGTGACCACACACTACCGACAGAGATCTGGGAGAGCCACTCTGCTAAGAATTCTCATCCTTCGCCGGCTTCTGCCAGTTTTCCCAGGATCCTGTCTGCAGGCTCCAGAGTGAGTGGGGTTTAAAGGAGAGAGTGCAGCTCTGATTACCTACCAGAATTTGGCAGGGTTTCCCACTGACTGAATTCTAGTTTCCCTTGGCTGTCTAAGGGAATAACTGGTAGCAGGTCCAGGAGAATCCCTTGGAATCCCATCAGCCCCTGGGAGGGGCCCATATGGGGGTCCTCCTTCCAGGGAAGATGGGGGGGTCTGTAAGGCCACTAATTTGGCAGACCTTTGTTTACGGTCTTACAGTTTCTTCAGCGTGGAAAGGCAGTTCAGAGAGGATGAGACTGCGGGTACTCGGGTAAAGGCCGATGAAGGGGAGGAGGAGGAGTCGTACACTCTTGTTTTACCTGCCTCTTATGTCTTTACTTTCTCATTACCCGTTTGCAATGAATCTTTCAATGAAGCTGTTTTGGAATCGTGAAGCCTTTTGGAGGTTTCTGCATGCCAATTAAAATAGGTATCCCACTCGGTCTGATTTGGAAGCCCTTGCTTTCAAGTGTATGTCTTAAACGAATGCTCTTGTCTAATTGGAACATTCCCTATAATGGCTGCCAACCTATGTAAGGAGGTAAACTGATGCAAGCTCAAATGAACAGAAATTGGGTTTATGCGGGAACAACCCTTCTGGAAATGCATGCTATAGCAAGCTACAGGTGAGTCCATCGAGGGTTTGGGGCAAGCTATGTTTATGGGTAAGGAATGCAAAGTGGGGGGAGCCCAGCCAGAGTCCAAGCAGTCAGTTCATTAGCTTGAGGATGGAGAGAGATTCTTGGAGGATGTTCACTTGTCAGGAAATACGTCTCGGTTTTCTGTTAATCAGGCATTTCCAGGAAGCTGGTCTCAGTTCTTAAGTTCTGTTCTCCTGAGGGCGCATGTGTGAGACTCTCCAGTTCGTATCTTCCAGCTCCATTTTAGATTGAATTCCTTTCACATGTCCCCTCTTGATCAAGATCGTTTGCAGAAAGCTTCACTGAGCAGGCATGTTGTTTAGTCGTTGTTTTCCTTCTGCCTTTTGTTTGATTCTTGATCAAAGACGTTGTTAGATGGAGTATATGACCCTTGGGGCTGAGAAGGACCGTCCTCGGGTCTAGTCCCATGGAGGAGGGAAATGGCAGGTGGCTTTCATTGGTTTTATTTGAAAAAGAAATGTCAATGACCAAAACGCACATTTGGCTCAGGGAGCTGGAACAAGGAGTCCAGACGTGGCATGAACAGACGTGGCAGTTGGGGATTGGCTGGTGTCTGCTGCTGCTTTGAGAAGAGCTGTAAAGTCCTGTAAGATCAGGTTAAGCTTCCTGTATGAGCCTGTTGACCAAGTCCCTTTTAATTTGGTTCCACGTTTCTAGTTTTTGATCAAGGCCCTGTTAGGGGTGCTGATGACTCAATATATTGCTAGGGGTTTCTTCTGTATGGACTTCAGCCATTGTGTTTGTCTTCACGCCATGATTGGACAGCTTCCTTCAGGGTAGGAGAAGCTTTTGGAATTAGGAGCAACTAAAAGGCTACATTTGAGCAACTTCTTATAATGGGTGAAAATGGAGGGTTAAGGCAGGGAGACGTTGTCAAGGGCACAGGTGTTAGATATCATTTCAAAACATTGGGCAAGCAGTCTATTAGTTTTGTTATTTTCACAAAGACTGGATTGACAACAACTGAGGACTTGAAAAAATCACAACCCAAAATCAAATGACAAAGAGCCCACGAGCCCAATCCTGTTGGTAACCGGCTGAATAAATCAAAATTCCAAGATGAGTCAGATTGGACTTGTAACCACTGGGCTTGTTCTAGGAGTTTATGTAACTGAACCTCAACTTTCCCGGAAGTGTTAGTACAAGTGGTGTTCACTACAGATACCGTCCTGTTCAGCTAAGGGATAATCAAGGCCTGTGCTACTGCACAGGACAACTTGAGCTCGAGAGTCCAGGATTTTATTGGTAGCTATGGCCTTAGCAGTAGAGTGAGTGTTGTTTCCAAGGGTTAAAGAAGTTTCTGATCACAGCCTCACTCGCGCTTAACCAGAGAAGTAGGGATCTGCCAAAGGAAGTGAATTCTGAATGCCTCCTGCTGAGTCCTGTCTAACTCGATGATGTGAATTCAGGGCAGTTGACTCAGTTTGGTGGTGGCCAGCTAGCCGCGTAGTACCTAACCTGAGAGATGCTGCCCGATGATGCGCCAGCCTTTGAGGCATTCGTAGCCACAAGGGGCTTGATAAGCGCCACAGACAGAGGCAGACCTGCCAGGCACCAACCAGTTGTTCATGGATTCATTCGCATGGATTGTTGTACCTGATGATTCAAACCAGGGTAAGCTCGGAAGTAAATCTCCTAGCCTGAAATAGAAAGTTGTTCTAAATTTCCTGCAAAGGTGGTAGCTGCTGGTGAGATTTTTTCACAATAAGGGCAGCCAATTTAGATAATTACCGGAACGTGGGGGTGCAGGCATGCTGCGGTTTGCATAGGTATTTGTGTCTAACTGGACCAGTACAGTTACAATCAGAGAAAGAAAGAAAAAAAGGGCACTGGGAAGTCTGACTGTAACAATTTAACTCTGGAGCTGACATCGAAGGGAATTAAGGTACTATTTATGGTAGCATTAGGGATAGAAGGCTGGTCCCAGGAAGGGCCAGGCGTCTCCAACATCATGAGAGACAGAGTTCTAGATGGCAAACCCAGCAGCCTGCAGGTTGCCTCCCTTGGCAATCACTGGGGAGATACGGATGGGGGCGTAATAAGACAGACGAGGGCATAATGGACAGACGAGATCAAGGAGCAAGGGAGACGGTAAGTAGAAGAGTGTGATTTTCATAGTAAAGTGGTGGAGATACACAGGCCTGGTCCGGTGTTTGGGATAGCTGTCTACAGCCCATGTGGTCTGTTTCTGGCTGCGCGGAGATCCTGAATCGGAGGTCATCAGTGGCTTTGCTGGTCCAGTCCGGTCCTGTGACTCCTTTCAGTAGGGACGGATGAAGCCAAGGTTGAATGAAGCCAGGGTCGGACGTCTTCAAGTTGAGCTGTGCAGGACCTGGCGAGCAGTACCTGGAAAGGTCCTTTCCAGCAAGGGAAGAGGCAGCGCTTTAGTTGATGTCTTTCCCAGTACACGTATTCTCTAGGAAGTAGGTCAGGAGGGGAGTCCCACGGCAGCTTACGTTCTTGTTTAGCTTATGTTCTCCTTTAACTTGTGAGAGATGTTTCTGGAAACAGAGAAGAGGTAACTAGCAATATTTTCATAGGTCCTATTGGGCAGTGTGATGGTCAGAGTATAGGGAATTAGGCAGATGCATGGGTCTGCCAGTTACTATTTCGTAGGGAGTGAGCTTAAGTTCTTCAAAAGGTAAGGACTTAGATTCTCTGGACCAGTCCATTTCAGTCCTCGGTCCAGGGAAGTTCTGAAGGCTCACAAAATTTTCCTAATTGGGTTTTAATGATGCCACGTTAATCGTGAAGATTGAGGCTGGTATGGGCAATACAGCCTCCGAGGCACAGGAAGGACTCTGCCGAGGTCTTGGATTACCTGGCCGGCCAGTAAAATGAGTTCAGGGGTCTCGAAGCAAAACAGTGGGGTCACCCCATGTAGGGATGGTGGTTTCAAGTAATTTCTTTACAAAAAGGCAATTGTTAGTCAACAGGGAAAAGCTTCTACCCAGTGAGAAGCATACAGACCATGCGTAACCAATACATATTTGTTCCCTTTGTCTTAACAATTATGTTTAGATTAATCATGAAAATTTCTCAAGATATTAACAGTGAACAACCAATCTTATCTTCCTAGCTGAAAAATTTTATATAACAGAGATAACATGAACTTATTTGACCAGTAAACCCAGGTAGAATAAAAGTTATATGTCTACATTATATTTAATGCCGATAACACTGAAGACATACCTGTTTTAATTAAAGCAACAAACTTAAACTAGCTTTTATTTACTAAAGATTTATCCTAGGTCGCATGAACTTGAAAAGCACTGAGTTCAGTTTCTATATTTCTGAGAGTTTAAGAATACTTAATTTGATAAGTGCTTATTTTTTTTAAGCCATTTAAATAGAGCTCTTTTACAAATTAATTTTGGCAATAACATCCCAAAGTAGAAAAATATACATTGATAACATACATAAACATAGAAACAGGTGCAAAACAGAGATCTTAGTTTTCATTTAAAAATTTTAACCTTGAGACGGGTACGATAATGCACAGCTCACTAGTTTATAAGAGAATAGTTGGATCTAAATCATGTGTCTGGCAGAAACTTGAGGATTCCGTTTCTTTAGGTAAGCCTTAGGTCTCTCAGAGGCAAATCCATTGCATGAAAATTTTCTTGCGGTTGGCAGGTGACCTGGTGTCAAGCTAGCCTGTTGCGTGACCAGCTTATCCTAGCGTGGGAGGCTTAGCGTTAGGTGGCATGCACTCCAAGAGCTTTTAACTGCTCATTCTGTACCATCAATTTTGCAGTCTTGGCTTCCGAGAGTCCCATTAACAATAGAACTATTACTCCTTTACGTCATGTACATACTAACAGAAACTACCAGTGACCAAAGGTGAAACTGTGGACTGAACCAGGAGACCCCAGCAAATGGGGACTGTGGACCATTCACAGGCTGGTGACTCAGTTACAGGTGGCTGACCCGCTAAGCCCTGGACTGCGGGCGCACCAAGGGCTCAGGACTCCGTTAGCGTCTCCTGTCAGTCTGGACTGACCCATTAACCCCAGACTGACTGGAAAGCCAATTACACTGATAGTTCAGTGCAAAGAGAGCAGAGCTCAGAACCCAGAGGAACTTATCCCTGGCCCTCGGAGATGGCGAGAATGGGAACTCAAAGGGTTTCTAAGTACCAGCGCCTGTGTTTCTCGTTGTCCGTGCAGCCAAGAGACACTGCCTTTGGGTTCCATCACTGTCACGAAACTGTTTTAAAAAAAAAAAAATTTAACTGAGTAACTCTTCAAGATATTTTGGGCTTCATTCATTGAAGTGGCAACCCAATTCCACGAGGAATTAAAAACGGCACTTGTCTTACAAATCTAGTCTTTCCAAGAACAGAAATGCAGCACTCAAAGCCTACCTATCCTTTTTGCCAATCCCAAAACCTCCCCTAGTTCTCTCTAAAGGCTTGCAGATGCTGTGAAAGATCTGCTTTTAGGAGACAAAAGTCCTTCTTGGAGGAACTTGCAGTCCTAAGTGTGCTACCCGGCATTCTTCAGGGACTCTTAGCGAGGCCATCTCCTTGAAATGCAAGCTTCAGGGAGGTGATTCTTATCAAAAGGAAAAAAAAGTAGAGGAAGGCTATTTGGAACTTAGGCGAATGAAAAATCTTAAGTGTCTTTTCCCCAAATATTAATAAAAAGTTTTTGCCACCTGCGCAGGTAACCTTAATTTATTCCAACTTCCAGAAACACGATTTGGACCCTCCTGTTCTTTTATAAACTAGTGAGTTGGGCATGATCGTACCTGTCCTGGCAAAGGGCAAATGTGGAGCGTGGCCTGCTACTCCTTTCCACCGCCACTTCCTGCTCCTGGGAGCTGCATTCCCAGGAGGACACTGACGTCCTCAGACTGTGCCAGCCACCTGGGCTGGCTGGGCCTGTGCACATCTTTGAGCCAGTGACTGCGGCTGGAGGACTCTAACTGGCCCACCTGGGTCCCTTGGCCACCCTTGGCAAAGGTGGGGGGTGACATCCTGGTGGAGAACACCATGCGGCTCCAAATGTAGTTACAAAGGGACTCCATCAGGGTGTCACCCCCCCCCCCAATCCTCACCCCCAAAGAACAGCATATGTCCACTGTGGGGTCCAACCACCTTTTGCCACGAAAAGTTTCTTAATCCGTCAGGCACGATGGCAAAAGTCAGTTTTGTCAGGGTGGAGAGGGAGACTGCAGTGGGTGTGTGATGGAGTTGGCCATTTACCACCTAAATACAGTAATGTACATCCAGAGCCAGTAATTAAGGGACTTTGTAACTCTGCTTCTGAAGCCACATCTACACAGCGTTAACCCGGGTATATGGCAGGGGTTCCACGCACAGGACTCTCAATAAAGCCCACAGTAGGCTCACGGATACCTTGGGATTTTCCAACTTTCATGGGTTTTTTTTAAAGCCAGATGAGAAACAGTTACAAAATCCAGAAGGCCTTCATCCAGTTGTTTCTGGAGCAGTCCACAGCTCAAACAGAAAAGGGGTGACTGACCATTTGCAATCACAAACTGGTTCATGAGGCTGTGTTTAAGACGCTCATCAGCTTGGTTTTCTTTGAACCACACTGGATTAGGGTCTCTTCCTGTCACCCATCCCCAACTATAACCCTAGCACTAGGTGTAGGGAGATCAGAGGTGGGGAGAAAATCTTCTGCGTTTATGGAAAGTCCTTATGCTATTTCCACATAGAGCTTTCTACCTCCTAACTGGCAGATGCCCTGAGGAGGTCAAACTTGAAAATCCAGACTTAACGAAACACTGACCCACTAACTCAGAGCCACAGACCAATGTCACTCACAGGAACGTTACTTCTAACATGGAAGGCTAAGGCCTCGAGGTTTCATCCCTTTAGGAATCGGCACACATGAGCAGCATGAAGGACATTCCACTATGAGTAAAAGCAAAACACACAAGAAAGAGCACACAAGACATTCAGGCCCGTTTGTAGCTGTTCCTGAACAGAGCATCCAGGTTGGCTGTGCCCACATCGGGCTGCGGCCGGCAGGGCTGGGGGAGAGGAACAGCCCCGGATCCCACCTCAGGCCGCAGGGACCCAGCCCCTGGGTACCTACTGGGCAGATTCCATCCATTCCCAGTTCACCGAGATGAACTTTGACCTTTCCCTTGCCCTGAAAGAACTAGTTCAGGATCACTAGCCAGGGGCTATTTTTCCTGAAAATGATACCCCTAGTAGTGACTATTGGCTCCAACACACGTAGCTATGTGATCGCTTCTCGATGTGGAAAAGTTACTTCTACTCAACCTACATAGTGAGGCCTACCTGAAAGACCTCTTTAAAGTCTTATTTTCTATATACTTTCCTATGTACTTTCAATAAACTTTTTTTATAATCACAAAACGTGTTATTTAAACAGTCAACACTGCTTCAACATTTTTCAAAACTCAAAAAGATCACCTCAGTGTCACTGTAAGGCAAACCTGACATTTCACATGAGCTTCTAGGACAGTAAAAACCTACCTGTGAAATCGGGTTACCCTGAGGGTCTCACAGAGGAAAACCCAACACAGCTGTTCTGTGGAAAAAGAATCCTGAGGAATCCAGCCTGAGGGGTTCTCAGCCTTGGCTGCCTGGGAGAACCATGTGGGGGCTTGGGAAGCTCGGATGCTCAGGCCCACCCCAGACCAATTAAACCAGCATCTCTGGGGTGGGGCACAGACGTAAGTACTTTCGAGATTCCCCCACGTGCTTCCAGCACACAGCCAAGCTTGAGAGCCACTGCGTAAGGAAGTGTTAGCTCCATTTTCCTCCTTCACAGACGCTCGGGGCCCAGGTCCCGTTCACAGGGAGGTTTTCCCGTCTACCAGAGCCTTCCATGGACTCAGGCTGCATCAGGCCTAGTTCCTGTGGATGGGAAGCCTGCAGACCAGTGTCAGGCCCTAGATAAGTAAGCATGACTGTGAGTGCTGCCCGGTAAATGCCATTCCCCACTAACCATCTCATCTCCTCGTGTTCTCGGCAGGAGCTACAGTGACAGCTGTTTCCTGGATTCCTCCCTCTATCCAGAACTAGCTGACGTCCAGTGGTACGGGCAGGAAAAGGCCAAGCCCGGGACCCTTGTGTGAGCCAGCCGGCCTCAATCTGACCGCCTCGGCGCCATTCTGAGATCACCTCACTGACTCTCATTTGCCTTACCCAGACGCACTGTCACCCTGCACCAGCTTCGGCCCTCAGCACTTTTCTTTTCCAGTCTCCGCATCCCCTCACCCTCCAAAACCTGACTGAGGAGACATTCTGGAAGGTTCCGGTCCCACTGTGTGTCCCCTGGCTCGCCTGCCTGGAGGGAGCCAGGCACCAATCCTCAATGGCACCTTGGTGGTGTCCCCCTGCCAAGCTAGCCCCCAGGCCAGGAACCGTCAGGGAAGCTGGCTGGCACCAAATTCCTGTGGACAAGTGGCATAGATAGAGAAGCAGAAAGGAGACATAAGTACAGGGTGATCCAGAAAGACTATTGAGCTGTGGCCAGCCTGCCACCTGGAGGCCAACCAAGCACTTGGCGAACACGCCGCCTGGTGGGGATGTTCAGATGACACCTGCAATATTCCTTGGGGGAGTGGCTGTGGGGGAGAGGGGAGTGAAAAAGGAGCTTAACTCATCAGATGCATCAGAGATCACAATCAGTTCTATGGTGCCAAAGATTTAAAAAAATGAAAAATGAAAAAAAAAAGAAAAAATCAGAGGGGCCAAGAGGAAGACATTCTTTCTGCAATGAAATCTCTTTTAAATTCTAAACTGCTACAACACACAAGTGAAAGTCAACCATTTGTAAATTGTTTCCCTCTTTATGCCTCTCCCTTAACATTCCACCTTCTCTCTCAGTGGAGAGCCGGAGGAACTAACCTGACGTGATGGTCAAGGCGGCGAGTCTTGGCTGGCCTGGCCGACGGACGTCCGGGAGTCTGGACGTGAAGGAGAACAGACCCGTGGGCGTAGCAGAGTGTACTGTTAGCCCTGGTCTGTACAGGGGGTTCAGCCCAAGTCCAAGACACAAAGCAGCTTTCCTCTTGGGGTTTGTAGGAAATGTAAGGTGATGATTGCCAAAAGTGGTTCTCTCATTAAAACAACCAGTAAAAGTGTGTCCTATTTTTCTTTTTTCTTTTTTTTTTTTTTTTGCACAAGGTGTTTCATTTTATTTTTTCTGGGAAACCAAGGGAAAAGCACACTGCGATCCATTCAAGTGTTTAACTGTTGTGGCTCATTTTATGTTTGTTAGCACTTGTGTGACAAAGAGCTCAGATCCAACTTTGGTTACCAATGTGTCACTTACTCAAAACACCCAACTGTGCCCTTAGGTAGAAAGATTTTACTCATGCGTCTACTAGGCAGAGCAGGGCTGAGACAGTATCAGCTCCCAGGGGGCCCGTATGCCTACATCATCAGCTACCCTGATACACCACATTTGTGTGCAGGAACCAAAGGAAGAAAGAAGAGCAAAAAAGGGTATGGGAGCTGCACGTTTACATGTGTTTTGAGCTATGCTTAATACACAACTGGAAAGCCATCAATCTTCAAAGGCCTCAAACTACTTTTATAATAATAACAAGTGCAAACTCTTAGTTGGGTCATTCCAAATGGCACAAACACGGTCTCCACAGACGTGGTATGCTGTGCTTATGGGCGCAAGTGGGGGGCGGGAGGGTATTTTTTTCTCACTTGTAATGACTTCCTATTGGAAAGGCATTTGATAGCCAGAGACGGGAGCTGGGGTGGGGGAAGTTTTATGGGAAAGCAGAACTGAAGTTAGCTTTAGTGTAAAAACAAAAACCTTTGTTCTTTATGTATGTGTGACCTAAGAGTAACAATAGACCACCAGACCAGGAGGGTAAGAATGGACATTAACGAGTGACTAACCTTGGTGGGCCGTGTGCTGCAGCTGGAAAAGCGCCATGGACTCAGCAGGTGGGGACCGGTCTGGGCTACTCGGGGCCTGGTCTCCCCAGCTCTGTGTGCGGCTGGGCTAGGGATACCAGCTTACAGAAGGGATTAATACAGAACACTTTGGGGGAAAACCCTGCAGGATAAATAAAACTGGTTATAATGCTACTAGATGATTCTGGGGATTAATTGGGGGCAGGAGGTATTTTGTTGCCCTTATTTTGATGGTCAGAGCTACAAACAGCAGGGTTTTTTCCTTCCCTCTTCGGAAACATCATACATTGGGCCATTTTTCTTTCTCTTAAAAGAAAATACATGGATAATCCAACTGAATTATGTGCTACAGGAAAAGTCAAAAGGGAACTAGAGAAGGTGACAAGGTTATACAACACGTACAGTAGTTTGATCAAGTCAGAAGTCAGTCAGATGAAGCTTTTAGCCCAGTTCAAGGAGTGAGCGATGAAAACTCTAAACACTTGGGTTCTGGATTCGGGGGACAGAAAGGAATGGAGTGAGGGGGGAATTACAGTTCAGACAGACATCATGATAGTCTGGTAGTAAAGACGGAGATTAAGTAAAACAGGTTTTACTGTTTAGCTGCACTCAGTTACTACAAAGTGTACATAAAGTATTAGTCCTTTGAGACTGACATGATTAATGAACGATTGGTGTGGTGGGAAATGGTATAGTTATTGTATACAAGCACTTGCGAGCTCTGTATAGAGCCCTGTTTCTTTAAGACAAAGCAAGATGAACCACGAAGCCCCTAGTCCGATATAAAGCCCCTACTGGATTCTGTGGAAACGTGTTAAGAAATTGCCTGTTAAGCCAGAAGACTGGTGAAAACACCTCCATCAGACTTTGTTATGAGACAGGTGGATTGATTTGATTTGATTATGTGGCGGTGAGTGTTGGAACTGTTAAAATCCTAATTTGTTTTCATTCAGTATTAGTTTAGTTCTAAATATAGCAAACCCCATCCAGGTGCTATCAGATGACCAGTTACTGCTTAGTTAACTAGGTGTAAAGTTTTTCATACACATTAATGTCGATAGTTTATTACAAGTTGTGTAAAATGGACTCTAGTTTAATAATGGGGGAAAAAAGGATTAGGTTGCTCCTGAAACTGTAGAGCATGTAAAATGATTTTACTGGATTCTGTTCAACTGTAATCAATGAAAAAGATGTATGTTGTAGACAAAGTTGCAGAATTAAAAAGAAATCTGCTTTTAATTTATTCTTTTTGTATTAAGAATTTGTATAGTACCTTTACATTTTGCAAAACAGTGTTGTCAACACTTATTAAAGCATTTTCAAAATGAAAAGATCTCAGTTGCCTCCTGGAGATTTTGTTTCTAAGTGATAAATGCTTCAGCATGCTCTGGAAATCTGTAATTTGGGTGTCTGAGTCCTCATTGGGCTCTTTTTTAACGGTCTACAGACGCGATTCTTACCGGCTTGCTAGATGATGTAGACGAGCTTGGTTCACGGAGCAAAGGCTAACTCCTCTTATTCTAGTTTCCTTTTGTTACTTCTACAGATAACATATTCTCAATTGTGTATTCCTCCTACTCCAAGAAAGGATTTGAGATTAGCGGTCAGTCTTGGTCGGGATGCTATTTCAGTATCTGTATCACTGCTCATTACAAACAGTCCCCATGGGCAGCATGTACCAGGCATGGGCACTATTCCCACACAACAGCCCCCGATGGAAGACACTGAGGGGATCTGGGTTTGGGGGTCACCTTAGTATGTGTCCATGTGGCCCCTGGTTCTGGGAAGGATGCAGAAGGCCAATCAGGGAGACAGGCAGGACGCTCACGCTCTTTACCACCACCGTCCACCTCTGTGCTCACACCGCAGCTCAAACTGTCACCCACTGTCCACATCCTGTCACCCAAGCAACAGCCTACTGGGCCTGTAGGTACAAAATGCGCTACGTTTATGGACAAAATGGTAACCAGCTGATTTTAGTAGCGACTTTGCTGCAAGTGAATCCCTGACCCCCTAACCTTACCCAACACCATCTCTTCACTAGCAGGGTGCTAGAAGTCTGGTGGCCAAGACGTCCCTGGATGGAAAAGCCTTGCTGAAGTATTTGCCACTGGAGTGGCCTAACCCCTGCCAAAAATGAGAACAATCCACTGAGAATGCGGAGCATGTCTGGAAGTGAGCCCATTACAAGAGTATGTTATACTTCCTAAGCCTCTCCTTGGGAAAGCGGCCAGGAGCTCTGTATCTCAACATAATCTACACTAATTTCAAACAAACTGGGATCTTCTAAAAGCTTTTTACATGTAAATATGTCATAGCTCAGGAAATCTAGTATCTCCTCATTAAGCTCTGTCATCACATGAAAGCAACTGGCACACAGGAAGGTGGGACTTCTCCATTTCTTTCCCACTCCTTCCTACCTTTCACACACACACACACACACACACACACACTCACTCACTCTCCCCACCTCTCTCCTTACCTCTCGTCTCTCCCCCTCCCCCGCCACCACGCCACTCACACAATACCAACAAGACAATTCCAAACAGTTATTAGTTTGGTTATTAGAAAACACAAAATATTAGAGAACAAAATAAACACGCAGTGGCAGTAGAAAGTATTAGAAATAGCCAAACCATTCCTTCCTTTCTCCTAAAATACCAGTTCAAAGCAGCTCATACATAAAATTCTAAAAAGAGGGATGTAAGAAAACTACGGATAAGGACGAGCCTGCAGGCCGTGGGCCGCTGCTGAAGTCATTCATTGCGTGTTCTGTGCTGGGAAAGCTTCCACTCTCCTGGATTAGACCAACAGGCACACAACCACAGTGTAAGGGGAAATCGGGTCTCCTACAGTAGACAGAAGAGATTCAAATGGGTCCCACTGCTAAGACATCAACAAATGTATAAACAGGATCTCTCACTGCTCTTTCAAGGAGGTGACTGGTCAAAGAGATGGCAGAGAGAAGGCGAAAGGAGCTGCAGAGGCCTCGTACAAAGCCCTGCCCCCAGCATAGTGTCTATTCAGGCAAGAGCTGAAGGGCCTGGATTGCGGCTCAGGAGTATAAAGAGTAGATGAATTGATACGGCTCATACATTTATAATTGCATTATGATTCTTTTTTATCAGAAACCCTTTCTCCCTTCATAAATATTTATCCACCAATACTAGGAGTGTCTGTTTATTTTTCATTCATTCATCCATTTTCTGTGAAACTCACTCCACTCATGATTTCATTCCCCCCATCCTACCAAAACCCTCGTCAAGGTCAAGGATGACTCTCCGCAATGCCAAACCCAGTGATTAATTGTTACTTGCCGGTAACACAACACAGTCGATCCCTCCTGCTTCCTTCATTGTAATAGTTGCTTCACTGGGATCCCAGGTTTTCCTCCTTGGTACAGTAGAGGGATATTCCTCCCAATCCCCTTGGTAGTTTTTCTTCATCTCATTTCTTGGTTGTAAAGGTCGTCTCTATGCCGATGACATCTGCACTTACCCTACATCCTGGGCCTCCTCCCTGAAACGTGTGCATTCTGCTGCCCACTCAGCCCCTCCACGTGGATGTGTAATGTGCCAACATGTCCAGAACTGAATTTCTGACCTTCCCGTCCAAACCTGCTCCATTATGATCCTCCTCAACTCAGATACAGGCAACTCCAGCCTCCCAGGGCTCCGGCCAACAATCCTGGACTCCTCTCAGATTGTTTTCGTTCCCTCACACCTCACGTCTGCAGTAAAACAGGTGGATGTAAATTCCCTGCTCAAGAGATTTATATTATATTTGGGGGTGGAGGGAAGGAGGAAAAAAGTAAATTATATAAGATAGTAGTAAGTGGTAAGAAAGCAGGGACGGTGGAAGATTTAGCCTCTGACAAGGAAGAAGAACACCTTTTTCTCCAAGTCAGATAAGAAAAGCTGCTGGCAGGTGTGGAGGTGGAAAGAGACCGTAAGTTTGCTCCATATTCAACCTGGTACGAGAAAAGGTAAGTGAAGCCAGCCTCCCATTGAGAGAGTCCAGAGGGAGCAAGGCAGGGTCAGGATGGAGCGTGGTCACAAGGGTTAGAATATAGACTAGCCTGAGAGATGAGAGGTGGGGTTGGGGGCAGGGTGAAAGGTGAAGGGACTAAGGAGTACAAATGGGCAGTTACAAAACTGTCATGGGGATGTAAAGTAAAGGGGGGATGTCATAGGGCGTATAGTCAATGATACGGTAATAACTATGTATAATAGTTGGGTGATAGAATGGTCAGGGGAATCACTTCTTAAATTACATGTCTAACCACTATGTTGTATACCTGAAATTAATATAAAATAATATTCAACTCTAACTGAAAAATTAAAAAGGGGGTAAAGGGTGAAGTGGAATAAGAGGTTCATGGGGATATAATATACAGCATGGGGACTATAGTTAATAATATTGTGCTAGCACGGCACGGTGTCAGGTGGTTGCTGGACCTGTCATGGTGATCACTTCGTTAGGTGTATAAATAGTGAACAACTATGGTGCACACCTGAAGCTAATATAATACTGTATGTTAGCTATTCTTAATAAATATCTTTTAAAAAATAAAGTACTCAATAGCCACAGGTAGCTACTGGCGCAGCACAAATGTAAAGCATTTTTATTACAATAGAAAATTCTGTTGGACAGTGTGGTTTGGAATGTTTAGAGCTATCAAAGTTAGAATAAAAAAGAAAAGCAAACAACAGATTGTTAGAAAGTATTAGACTTTGGTCCATTGATTTTTAAGTATACATTTCAATGTGATTTGACAAATATGTTACCAACACAAAAATCAATATACAGTTGTCCCTTGGTATCTGCAGGGAATCGGTTCCAGGATCCCTCACAGATACCAAAATCGCACAAGCTCTAGTCCCTTACGTAAAATGGTGCAGTATTTGCTCATAACCTACGCAATCCTTCCGTATACTTTAAATCATCTCTAGATTACTTACAACACCTAATACAGTATAAATGCTATGTAAACAGTTGTCATATTATACTGTTTAGGAAATAATTGTTTTTTTAATTGAGCTGTTAATTTTTATGTCAGTTGTAGGAGTTATTTACATGTTTTGAAAGTATTTCTCCTAGTTTATGGCTTGCCTTTTCAGTTTCTTAACTGTAGTTTTAAAAAAAGTGAAGATTTTAATTACAATTAATTTTATCAAATTTTTCCTCCTATAATTCATGTTTTTAAGTGTCTTCTCTAAAAAATCTTCAATTAATCAAAAGTGGTAAAGGTATTTTTTCCTATATTTTCATCTAGAAGTTCTATCATTTTAGCTCCTTTGTTCATGTATGCGATATATTCTGAGTTAATGTTTGTATGTGGTGTGGGATGAAGATCAAGAAGAATTTTTCCAGGGGCGGACGGGCGGCTCAGTTGGTTAGAGCGTGAGCTCTGGGCAACAGGGTTGCCGGTTCAATTCCCACATGGGCCAGAGAGCTGTGCCCTCCGCAACTAGAATGAAGACAATGAGCTGCAGCTGAGCTGCCGCTGAGCTCCCGGATGGCTCAGTTGGGTGGAGCGCGTCCTCTCAACCACAAGGTTGCCCATTGGACCCCCACAAGGAATGGTGGGCTGTGCCCCCTGCGACTAGCAATGGCAACTGGACTTGGAGCTGAGCTGCGCCCTCCACAACTAAGATTGAAAGGACAACAATTTGATGTGGATGGAGCTGATGGGTCCTGCGAAAAACACACTGTTCCCCAATGAAAAATGTCCTGAAAATACACACCGTTCCCCAATAAAGTCCTGTTCCCCTTCTCCAATAACAAAATCTTAAAAAAAAAAAAAAATTTCCATAGATACGAATTGTTTCAGGAATACTGAAAACATTTTCTTCCCCATTCAATTATCTTAGCAAATATTTCAAACATCAATTAGCCATGTAGTTGTGAACTGACTTCCTTGTCTGATGCACTCAACTATATCTGTATTTACTCTAATACCACATTGTTTTGATTACTGTGACTTTACAGTAAGCTTTAAAGTGGTAGAACTCCGACTTCCTTGCAAAATTGTTTAACTTTTTAGGTCCCTTACACTTCCATAAAGTTTTAGAACTTGTTTTACAACAACATCAACAAAACTAGCATGTTAAAGAAGTTGTGTTGGATTTATAGACCCACTTGGGGAGAAGTGCCAAGTTAACAGTATTGAATCTTTCACTCAATGAAGATGGTTACCAATATACGTATTAGATATCTTTACATTTCTTTCAGTAATAAATTATAGTTTTTAGTGCACAACTTTTGTTAAATCATATCCCTAATTATCATCTCAGTTATCATGGAACTGTGCAAAGCAAGGATATGCTTCCTAAGTAGTTTATTCCCAGCATGAGTTTTGTGAAGATGACACCATGCAAAATGAGACTGTCTGTGTATCATGTTTTTATGTTATTGTAAAGGGTATTTTTAATTTCCAAATTTTTGTTGCTACTATATAAAAAATTCCGTTTTCTTATACTGACCTTACATCCTGCAACCAGGGGAAACTGACTCACTAGTTTAATTGCTTTTCTTGTATAGTTCTTTGAATATTCTGCATACATATTTTCTGCAGAAGTAAAAAATAATTTTACTTCTGCAAAAAAAAAAAAAGAATATAGACTAGCCCAAGAGGAAAGGAAAATGGAGAATGTCCTCCAGACATCACTTAGGGCCCAGATGTCACTGGCCACCTGTGGCTGAGAATCCCTCCTGGCATTTACTAGCCAGGGCACGGGAGGAGACTGAGGGCACGACCCCGGCTTAGGTTTTGTAGTGTGGATAGCAGAAGGATAATGGGGTAAGAGAGGAGCCGGTCCTGGTGAGAGTGACTGAAATGATGACAATGGGAGAGAAAAAGGCAGCCAAGAAGGTGCTGATAAAGCAGAAAACAGAGGAATGAACAGGAGGCCCGGAAGAGGCTGAGGAACAGCAGAGTGGGAATAAAGGAGTGAGGGGGCAAAGTTAGGACTCCATGACCAGACAGTAGGTAAATACTCGATTGCCCACAATCCCCATCGGGGTGACTCAATCTCATCATCAGAACATGGAAAAGTCCGTTATGCTGAGCGGGCTAGTGGAGCATCCATCTGAGCTTGGGGTTTCCGGGAAGAGGACCTGGGTGTCGTTCCCTTTGTGCAGGGCCTACAAATCTGGGCGCCTGTTGTCATCAGGGGACCAAAACTGCACTGATTATTTTAAGTGATGATTTGATAAAAAACAATCGTTAACCAGATGGTGAAGAGGGGACAGAGCAAAAAGGGGACAGTGAGATGTCACAGAGATAAGCACAGGAAGCAGCTACTGCTTTTAGGGGTGGGACACAAAGACGGGATCGTTAGAACATAGAAGCTTGAAGGAGGCGCCCCGTGGAGCTGCAAGTCAGACCAGACGAGTGGACACAGCTCGGCTGACCCCAGTACCTCAGGACCTTGGCAGGAGAGCGGGTTCAAACTTCTGAACGGGGGGCGCCGGCTAACGGTGCTGTGATTCTTGTGGCACGATGACGCTGGTGCTACAAGTGTGGAAAAACAGCAAACCGGAACCTACTCCTCCTTCAGGAATGAACTGTCACCGCTGGGCAAGCGAGCTGTGGCTACGCCATCGCTGTTAGGGACAGGAAGCAAAGGGGGAGGTGCAAATGCCTCCTTCCCTCCTCCGGGTTCCAGCCTCACGTGCCCACTGGCAGTGGAACCTAACAAAAGGCCAGCCGGCCAAGGGGAAATGTGGCCTACCGTCTTGTCACCAAGCAGAGTGCAGAAGGCACGTGAGAGCTGAAAGAGAACAGTCACGAGCAGCACCGACTGACCAGCAGTCTGGACGTTCCCCTCTCTGAGTTGTGGCTAAACTCACTCGTCCCGAATCCCAACTCCCCAAGTCCCGAGGCAAAGGACAAACTAAACAGATCAAAAATCAGATCTCTAAACTCTACTGCTATCATATAAAGGGCAAGTCAATTTCCAAATTTCAGATTTAGAAACAGTATTTACAATGGACAGAAAACACCTTTTTGGCCCACGTCCGTGTACTGTGAGTCACTGTCTCAAAGGAGTTGGAGTAATAACCAGTCAAAGCGTTTCAAGATCCTTTTCCCAAAATGGTGAAATCAATCATGTATTTGTCTCAAATATATTTTAGATGCATACAGATATTCAGAAGACAGTTTGTTCCTCTCAAAGCCATTTCTTACTCTAATGGAAATTTGAAAATAACACGAGAGGAACAAGAGCTCGTCGCTTCTGTCCAATGAATTGGGTGACGAGAACCTCGACGACCAGCCAGCAGCACTCCTTTGGGGCTGTGCCCTAATACCTGGCTATCCCTGACATGCCTTTAACATTTGTTTGACCAGTGGCTTCTCTGCAGGTGCAATGACATGTGCCAATATCCACAGAACACATTCGCGTGAATGCTGTTATGCTTATTTATATCTTAGTAGGATGTACTATGACACACTTGTCACGAGCCTCAATGATTTTGAAAGCCAAGAAATCTGAGTAATGTATATGCTTTGCTTAGGGACTACATTCAGCAGAATATATGAACACACTGCAGAACCTTCCCTAGTGTTATTCTCAGAACGTGAGGCCCAGAGGAAAGCAGCTATGATGGTTACTTTTATGTGACAACTTAATTGGGACATGGGGTGCCCAGATGTCTGGTTAAACATTACTCTTGGTATGTCTTGTGAAGGCATTTCTGGATGAGATTAACAATTGAATCAGTGGACTGGGCAAAGCAGACTGCTCTCCCCAATGTGGGTGGGCCTCATTCAATCTATTGAGGGCCTGAATAGAACAAAGGCGCGGGAAGGGAGAATTGGCGCTCTCTGCTTGACTGAGCCGGACATGGGTCTTCTCCTGCCCTCGGACTGGGACTGTTGGCTCTCCTAGGTCTCAAGCCTTTGGATTCAGACTGTTTTTATACCATTCGCTCTCCTGGGTCTCCAGCTTGCAGACAGCAGATCAGGGGACTTCTCAGCCTCCATAATCACACCAGGCAATTCCTTAAAATGAGACATATATATATATATACTTTTCAATGTCCTACTGGTTGTTTCTGTGGAGTACCCTGACTAATAAAAGCAGTTCAAGGTCTGTGCAATGATTCCATGATGCCATCTGAAAAACTGCCTCTGGCCCTTTCTGCTGTAGGTCCAGTGGCTGCTGTCGAAATGGGCGAGTTTATGAAAGCCGGGAAGGTGTGCTGGTCCTGGCCAGACATTACTCTGATATAAAGTGGTCGTCATGAAGAACGCTGATGATAGCACCTCAGCCTGCCCCGACAGCCCTACTCTCTGGTGGCTGGAATTGACAGCTATCCCTGAAAAGTGACAGCTGCCATGGAGAAGAAGAACATTGCTCAGAGGTCAAAGCTCAAGTCTTTTGTGTAAGTTTTTAACTACAATCACCTCGTGCCCACAAGGTACTCTGTGGATATCCCTTTGGACAAAACTGTAGTCAACAAAGATATCTTTAGAGACCCTGCTCTGAAATACAAGGCCCAACCAGCAAGAACAAATTATTCTTTCAGAAGCTGCGGTTTTAGATCTTTCTTTTGTTTCAGTCATTGAAAGTAAAAAACAAAAAAACAAAAAAAAAAACACACGCCTCTGCCATCTTTAGCATGTGCCTCTCACCAACAAGACTGAAGGATGGCTGCAAAGCATCTAAGTATCATGACCATCTTCCAGGAAAGAATAAAGAAAAGGCAAAATATGACTGTCCACTAAGTCTGTCGCTTCTCTTTGAAAAGCAATGGTTTTCCTGGAAGTCCCACCCTAAAAACTTCTATTCAAGTTATTGGCAGAACCATTATCATATGAGCAACCCAAACCTCAAAGTGTCCTAGGAGAACAAGTAGTTTTTACTGTGCACACTGCCACTCTGAACAAACTGGGGTTCTGTTAGCAAAGAGAAAAATAAAACAGGGTAAGCAACGAGCACAGATATGGCATATAAACTTGCACACCAAAAGAAGGTAAAAATAGCCAAGTCGTAAATACTAATCTAGTAAACAAAAATACATGATTTCCTCTTCTCTCAAATTCTATACTCAGGCATACCACTATAATGGTGTCATTAAACAAGAGGAAAAAAACGTTAAGATTGACATGGTTAGATTTTTATAAAATCTATCTGGCAAAGATAATTGACAAAGGCTATGACAATATCTGAACTAGTTATGAGATTATTTCCTCTTTCCATAAAAAGCAACCTAGCACAAAGGCAAGCCACAGTGTGGGAGGAGTATTCGTAATACGTTATCTAACGAACTCATAGCCAGAATATACAAAGAACTACAAACCAGTAAGAAAAAGGCAGGCAATTCAACAGAAAAAGATGGACAAAAATAAAATCTTGAACAGGAACTTCACAAAAGATAATATGCCAAATGGCAATGAAGCATATAAAAAAGCATATAATAATACTCAATTTTATTTTTCATCAAGGAAATGCACATGAAAGCCACAAATGTGATACCATTTTAACCCTCCTGAAAGGCTAACGTGAAAATGACAGAGCATATATTGAGTGTGGCCAGGATATGGAGTAGCTGGAACTCTCAAATCCTGCTTGTGGGAGTGTAAACTGGTATAAATAAGCCCCTTGGAAAACTGTGACAGTGTCTTCTACAGCTGAAAAAATGCATATGCTGTGCCCCTGAAATTTCACATCCTGGTATATACCCTATAGAAATTTATATTCACAAATAATGTATATCATGTTCATACGTAAACTGGAAACAATGCAAATGTTCATCTACAGAATGGATAATATGTGTGGGTAACAGTAGTGAATGAACCACAACTACACACAAGGATGAATATCAGAAACCATAAATTGAGACAAAGAAATGAAAGATAAAAGAAGTCAAGCTTACTCTTTGACTCCATTTATAAACGGGCAAATTGAAAACTAGGCAAACTAAGCCATGCTGGGAATGACTCCCCGTGGGTGTAGGGGTTCTTTTGGGGGATGAAACGTTCTCAACTTTGTGCTGACTCGGGTGCTAATTACTTTGGGAGGCATTTACTTTGAAAAATGTATCATGATGTGGTTTTGTACACTTCTGATTTGTACACTTTTCTCTACAGATGTTTTATTTCAATAAAAAATTTACATGAAAATAAATGTAATCCAGCCCTCCCCAAATCTTGGGAAATAATCTTCAGAGGGCTGAACAAACCCTCAGGAGATACTTGATACATAATACTGGACCCCTTATATCTCTCTCTGCCTTCACCCCATCTCATACTTTAGATGACCTCCCATTTATTTTACATTACCTTGTTTAATCTTGCTTTACACAATTTACAACCAGCCTGAGGTAAATCACCTATGGTCACTGACCATTGTTTTACAGATGGTTTATATGCTGCTTGTCTTGGTTCTTCCTCTTTCCCTCTCTGGAGTCTCCTCATTTGAAACCTAAGAATTTCTGCATCAAAAGTGTTGAGCATTTGAAGTACTCAAGGTTTTATAATCTGCTAAATTTCACACTAACCTTGAGAGCTAAGTGTTAACTCTATCTCTGTATAAAAAAAAAATTGTAGAGTCCTTTTGCCCTGAATTCATCTACCAGGTCATTTCTTTCCTTAACTCTGATGATAATTTCTTTTAATTGGTGGTTTTCAAATTGCTGGTCACAACGCATTAATGGGTTGCAAGCCAATTTAGAAAGTCCCAACCAGCATATATCTTTTAAAGAAACACAACAGAAAAAAATATAAGAATGCATTGCACATAGTACCGTAAGCGCTTTTGTTTCACAAATACATGCATATATGTGTGTAATACTGGGTCTCCTTCATTTGTTATTGTTTACTGTTGAGTTGTGGTCAGAAAGTTTCAAAAGCTAGACCTTTCACTCTCCTGCTTCATAGGATGGCAGAAACTCTAAGCCAGCCTCAGACTACAACACGAATAGTTCAGAATCTCTCTCTCCTAAGTCTTAAAGGAAGAGCAGTTTGAGAGCAAGGGCAATTTGGTTTTGGCAAGTTGTAAAACATGGAGTCCAGAAAGGCAGGGAGAGCAGACTGTGCAAACGACTCTGGCCTGCTGTGGTTAAGAAGTTCTCTGCCGCTGAGCTTCCCGAGGGGTGGCCGGATGGCTCAGCTGGTTAGAACGTGAGCTCTGAACAACAGGGTTGCGGTTCGATTCCCACATGGGCCAGTGAGTTGCACCTTCCACAACTAGACTGAAGACAACTAGACTGAAGACAACGAGCTGCCACTGAGCTTCTGGAGGGGCAGCTGGATGGCTCGGTTGGTTAGAGTGTGAGCTCTCAACAGCAAGGTTGCAGGTTTAATTCCCGCATGGGATGGTGGGCTGCGCCTCATGCAAGATTGAAAACGGCGACAGGACTTGGAGCTGAGCTGCGTCCTCCACAACTAGATTGAAGGATGACTTGGAGCTGATGGGCCCTGGAGAAACACACTGTTCCCCAATATTACCCAATATAGTTAAAAAAAAAAAAAAAAGAAGAAGCTCTGTGAATGGACCTGAGATCACCAGTGACATTCAAAAAGATAAAAAGCAGCTCCAAACTTCTGCAGGTTAAAGTATGTGTTAAGTTTGAATGTCTTCACAACTGGTGCTTAAGGACAGGGAGGAGAGACTAAACAAAAGGAAATGGCCTGGTTAAACACACTAACCATTATCTGCCACACAAGAATTAGTTTAAGCCAAGTTGTATGACGTCCCCCAAAATTCACAATGAGAAAAATCAGAGTTAAGTAATTAATGCGTTCATAACTGAACTCTTTGGGGTAAACGTAAAACACATTTTTTTAAACGAGCATGGTTCCAAAATCTTGAATGGGGTGGGCTCACACCACAGCTGCTGCTGTTAGCCACGCTGCATTCCTCCTGGTTATTCCACACCACCAGAACTTATTTTTAAATTTCAAAAGATTTTAAGGTTACTGTTAACCATGAACGCGCTAGTGTGTGGTTATAATTCAGCCAATCTAGCTGCAGAGTCTGTGATGAAAACCAGTTGCCATAACAGTGTTCCCATAGTGACCCTCGGGGGACTGGTGCTGGCTCCTCACTCTGGACAGCTGGAAGCTCTTACACAAATATGCCGTGAGAAAGTGCTTTCAGTTCAAGACTCCCAGTGTGCTCCATACCGTGAATTTCTATGGGACAGAGTTATTCTTCCAGCAGCTCCGTGGGAGCATGCCGGGGGAGGACAGAGCGGGGGCGGCATAATCCATTAAGTTATGCTCTTCACATCATGCACACAAAGCAAAGGGCCACATCGCGACTTCATGCTCCCCTTTCACTGAGACAGCCCCACTTAGTTCTACTACCTTCTATATTAAGCAGTATTAATGGGGATTACTGTACGGCTGAAAAGGAGCCCGTGACAGCAATCCCCAAATTCAAATCTACCCAAGACTCTGAAACATGTTTTTTTTCAGTCTTTCCCAAGCTGTTTACTTTCAGAATAAATGGCTGCTTTCTTTCAAATAAGAAGACAGTTGTATTTCTAAAGTATTTACTGAGGTCAAATCGCAGGACAATCTGAAGTGCTAGAGGTCAGCCAGCCAGCAGAAGGAAGGACCTGACAGTAAGTGTGCTGCTATCAGCCCTATTTCCTGTCCTTCCAAATGCTGGGGTTCAGAGCACACAGCAGACCCCTAAGGTCTGTTATTAGTGACAGTTGCCTTCCGAGCTCCAGTCTCTCGACCTCCGTCTTCCTACAAGATCCAGACCTTTTTCTCTCCCCCGCCTACTATGTGGCAATTATCTTTGACCTCAGCTTTCTTTTCATTTTCCCCAGACTGAAATCGCAGCCACGACTTCCAGCGAGCCGCAGGCTCTGCTGCAAGGCTGAAAAATACTGCTTCACGGTCGGCAGGGACACTGCTGGGAAGTATAGTGTGTCCTGCTGAGGGAAAACCAGTGTTTTACTAAATTTGAATCCAGAAGACACAACTCCTTTGAACAGGAGTCTGGGGAGCTGGGTAGAAAGAAAGGGAAGAACACAGTTATTTCAGGATTGGGAATTGATTTTAAAAGATACGTCTTTGTTTCAGAAAGAGCTAAAAACTGAACATCATATCAGCTGAACTAAAATTTTCATGATTTGGAGAATGCACGAGGTCTTTTCTTACCTATTCACATATTTGTAGTCGTCTGAAATCTTTCGTTTCAAGGAAATGGGAAATGTCTGTGAGGGAGCCACATCTCTGAGCCTGCCTCCCTCTTCCGCAGCCCAAATGGTTAACACTCACAGCGCTGTAGAAACTGTTACCATTCTTTTTTTAAACCATCTATCCATACTGATCAATCTTAGAAGGTACTGCTGTCACATAATGCAGTGTCTTCTTCATATGGGATATTAACTAACAGCAAACAGGAAGACAATGTGAAATTGACTACCATGCTGTGTGGCCTGATGGTGAATAAACAAAACATATTTGGGGAGTGTTCATTCAACAATATTTAAAAACAAATCCTATACAAGACTACATAACAAAAGCCTAGATTGTCTTATCTTACAAAAGTGTGTCTCTCATTTGCCCTAGTAGCTCCCTAATTTCTAACCAATTTAATCACAAGACATGGTTTCTAGAATGGGAAGCAGGGTAGGGTAGGGGCGAGGAGCCTGCAGCAGGCCTCAGCCACCATCATGCAAACAACCAGCAGAAACGATCGGACAGGCTCAGCCATAGACCACACGTGGCCACGCCGGCTTTTGAGCCTTCCCAAGAGGGGCCAGAATAAGTGACTGTGTGTCTACACGCACCTTCCTACGCCGCTGACCAGCTCCCACAGCCTCTACCTTCCAAAGTCAGAACTGGCTGAAAGTGGGAGCACCACAGAGCCCGCAGATAGGAAACGTTTCCACTATTCCCGCTGCTGCTACTAATACCACCACCATGGTTATCACTACGTGAGCGCTCACTGCCCTGGATCATGGCGTCCATGACAGCTGCTGCGGCTTCACTCTGCTGATAACAACAAGGACACAAGGACGAATAATTACTGAGCTGTTTATTTGCCAGGCAGTGTGCTAACTAAGCATTTTTTCAATTAAACACAATGATGCTATGAGGTACGTATTACTATTATTAACAACCATTTGCAGATAAGGAAACTGAGGCTCAGAAACATTAGGTGACTCACAGTGATACAGTCAGTAGGCGGAGAGCTGAAATTTGCGGCTCAGAAGTTCTCACGTCGGAGCCCCATTCTTACCTCTAATATCACCACTACACCTGGTCAGGTGACATTCTATTTACCACCTTCCTCTGCTACCTGAGTCTTCTCAACCTTCAAAGCGCAGTGATTCACCACGCTTATCTGGGTATGACACTGCCAGATTCAGAAGTCCTCATCTGTGGGAAATGGGCCGCGGGACCTCCTGTCTCAGGCACCTTTCTCTGCAGTGTGGCGGGACGGACGTGAGAAGGCGGCCCACCGTCTCACGAGGGTGACACGTGCAGGCGGTCCTTGTCTAGAAAGCCCCAGCAGCATGACAATGTCCCCATTCGTGGCTGGCTTGACAATCCATTTCCCCACCTTGACCCTGATGCTCTGGGGTGACTTAATTTAAACTTTTGTTCGTACAATATACCACCTTTGTTTTTCAAACTTCTATTTCCTGTTAATTCTATCTGTCCCAAGAGATGACAAATACAAAAATTTATACTCCATAGAAGATAAAAGCAAGCTTTGAAACACAAGACAAAGAACACTTGAGTTAAGAGTAATAACATTTACATTCAAATTCTATTGCAAGATGGCAAAAGTTCAGCAACACTTAAGGACTATAAAGTTTCATTAACTGCTTCCATATTTTTGTTGAAATGTATAAAAATATCTTCTAAAAATACAACATAAAAGACAAGTGAAAATCACCATATTTTACAGAAACAATTAAGTCCCTCCTCAAATGTTCCTTTTAAAGCATCTAACGGCGACTTTCAGGTCTAGAGGGAAAGAGTCATTTTAAATCCCCTTCTGTGCCTGTTGCCTACACATTTAAATTATGGGGAAAATTCCTTTCAAACCTCATTGTTTGACTATTTAAAATAAAAGCAAGACACAGAAGCCAGTTTGCGGGCCAATGTGATATGAGAGCCAGCACAGTTCTTAAAACCAGGAGTTGCATTAGGTAGAACTCAGTCCAGAAACGCCACATTTCTTCTCTTATCCTGTTTGCAATTCCAAGGTCCACACCATGCTCCCAGAAGTTTCTTCTTGGTATTTACACACACCATCGGCAGGTCTCATAGTGCATTGTACTCCACACACTTCGATGGATCTGTAGGGAAGTGCTTCTGGCAAATGGTCATTAACCTCTTCAATCCCTAAGAAAATAAGGGAAATAAATGTTGGTTGTGATATAGTTAAATTATTCTTACTTGCCCTCCTCAGTACTCACTCCAGCTTACCAAGCTCCCCACTAAAATGCGGCAGTCCCCAGCACTCAGATATGCACCCCGAGAAATGTTCATTCACACGCACCCAGATATGTACAAGATGGTCACAGTGGCACTGTTGACAATAACTGTATCAAAAGACCTGGAAACAACCCAAATGTTCCTCATAGGAGAACACGTAAGTGTAAGTATGCTCACCGATGGGATGTTTTACAGCAGTCAAAATGAATTAACTAGAGCTACATGTAACAAGTCAGTCTTTCTCCACCAAGTTCCAGAAGAGAATTCAACCCCACTGCCTTGGCCTAAAGCATCCACTGTACGCAGTGAGACAGCCCCGCTCCTGTGTACCTACAGGGTGCGACATAAGCACCACCCCCGACAGAAATGAGAAAACTGGCACTCAGGTCATCTCCTGTGTTCTACGGTCCAGATGGGGAGAACAACTGATATATTTTAATCTCGGAAACAATGTTAAATGTCAAAAGCAAGTGGCAAAAGGCTGTACACAGTATAATACCATTTTAATAAAACTCAAAAGCAAGTTAAAATATATTGCTTAGAAATACACACATAACATGGCAGCATTATTTGTGAAAAAGGAAATGACCAATCTTTCTCTTCTGTAATTAGGCCAGTTCTTACCAGTCTGTAAATTTACGGTGATACTTTTACCTGATGACAAGAACCATCACTCTTAAAATTCATTCAGCCTCTTTCAACACATCCTTCAGTCTGTGATCTTTTAAAACCCTTAGTTGGCATTTCGTTTTCAGTTATTCCCCTCAGCTCTCTCATCCACCAGTGCGCAAACATGCCTCTAAGTCGTTATCCCAAGT
This sequence comes from Rhinolophus sinicus, assembly GCF_057876585.1. Classification (NCBI taxonomy): domain Eukaryota; kingdom Metazoa; phylum Chordata; class Mammalia; order Chiroptera; family Rhinolophidae; genus Rhinolophus; species Rhinolophus sinicus. The sequence goes on along the minus strand of NC_142501.1, from coordinate 115,926,584 downwards.
CAGGACAAAGGCACACACCTGTGCCATGCCCCTCTAGATCTCTCCAGACAAGCCTGGGAAGAGTTCTGCAACCAGCAGTGCGTCCTATTAACTGTTTTATCTATCAGCCTACAAATGTCCTTGTTTACAAGGAGACACTTTGTCAAATATCGTATAGAAAACTATATCTACAGCAATATTGATTAGTCATTAAAAATAACAACAAAGAACAGCAGCACTTAATTTTAATGCCCTCCAAAGACATTTTGGCACAGATTATTTTAAGGTTTCTCTTGGGTTCACAAAAATTAAAATCACCCAGTTCCTGTCACAATAAGAAAAGCAATGAAATACCATCAGCGGCCAAAGGTTGACTACGTTGAGGCCTGCATTAGATATTAAATATGACAGTGAACTTAGCACTCTGCCTGGTACTTAACTAGTATTCCCCCCAAAATTATTTTCTTTCCTCAAAATAATACAATAAAATATCATCTGCTCTTAAAAGAGCTTGATGACCTAAAATGAAAAGCAGAGTATGTGGCTGTAACTGCACAACCCAGCAAGAGAAGAGCACATCTGGAAGTCTAAGGAGGAAAGGTGAAAAACTGCCTTGAAATGTTGCTGATATAACAGGTACCAGAAATACCATTAAGCATTTAGAACTCTTCTCTAATCACCTAAGTATTCAAACAACTCTTAAGCTCAGTGAAACCACCAAAAACAAAACAAAACAAATAACAAAAGTTCCTGCAAAATCTCTTTGGTCCCATAATAAATAGACAACACAAATATAAATTACTTCCACAAAATGAGCTACAATCTCACAGATTCAACATCAGAGAAACATGTTTTTCAAACATTTTACTTCAAGTCCTTGGCGGATTCAAAGATTGTCCATACTGTGCTGTTTAAGAATTGGGAATATGGGGGGAGGTTATCTTCCAGCTGATATCCAAGAAGAAAGACTTTTGCAGGCAGTGCAATGAAAGACCATGTAATTTGCTTTGCTCCTCATTTTTTGTTCTCTGCACTAACCACGTATTTGCTTTAGATAAAGGCCATTCCTTCTTACAATCCAGCTTCTCCTGCTGTGAATTCTAATCATGTGTGTGCAGAATTGTGATCTGTAGCCATGGAAATATAGGTGATATCACTAATTTGGCATCTGAAGTTTCCTGAAGGAATAGGTGAGAAAAGAGGCAAAGCTAAGAAAGAAAACACCCTGATGAAATACAAATAGCTTTAATCAGCAGCAAAACATGGCAAGAATTATGATGAGCAAATAAAAAGCAAACTGATGTTAAGATTTCTGGAGGTAATTTTCCTTGCAAGAACTGAAATTTTAAGTGTTTGCTCCTTATAGAAGGTATCTGTGATGTTTATTTACCCTCATGAAGCAGAGTCTATGATTTAAAAATAAATATTAGAATCCTGCTTGAAATCTTAGCTGCCAAAAGGTTTGAAAATCAACAGTCTGAATCTTAAATAGTTTACATTACAATAAATTTTGGCAATAAGGAGTGACAGTACACAGCACAGATTTTTAAAGAGGCGTAGTAATCTCAGGGTAGCATATGGTTATTTTCCAAATGGAAACAAATCTTTTCAATTAGATCCCTCAGGATTTTCGTTTTCAATTGCTTGTGGATGCTTAAACCAGTAAGACAATGAGCTGCTTGGCTTAGCTTACTGCAAATAGTTCTTAAAAACTGGTGGTATCTTTAAATATAATTTTTACTTTTCTGAAAGCAAAACATTTATTTAATAAATCTTTTTTCAGTGCCTACTATGTGTCAAGCTCTATTCTAGGCTCTAGGAAACAGCAGGGAACAGAAAAAAACCCCACCCTTGGTGAGATTAAGTTCTAATAAGGGAAGACAGACAAGAAACAAAATGACTATGTAAAATACCTACTATGTGAGATCAGAAGTGCTATGGAGAAAAGTAAAGTAGGAAAGAGGGTGCGTGTGGAGGTGGGCGGGGTGGGGGGGGCAGCTGGAATGACTCTGGCTCTTACTCCAAGTGAACTAGGGAACCACTGGGGGGCTTTGAGCAAGAGAGAGACATACTCTGGGCTGTGATGGAGCTGGATCACTGGGTGCTGTGCAGGTACCGGACTGAAAAGGGGCAAGGGCAGAAGCTCAGAGACCACAGAGGAGACACTGCAATGATCCAGATGAGAGGAGAGTGGCTGGACCCACGTGGTGGCAGTGGAGGTGGTGAGAAGGGATCAGATTCCAGATGTCCTTTGAATATAGAAGCATCAAGGTTTGCTGACAGGATGATAGGAGATGGGCTGGGACAGAGAGAAAAGTCAAGGATAATTCCATGTTTTATGTGTATTGTTTTTATCTTTTAAAAGATTTTTATTAAAATGTAGCTAACATACAACCTTATATTAGCTTCAAGTGTACACCACAGTTGTTTAACATTTATACACCTAAAGAAGCGATCCCCATGACAAATCCAGCGCCACCTGACCTCGTACCGCGCTATCACTATATTATTGACTATATTACCTATGCTGTATGTTACCGCCCCATGGCTTATTTACTTTATACCTGGAAATTTGAACCTCTTATACCCCTTCACCTTCCACCCCTCTTTTTCAATTACAGTTGACATTCAATATTATTTTATATCAATTTCAGATGTACACATAGTGTTAGACATTTATATAATTAAGAAATGACACCCCTGACTAGTCTAGTACCCACCTGGAACTGTATAGTTATTACATTATTGACTAAATCATGTAGTTCTCATATCAAATAATAGCAGTCCTCTGCCTCACCCTTTCCAATCTCTAATCCAGCGCCCCAGAGGCAGCCACTTCAAATCTCTTAAGTGTTTCTTATGGTATTTACTGCCATATTTCTAAATACTATGCTAACAATGCTTGATTTACTTCTGTTTTTATTTTTTTATCTACTGACTTCCGACTATGAAAGCTGAGGATTTGATTCTTTTACTTCACGTGCACTGGCCCCACATAAGCACGCACACACCTAAACTCACTCTCTCTCCCCAGACTCTCCACATCACAATTCTTAGTGAACGCAATATTCAGGATTTACCTCATAAGGTCTACACAAACACTCTTCAAAACAGAGCCCACAATATATTATAACAATATCTCTTTTCATAGATATTTTCCCTCATCTTTTTGCTCTTCTATGTAGAGATCACAATTCATTCTCCAACAGGCAGACGACTCTCCACATGATGAAACACATCTGGGGGTGTATCTGTCCCATTTTTTTCCTGGAGCCCTCTATCTGTTCCAGTCCAGACCGACTGGCTGGCTTCTGGACCTCCTTGTCCTGCTACGATCCTAGAGCACACCTTCACCTTCAACCTGGGAGCGCCTTTTCCCTGCTCCTGGGCTGGATCTCATTTCCTGTAGCTATTTTGTTTGTTTCCCTCGCTTTGATGGAGCATATCCTTAGGTACAGGCAATGGAACATAGTGGAGTTAAGACAACTCAGGTTCAAACCCCAATTCCACCACTTACTAGCTATGTGGCCTCGGGAACTTGATTCTCTATGCCTTGGTTTCCCCACTTGTACAACAGGGAAATCATAATATCAACCTCATATTGTTGCTCTAACGTGGTGAACTGAAGCACATAGTAGGTACTATGTAAGTGTTAGCCATGATGATAATTCCAGAGAATGGGTATGGGGGAAGGCATTTTTGAGACTTTACCTGTCTGAAAACATACTTAGTCTATATTCATTCATACTCGATTGATAGTTCAGATGGAAATAGAATTCTGAGTTGGAAATTATTTCTTTTGCTATTGCAAAGTATTGTTCCACTGTCTTCCAGCTTCCAGTACTGTTAATGAGAAATATGATGGCATTTAATCCCTGAGACTTTCTAAGTGTCCTGTTTCTTTCCTGTAGAAGCATTTAAAAATCTCAAAAAAAAATAAAAAATAAAAATCTCTTTATCCTTATCCTCCAATATTTCATTATATTTTGTCTTGATGTGAGGTCTTTCCTATTCACCTGCTATGTATTCAGTAAGCTCTTCTTTTCATACTAGAATCTCATGTCCTTCGGCTCCTGGAAGTTTACCTGCATTAATTCTTTACTTCTTACCCTCCAGTTTCTGTTCTCCTTTTCCTGGAATTTGAATGGTTGCAGACCTTATAGATCGACTGACTCCCTCATTTTCTTCTCTTTCGTACTTTCGAGATTGCCTCAACTTTATCTTCTAATGTTTTTATTTAATTTTTAAATTTCTGCTATAATGTTTAACTTCTAAAAGCTCATTTTGATTCTCTGGATTTTTTTGTAGCACACTGTTCTTATTAATATTTCATGGCTACACTCTTACCTAAGGGTATTACGTTTTGAATTGAAGTGCATTTTTTTCTGTGCCTTTATACTGTAACTGTTTCTCCAAACTCCTCCTTTTCTGTGTGTGGGTTCTGGTCTCAACATGTCTGAGCATCTGAATAAGGTAAACATTCATATTTGTGGGTAAGGTGCTACACAGCTAAAGGAAACTCCCTGAAGAGGCAGGGCCTGTCAATGGAACTTCATTTTAGGATAATACGGTGGCAAGCTAGTTTTTTCATTGGAGTAATACTAAATGTAGCATTTACATCTTTTCTTTTGGGTCAGTTCACCGGGAAGAAACCTCCAATTTCCTGACTGGGGTTAAAAGCCTGGCTGCCAGCATCAGAGGAACCCGTGAGAACAGGAACTAGAGGCTTCATTTCTCAATACACAGACTTTCACTTTAATCTTCAGTTCTGCCATGACATCACCGCATCCTGAGCGGTACAAAGCCCTCAGAAAGTTACCCCGCTTTCTATCAGAGTGGGCAACGGGCAGGAAGGCCCCTTGTGCAGGGCAGAAGGAACCTCTGGACTACTTAGCCTAATTCTCAACCACTCCCTTGTTTTCAGCCCCACTCTGTGTCTGGCCTTTTAGAAGTGCCTCACAGCCCCGGGTCCTGAGCCTTTCCAGATTCTACACGAACGGGTCCTTGATGACTTCTCCATACCATATTTAACTAAATTAAGGTGTTTTTTAAATCAGTATCTTTCTAGGAAAGTATTCTGCATTAAAAGTAACTGATGAACTATACACTTTAAAAATGGTTAAGACGGTTAATTTTATGTTCTATGTATTTCATTTTTTAAAAAATCTAATTGAAAGCATTCTAGAATATTCTAGATAAGGTATTAAATATCAAATACAGATACAGTTTGGTGTATCATACCATGTAATATAGGATACAAATTCTGGATAATGAGTTGTTTCTTTCCAGATAAATGAAGGAACCATTAAAACAATAATCGGCATCCACTAATTTATTCTTATCATTGCAGAAAACAAAAACTTTTAAAAATCAAACCGAACTATAATCAAAACTCGTTACCTAGATTTTCCTTTTCTTTTATAAGCTATCATTAGTTAATAGAACTTTAGGATATTTTTGTTTTTAAGTAATTTTTGTATAAATTTAAGTATAAATAAAACATTTTATTAAATAAATTATTTCTGTACCTGTCACTAGTTCAAACTGTAAGAGCAAAGTCTTAAAGATGAAAGCACAGATCCATTTAGTGGAACACCCTAAGAATCTGAAGAATAAGGGATAAATTCAGTGACATTTTCCATCTAGCTATTTAAACAAATCCTGTCAATGAACTGCCAAAGTTCTAATAAAGGAATAAATTAACATGCGATACTTAAGTTTAAAATTAATGCTAACTTCAGACTAAAGGAATACTAATTTGACTTGGATTGTCATGGTCAAAAATACGTACTTAATGATTAAAAGTTACTTTCTACAATTTCAACTAACATCCATAGTTAGGCAATAAAAAGGACAATCTTTCAAACACTGTCTACAAGAATTGTTTTCACACAAGGATATCATTAAAGTTGAATTCATCTAAATAATTCATTCTAGACTGTGAACTAACTAATCTGGACCTAGCCACTTGGGATGATGGCAGATAAATTACACACTGCTTCTAAGGACAAGTTCCACTGCAAGTACTAAATGTATACAATTTTTCAGTATCTGCAGGACTTAATGGAAAATAAAGATAACTGATTAACTTGGGACTAATTAATCTGTTTTTATAGTCTACGGAAAGAAAGAGCGCTGCTGTCATTTTTCACTTGTCTAAGTGTTTGTTTTCTGTAAGAGAATATATTTCCAGTTCAAGGGTTCATCATTTCACAGAAAGTAACAACAAATTATAATTTCAAGTGATAATTCCATTTTGAAAACAGCACTCACCTACTTGGCTATGTTAGGTAAAAATCTATGCCAAATAACCAATTTGGGGTAAGATTTCATTTATTTGACTACCAGGCTTTCACTTTTTTTCAAGCATGTGGTTGGGGAAAAAAGATTTAATACCCCATGTAAAATGTCTATTTGCTATCAGTTAAGCTGACAGCTAAAAAGAAGCCTGACACAGTTCAGATCAGCATTCCCCAAAATGTGTTTTTACCAACACTGGTTTTCTGTGATAGTAAAAGCTGATATATGTGAAAGATAAACGGTAGCAGTATTTTTCTCTAAGTATTTGTTTTAATATGCTTGGGAGTATTAAGTGGGCAGACAGTTTGTTGTCACGAAGTAACTTCTCTTTAGGAAATGGCTTATCTGGGGGTGGCCGGTTAGCTCAGTTGGTTAGAGCGTGGTGTTAGTAACACCAAGGTTGCCGATTCACTCCCCACATGGGCCACTGTGAGCTGCACCCTCAAGCTGCACCCTCCTTTAAAAAAATAAGAAATGGTTTATCATATCCAAGAACGCCAGGAAGTAGCATGAAGCCATGTGACCCACAATGTGTGACGTATAACGTCACGCATGGGACTGTTTACCACTGACCATGTTGTCATGTTGCATATGGATCAAGTTGTGACCACTCATTGCAGTAATGAATGTTTCTGCTGTATCACTCTGGCAATACATGAATATATTATAAATTTATAAATGTTCCACGAACAAATAAATTTGGTAATGGTGACATATGCCAAAACCTGAAATATGGACAGAAATCCACTGACATAAAATGTTGGAATGATGTCTTTACTAGGGAATTTACAAGGTTACAAAAAATAACTTGCCAGAGAAGAATAACATAAGACACTTTGCCTTCTGTAATAGTGTAAGCTTAAGAAAAATTACTGGGAATATTATTCCTTAATCTTCTAATCCCTAAAGAAATCTATGTGGTAACACAGTTCAAAGATCAATAAATCTATGCATATCAGGGAGGATATCAGCAAGAAACAAAGGGTACACTCAACCTGAATAATCTGGTGGTAGCAGTTCCAAGGACTTTACAAAGCAGTGGGAAGGACTTGGGACCAATAAGAGCTGTACAGTACCCCAGAGCTGACAGTACTGGGAAGTGGTGGCAGCCTGAGCTCTGAAGGGGCCTGGGAGGAGAATGATTACCGAAACCCAGAGAGGGTAACTGCATGGAGACAGCCATGTGACAGCAGCTATGGCCTAGGGTGGAGGGTGCATTCAACCCAGATGACTCTATAGGCAGGAAGCCAGGGAAACAAATACTCCAAACTCGTTCTTCTCCCACCTACAAAATGCCTTCCAGTTCTTCTCATTGCCTGTCCCCATCAGAAGCCAGAGGGCAAGGGAGCCTGTCAAGGTTGCTCGTCCAAGTCAGGGTTCCAGGGCACAGGACAAGGTGAGGAAGGATGGAGACGGGATCGGGAGAGGCAAATAGCCATTTGATGTCAATTTCACCTTTTCTACCTTCTCTTCTTTACCGACAAGTAAAGATGCCCCAGATGCGAACCTTTTCAAGAGACACTTGAAATGACTGAATTATAAAGTCTCTAAATAATCAAGAGCTTCTTATAATCTGTGTAAAAGAAGCTTTACCCAAATCCACGCCAAAGGCTACGTCTGTATTTGGCAGAACGAACAAAGTTCTTGAAGTTTCTACCATCAATTTAAATCTCACCCTTAGATTTGAGATTACCTAATAAGCTATACAACTTTTCTTTGATCTGCATGATGAGAAAACCCTCCCTGTGGTGTGTTTAATTTTTGTTAGAAAGGGAACACTTCAAACACTTCCAATTTAAATTCTGGAGAGGTTTACATAAAACCAACAGATGAAATCATGTTACAGTAAACTAGGCCCTTAAATTGTTTTCCACCATATTTCATAAAACAGGTATGTCTCACCAGAATTTCTAAGTAAGAAAATGACCACACATTGCAAGATTCCACTAAACGATGTCTAAGATCAGGCACAATTAAACAACAATGACACAAATCAGAGCAGTGCCTAACTTCTGACAGGAGGCAGAGTGTAGGCTGGGAAAGGCATGAAGGAGACTTCCGGGTACTGCTAGAAACGTCCTTTACCTAGATCTTGTTTTATGTCATGATATATATTACATATGTCAAGAATGACGGAGCTCCACAACTAAGATGAGTACACCTCATGCGCTGCACTGTTTGTTGAGGTATGTTCTGTCTCATTTTAAAGAAGTAATTACCTTATTAAATGACTGTCACATTACCCATCAGCAAATATCTTAAGGTAGAAATGGTTTGGGTTTATACATTACCGGGATCAGCAAACTGGCCCACAGGCCACCTGTCCCTTTTATAAATGGAGTTTTAAGGGAACACAGCCGCAGGCTGCTCTCACGCTACAGCTGCGGGGCTGAGTAGCTGCGACAGAGACCTATGAAGTGCAAAGCCTAAAATACTTACTATCTGACCCTTTAAGAAAAGGTTTGCCAATCCTGGACTTAAATTTCAAATGATGTATTTAAATTGTCCCTTTTTTAGGATAATTCAAATAAACCTCGTCTAAATACCAAAGTAACAAGAAGGAGACTCATAAGACAGCTTAGGCAATGACTCAGTTAACTGTAACCAAGAATTTCATAAAATTCTATCATGAGGGCGGCAGCATTCTTTTGCCTTGAGCTGCACCATGGTTTTAATGACACAGATCACCAACTGGGATTTTATTTGGCTTTATACAATGTTCTTTTTTTTCTTTTTCTTCCTTCCTTTCTTTCTTCTTTTTCTTTTTTTTTTTTTTTTGGTACTGTTTTTAAAATAGGAGTGTCCACTTTTTTAAAAAAAACCAATCAAGATTTTGGCAGTTCATAAAAAAGAAAAAAAAGACGGAGCAACATTGGAACCATATTCCTACAAGGTAACAATGAGCTAAAGTGACTCCATCAAGACGAAGGCAAAGCATTGGCTGACACTTACACAGCGTTTGCACCGTCCACTTATCTCATAGCAGAGCTGAGAAGAAATAAAATACTACTTCTATTTGTACCGACATGAAAAGTAGGAAAACAAAAGACAGGGTCAGGTGTTTCTTAACACTCAACTCACTTGTAACAATCTGACTGTCATGGGAATATAAGGTGACAACTTTAGGTTTAAGCAATGACCTCTAGGAAAATGGCAGGAAAGAATCAGAGAAATCTAAAGGCCAGAAGGACCAGAAAAGGCAACAGTTAAAACGTGATGCTTGCAAACATCACGTGGTAGGGGATCTCCCCCATATTTCCCAAAGTGGCCCTATTCCTATCTTAGGGCAATGCTGCCTGCTAAAAAGCTTATTCGTAGTATTTTGCAACCTTTAGTATTTTGCAACCTCTGTGAGTGTATAATTATTTAAAAATAAAATGGAAAAAAAAATCAAAAAAAAAACAAAACAACTTTCCCTTACACTGATTAGAAATCTGTTTTCCTTCCTGAACCTTAAATTGGTCCCTAACTGTATATGACAGGTTTAATCCCTCTTTCACCAGAAAGCTCTTTCATTATCAATAACACTCTTACCCAGACCTCAACCAAAGTAACCTTGCTCAAGGACACTCCTGTCCTATACTCAGTCAATCAGCAAATACTCACTGAGCACCCCCCGTCAGTATGGCAGGTACTGCGTTAGGCTCTGGGGGTACGACAGTAAACTCTCTTCTTGCCTTGTGGAATCAACACTAAATTATTATGCTTAATAATGTAACGTAACATTAAATAACATTATTACTTATATAATAATGTAAGCTATCATTAAACTTTCCAGTGACCATATATTACTAACTTTATTGCACTTTTAGTCCACTAAATTACAATTCTTTCTCTTACACATTGCTCAGATTGTATGCTCCAGCAACTAGGTTATTGCATCCAAATTCCTTTATGGTCATCCTTGGTAAGTATTAATGTATTTTTAGAATCTGCCCTTTACTTCAGTCTGCCAAGAATGTCTAGAATGCCAATTTCTTAACACACACTCTATGCCTTCCAGTTTCTCGCTGTCTGTAAATCTGATAAATATACCTCTCCGAATAATAATAATCATGCAAATCAGTCATTAAAAGGTTGAAAAGGTCAGTGCTGAGGTCACCCAAGTAGACATGGATCCATTGCTCAGCACTCCCGGGCTTTCCTCCCTCAACCAGCTATGCGTCACCTGACTGTATGTATTAGCATGTCTACGTCTGTCCACATGAGAGTTTGGGGTTTAGGTCAAACATCTTCCTAGAGTTCAGATATATTAATAGTATGTTCAATTTTCCCTAATCATCTTGGGAAAAAAGGAGAAATTTTTTTAAATGAGAAGGTAACATTTTAAAAGGATGACCAATGGAGTAGGATAGGTCATTATATAGCTTCCAATATAAACCAGAAAGCTTTAAAAACAAATACTAATTACATTAAACTAAAAAGCCCCTACACAGTAAAAAAAACATAAACAAAACAAAAAGGCAACCAACCAAATGGGAGAATATGTTTACAAGCAATACCTCCGATAAGGGGCTAATATCCAAAATATAGAGAGAACTCATACAACACAACAAAAAAAGAATCCTATTACAAAATGGGCAGAGGATCTGAACCCTTTTCCCAAGAATACATACCCTGTTTCCCCGAAAATAAGATCTAGCCAGACAATCAGCTCTAATGCGTCTTTTGGAGCAAAAATTAATATAAGACCCAGTATTATATTATATTATACCTGGTCTTATAGTAAAATGAGACTGGGTCTTACACTAATTTTTGCTCCAAAAGACGCATTATAGCTGATTGTCTGGCTAGGTCTTATTTTCGGGGAAACACAGTACAAACAGATACTATATGAAAAGATGCTCCACTTCACTAGCTATTAGGGAAATGCAAATCAAAACGACAATGAGATACCATCTCACTCACACCTGTTGGAATGGCTATTATTCACAAAACAAGAAATAAGTGTTGGAGAGGCTGTGAAGAAATAGGAACCGCCACTGCTGGGGGAATATAAACTGGTACCGCCACTATGTACCAGTTTGGAGGTTCCTCAAAAAATTAAGACTAGCACTACCATATGACCCAGCAAGCCCCGTTCTGGGTATTTACCCCAAAAATTTGAAAACATCTGTTTGTAAAGCTATACGTACCCCTATATTCCTTGCAGCATTACTCACAATAGCCAAGGCATAGAAACAACCAAATGATTGGATAAAGAAGACGCAGTACATATACATAAGGGAATATTACTCAGCCATTAGAGAGGATGAAATACTGCCATTTGCAACAACACAGATGGATCTTGAAAGTATCATGCTAAGTGAAATAAGTCAGATGGAAAAGGACAAGAACCGTATAATTTCACTCATATGTGGGATATAAAACAGAGCAAAAAAATGAACAAACGAAACAAACTCATAGACACAGATAACAGTATGGTGGTTACGAGGGGAAAAGGGGTGGGGAGGAGGAAGAAGTGAAAGGGGATCAAATATATGGTGACAGAGGGAGAGTTAGACTACAGGTGGTGAGCACATAATACAATATGCAGATAATGTGTTATAAAATTGTACACTTGAAATTTAAAACAGAAATGCTATTTAAAACAATTTACTAATTATATGAACTTTTATACACACTATAGCTTTGGCCATGGTATAGTTGAACACAATTAGCAAATTTAATCACTGAAAATTGTTTTCTATTGTTAAAGCCAAACAACTTTTTTTCCCAAGGAAAAGCTTTTTGCCTTCAATACTGTCACTAGTAGCTATTAAAAGAAACGGAAATGTCCTAAAATTTCCATAAGTATATTTGAACTCTATAAATTCTACAGCTCATATCAAGGAGTCAGGTTGAAATCACTTTTTAAAATACTAATATATGTGAATAAAGCATAACACAAATTAACATTTATCACTTGGAACTGAAATACAAACAAAAAGATAATTCATGAATATGGTAACGATTGTTCTCTGGCACAAAATCTGAAATCACTTCATGCATTTTAAGTGAATTTTAAATTTCAAGTAAACTTTCAGAGTATCATCTTCAAGCTTTGGAATTAACATCCAGCAAACAGACACAACCTGGGATTCTTGACAATTTGGCAAAACCTAAAAATACAGTTATTTTTTCCCACTAAGAGTTTAACCAATAACATGCCAAGTTTATGTGAGGCCTGTATAACTTTAAGAAAATAAACTGTAAACACTTTAGACCTACTCGTGTAGAGAAGTGTTGATATACATTACGTAAAAATTATATTCATTAAAGCAAAATTTTTACAATTCATACCTTTTTATCCTAGTAAATGTTAAATCTACCTTGAAAGTAACAAAACAGGATTTACTGCAAAATACTCTAAGTTTGCTGCTTCTCTAAACTCCCAAAGCAAACTGCAATAGTTTTAATTTAATGCTAAGATAATGAATGCACACCACTTCACCCTGTCTTGCATCACATACGAAGCTTGAAAGGTTTTAATTTTATTCAGTGACGATGTCTCATCTACAAGTATTTATAGAGTGGACTTGCATCCTATCATGGTATGTCCCATTTGCTAAAATTCTTCTGCTCTCAAAATTTACAGTTTGGGAATTGGACAATGTTGTCCTCCAGAGAAATGTTTTTCCCTCAAACTGCTTACCTGAATATATTTCCGCTGTGTTTCATCATTTAAAACATGTGCAACATGCTTGGAGAAAATCTTTTCCCTACCAGTTCTGGCGTGAATACCAACCATAGTCACACCGATGGGCCAAGGTGCATTTCCAATGGCCATCTGAAGATAAGCATCATTCGCCTAAAAAGAAAGATTAAGAAGAGAGATCAGACAAGCAAAAATATTGTGTTGGTCCAAATTTTTAACTCAAGTATTTCACAGCTCTTTATGATGTGATGTTCATCCATCTCTTGGGCACGTTGAAAATATTACCATTCCCCTTAATCAAACAAACGAAGTTAAAATACGGATGACTGACTGCCCTGCCCAGGACCACAAATGTCCATGGTAAAACAGAAACCAAAGCTAAACGTGTGAGTAGACAAACTTTCCTCAGTAGCCTTTGCGCACTGCACATTAACACATTTCAGATCTGGCATAACCGGATAGGTAATCTGATGTCCTGACAAACTCTTGTTTGGATCCCTTTCGACCTAGTCTTCTACACAGGTGGTCACACAGAAGACAGAGGCTCACTGCTTTCTCATAATTCAACCTGAAACCACATTCACTCCCTGCACAGCAGTGCAGACCTCTGAAAGCAGTGGGGGCTCTGTGCGCTGGGACTGTTACACAGGGTCCACGGCAGATGTGTAAACAGAGATTAAATACCGGCCCTTGAGTCAAATAGCTAAAGGATGAGATCGGCTCACTTTGGCCCCCCCCCAAGCCTCCCACCTGCCAAGAACCTTAAAATAAAAGCTACAAAACATAAAGACAGAAACCAATGAAGACAAATGGCTCTTTTTCTAAACCAAGCCTGGCAACCGATGAGGAAGAAAAAGAAGAAAAACAAAAGAGAAGGCAAGGAAATTCTAAAAGGCCCTGAGGGTTTTAGAGATGCCTATATAGCCAGGCTTCAAGGAGATTTTAGTTTCAAAAATCAAACACCTATGTGATTGATATGCAGAGTTGATTTGAAAAATTTAGGTACTACAAATAGGATAACTAGAAGATCATTTCTACCCTAAAGATAGATTTCAATTTGCTCTACTCAATTTTTTCAAAGCATAATTTTAAAAGGACATTTTTATCACTGATTCTCAAAAATTTCCAGTATTTAGTTTCCCTAAATTTCCAAAGAAAACTGTCCAAATAGATTATTAAAGTTTCTTTGTTCTTTCTGTAGTTTATACAAAATAAAACTTTCACCTGTTTCTCATATAAGAGAACAAGAAAAAAGAACAAGGAAAAAGCAAGTGACATGAATTCTTTCTGCCGTGATGGTGTCCGTACCCACCCATTCCAATGCAGGCATCCTTAGTAAACACCGTACAGCTAACAGAAACTATCCAAGAATCAAGTTTATAGCCATAACACAAAAACATTTTCTTTGATAAAACTAACTGGCTCTCATATAGAGGAAGTAAATACAACACTTTAGCCTTGTTAGCATGAGGCTCTGATCAAAAAGATCAGCCAGTCACCCAGGAATGCCAGCAGTCCCTTTTCATGAGGACAGATACTCAGAGCACAGAAATAAGCAATTCCCACTCTTCTGTCAGTGCCCTGTCTACTTACTGCTCTGGAACTGTCACTGGAACTGCAGCACTGAAATTCTCTACTCCTCCGCCCGTGGGCGACACAGCCACCAGAAGCGCCCCTCCTCACACTCAGCTTATGGCCCACCAAGCAATGTCCCATTTCCAATCTCCACCACTGGTGCATTAGGCTCTTCTCTTCTTATTCCCCCCCATCAACTGACAGCCTTCCACTCTCCCCTTTCAAAAATCTATCCCAGCAGTACGTGGACACCAGGGCTCTTTCCCCATGGCACCTCCTCCCAGAGCCCATTTGAGAGGAACGATATTGGAAAAAGGGGAAGGTCTTCCCTTACAAGGCTCTGCTACTGCTGCAGTCCTGAGATGACACTGGCAGCCTGACCTGGTACATTTCCTCATAGAAACAAGTACAAAGGATAGTCAGATTCCATTGTATCATTAGTATAATAATTCAGTTATATTATGGATTAAGTGGGTTTTTATAGCTGGCCTGTGAAATGAATCTGCTTAACAATATTATGGCTTGGAACAAATTTTCCCACAGAAACAATCTACAAACTTTGATCCCATTCATGAAATGAACACTGCCTATATCCAGTCCATGATATGAAGAATCTTTATATCTACTTTAAAAATGACTAAACATACTGTGTGGTCTGAAAGTTTAATCTTCAATGCCCAACAATAAAGCTGACAATACATCAGAAAATAAAAGGTTTATTTTACTACTAATTCATTTCACACCTATTCTTCAATCACCTATGTAAAATACTCCAACACTAAATGAAGACATTATGTACACAATCTAGAGAAGCTCAACCATAATTTCAATGCACAGTATGGTAATGTACCTTCACATATTCTCTCTGCAACATGAATTTAATAATATCTGTTATGGATTCTTTAATATCAGCAGGAAGATTCTGGAAAAGAAAAAAAAGAGCATAACTAATTTTGGAAGCTACTGTGTGCAGTTACAGACTGCATTTATTCTAATTTTATATATTCGGTTTGTTGAACCCGTTAATAAAAGCATTTTTTAAGACACCTCACCCTCTTCCGCAGCTTCCTGAAAAGGGGTCTGAGATAGGACTCGGTCTGTTTCTGAGTCGCACTGTTCAGTTTACCCTGCACACTGCGCTTCACGTAATCTTCTCTGGCATTCAATTCTTTAGCCCAAACACCAAGAAGGAACTGTTGAAAGAAAGGGTAAATTTAGACTACAATGCCACCCAGTGGTTCAACAAGTTTAAAAGTTCTCTAACACACAAAACAGTATACTATCATCCTAAGAGTCAATTTCTTGACTGATTAATTAAATATCAGTGGGCGATATTTTAATCAACTATTTCTGCTTATATTGTCATGTATGTTTTGAAGTAGCACCTTTGGCAAGTCACATACAAACTTCCCTATTCTACATACATTCCTACTCAAGGATAATCTATTCCCCCTAAAAAGAACTATCAAATTACATGGATAACTATTAATATTTGGTGGAAAACACTTTTATTTGTATTTCTGTTACATAAAATTCAACCCCCCATATTATCAGCCATAATACTGTACGTGCTATGATATTTAAGCAATCTTCCAAGTATGTTGTAGTATTTCAATTTTCTCCTTTTGCAATAAAGACCACAATTCAATTTAAAAATCCCACTAAAGTGCCTGATTGAAGGAGAAAGAACGAAAAGAAGGAACAGAAATGAAAAAAACTATGACCCATCCCCCTCCCCACTCCAGAAAACTACCCTAGTGCCCCCAGGGGTTTAACTGTACAAAGAGCACCTTTTCTAGAGGCAGGGAAACAGTGAAGACTGAGGAGCACATACTCCGCTAGTGGCGGTCCCCCATGGAATTGTATATAAGGAGAGGCTGTCACTCTAAGAGAAAATTCTAGTTCATAACTAGTTCCCATGCCCTATCTAGTTCCATGTCATATCCTCACCAAATTCAGAACCTTGATGAAGCATATGTTGTATTTAAACTGTAAATACAAGTAAAAACATTTCTTGCATTTAAATCTCTTGGCCTGAACATAAATAATATATGAATAACTGCTCCACTGAATCTGGGATTTGCACACCGTCTTAGCCACTAAATAGAGAAATGCTGAGAAGAAAGACAGAATGACTGATCATAGCAAGAATAAGCAGCTATCTATAGAACTGAGAAAATGAACAGTCTCTGAAAGGTTACTGATGTGTTTGCTTTTTGCAATGACAATGCCTTTCCACCTCCTAACTTTCCTTACTGTCATCACCTCTCAAAAAAGCTTCTGGAACCCTCCCCTCATTGTACTCCTTCCTAGAGTGTTTAAAAAAAAAACTGAACTCCCCAAACTTCTTGTTCATTCCACGGCTGTGATTCTTTTCTGTGTGTTTACATTAGTATGTCAGCTTTAAAGAAAAGTGCCACGAACCACGTAAATACACACTGTCTTTGATTAAGCTCTATACCCCCGTGCATAGCAATATCATAAACAGTGCACATGCCAGAAATGTTTACTAAGCTTTCCCTTCCCAGTCTTTAACTCTTCGTGATCCAAACATATAAAAACAGTTCTTAAGCAATCGAGACGTCCCCCTCTCCTGGCCTAAAGGTACGTACCTTCAGGAACTTGGTAATGATGTCCATGTCTTTATGGTCGTCACCTTTTCCTAAAGATTCTCCCAAAGCCTGAAGAAAAACAACATTCCACTTGTTAGTTAAGAGCAACGCCTGCATACACGGCACCAACACCAGTCTCAACACGGCTTTTTATTACATCGAGTGTCCAATTTGTATTAAAAAATCTGATAGAATTTCTACATAAGTTTAAAAATACTCACCAATCAGCCATTTAAATTTAGAAAAATGTTATCTTTCATGAATCAAAAAACCGAAGAGGGGGTAAGGGGAGCGACTGCTAATGGATGTGTCTTTTCAAGAGAACAAAAATGTTCTAAAATTAGATGCTGGTGATGATTGCACCATCCAATCTGATGATTATACTAAAAATCAGTGAAGTACACACTTTAAATTGATAAATTGTATGGTAAGTGAATTTCTCAATAAAGCTGTTAAAAAAAAAAAAAAAAGAAAAGAAAAGGAAAAAAATAGCCCAGAACTGGTTGCTTATCCCAATTATTCCAATACAAAGTAGGGTCCATAGATAGGTGTTGGGCAAGGCGGGTACAATTAAAAGGCCATCCTCCTCAACTATGGTCTCACTCACAGAAGAGTGTAACATGTGCAAGGGCCAGGAATGAAAGAAAACAGAAAATTATCAGTTTACATTTTATTAAGTATAATATTAAGAGATTTAAAATAGGCCATATTTTTTGCTTGAGCTAGCTATTTAGATGATCAACATTGCTTTTTAATTAAGATTGTATATATCATTCCACATTCAACACACTGGCAAAATTTAGAAAGCAAAAGATTGCCAAGTGTTGGCAGGGAATGTAGGGATACAAGACACTCACACACTGCTGGTAGGGTGCAGACTGGTACAGCCATTCCAGAGAGCAACTTGGCAGTACTTAGGCAAATATATACAAATCCAGCAATCCCACTTCTGAGTCCGTAGGGGTGATGTACAAGATTATTTACCACAAAGCTGTTAGTGGTAATAGGGAGCTGGGAGCAATCTAGTTGTCCATCATTATGGGGTAACAAAAGTCAAAGGCAGTGAATGCCACAGAGCATGAACTACTACTTAGCAGTTAAAAGCAAAGGTTTAGACATACAAAAGGCATCAAGAATGGATATTAAGACATAGTTCAAAGTGTAAAAAAGTGAAAAACAGAATGAAGAATTTCATAGTACAATATCATTTATGTAAATAAAAAACAAATACACACAAAGAGGAGCACTGACAAATAAAAGGATACACATCAAACATATTAGAATGATTACATTTCAAGGCAGGAAGTTGGAGAATGAGTGTGGAGAGTGAGAAAAAAAGGAGTGAATAAATAAAAGCATGAAATGAAAGAATGGCCTGTATAATGACCAAAGACGACAGTGTGCTCTGAACTGAACAATCTGATGAACTCAACCATCTGCGCCAGGGAATGAAAGGTATGACAGGGGATGAGGTAAGGTGGGGGTAGAAATTACCTCTAACTCTTCAATTGTGGTGTTTTCTTCATGAACTTTCAAATCATTCTGTGTGTCCTCCTCTCCAGGTTCTTGACCACCCACAAGTTCATTGAGGTATTGCTGATCGATCTTATCCAAAGCTGCTTTCAGATCATTCCTCAATCCCTGAGAAAGGTGAAAAGTTATACCTAATGTGAAATGTCACTGCTGTTTCCCTTTTGATTTTTCACTACTAATAAGTACAATTCATCTCGGACTTCCAGTCAAGATGGCGCAGTAGGTCAACACTGTGCTCACATCTTCCCATGACCACATCAAAATTACAACTAAACCATAGAGCAACCACCACTGAGAACCAACTGAAGACGACCTGAACAGAAGTCCCGTAACTAAGGAGTTAAGAAAAGCCATGTCGAGATGTCGAGACTGGTAGAAGGGGTGGAAACGTGGAAAAGGCAAGTCCCACTCCCAATGGAATATTACTCAGCCATAAAAAAAGAATGAAATCTTGTCATTTGCAACAACATGGATGGACCTATATGTGGAATCTAAAAAACAAAATAAATGAACAAATAAAATAGATACAAACTCATAGACACAGAGAACAAATTGAGGGTCACCAAATAGGAGGAGGGTTAGGGGGCTGGGTGAAAAAAGTGAAGGGATTAAGAAGTACAATGCCAGTTACAAAAACAGTCACAGGGATGTAAAGTATAGCGTAGGAATATAGTCAATAATATTGCAATAACTATGTATGGTTTCAGATGCATACTAGACTTATAGGTATGGGTGATCATTGGTAAGGTACATAAATGTCTAATCACTATGTTGTACACCTGAAACTAATATAACATTGTATGTCAACTGTAATTGAAAAATAATTTTTTTAAAAGTATAATTCATTTCTTTTTCCACAAGGAGTTGAGCTTAGTAAAACCAGAGACTCCAATAAGTTTTCATATATTATACAGCTATCATCACTGTCCCAAGTTAATTCTTATGAACATATTTAAAGGAATGTACGCACATTACCTATTCTGATTGTAAAAGAATAAAACATATGAGTGACAAATCCAAGTAAGAATATTCATAAACGCTGTTATTTTCTCATAAGGCCTGGTGAAAGTGACCAGGTCGCCATTAGAGTCCCCAAACCATTTTCCCAGTTCACTTAGATTATCTGGCCTCACTGCAACTGCTCTGAACTCCCAAAACATTCGGAAACGTCAACAGTATAAAACTAGTGTCTCATCTATATCCTATACCATCACTACATTTCTAACACCAGCAAATTCCACATTCTATTTCACATCCAGTTTGTGACAATTTGTGGCCAATAAAATTAGATGCCTTAAAGCTAGACCCTTACCTTATACCATATACAAAAATTAACTCAAAATGGATCAAAGACCTAAATATAAGAGCTAAAACTATAAAACTTATTAGAGAACACGGGAGAAACCTTCATGACACTGGATTTGGCAATGATTTCTGGGATACAACACCAAAAGCACAGAAAACAACAACAAAATAAATTGAACTTCATCAAAATTTAACTTTTGTGCATCAAGACACTATCAATAGAGTGAAAAGATAACCCATGGAAAGGGAGAAAATATTTGCAAATCACATATCTGATAAAGATTGATATCCAGGAAACATAAGGAACTCCTATAACTTAACAACAAATAACAACCAACCTGATTAAAAATAGACAAAGAACTTGAATAGAAGAAAACGCCCAATAAGCAAATGAAAAGATGTTCAACATCACTAGTCGGTAGGGACATGCAAACCAAAACCACAATGAGACCCATTAGGAAGGCTATTATACAATAAAATAAAAAAACACAGAAAATAACAAGTGGTGGCTAGGATATAGAGAAATGGAACACTTGTGCATTGCTGGAAATATAAAATGGTGGAGAAGCTGTGTAAAACTGTTGGCAATACCTCAAAAAGTTAAACATATCCGGAACCAAGACACATTGCAGTTAAAATGTCAAAAGTTAGACAAGGAGCAAGAGAAAAAGTTCTTAAAAGGAGCAAGAGAAAATAAACTTGTTACGTACAATAGACCCACATAAAACTATCAGCAGATTTTTCAGCAGGAACTTTGCAGGCCACAAGGGTGTGGCATTACATATTCAAAGTGCTGGGGGATGAAAATTTCCAACCAAGAATATTCTACCCAGCAAAGTTATAATTCAGAATTGAAGGAGAGTTTTCCAGAAAAGAAAAAGCTCAAGGAGTTCATCGCCACTAAACTGGCCTTACAAGAAATGTTAAAGGGACTTTTTTTAAGCTGAAAAGAAAGTGTGTTAATTGGTAACAAGAAAACATCTGAAAGTATAAATCTCACTGGTAATAGCAAATATACAGTAATGGTAATGAATTAATCATTTATAAAGCTACTAGGAAGGTTAAAACAAAAGTAGTAAAAATATTTATAACTACAATAATTAGTCAAGGGATATACAACATAAAAAGATGCAAAATGGGACATCAAAAACAAAATGTGGGTGGGGTAAAGTAAAAACGCGTAACTTTAGAATGCGTTTAAACTTAAGCTGTTATAACTTAAAATAGACTATGCCAGTTATAAAATAAATGTCATGGGAATGTAACGTATAGCATGGTGACTACAGTTAATAAGACTGTCTTGCATATTTGAAAGTTGCTAAGAGAATAAACCCTAAAAGTCCTCATTACAAGAAAAAAATTTTTAACTATGTATGGTGATGGATATTAACTAGACTTATTGCGGTGATCATTTGCAATATATACAAATTTTGAATTATTGTTATAAACCTGAAACTAATATAATGTTGTATGTCAATTATACCTGAGTTTATTTAAATGTACAAAAAAGAAATTCTGTATTATTTGATACAGGCTTGAACAAGATTGTAATAGAGATAGAGCAGATTGTAATAAAATAATATTAAAAGCTAGAAGATTTTTCAAGTAATGAAACATGAGTAGTAAAAAAATTAAATCAGAAACAAAAATTTAATAGTTCACATTAGTATTTTATCCTATCTTTTGATAAGGAAAATGACTCAGGATAGAAGAGAAATAAATGTTGGTAAAATGAAGCATTATAAAAACCACTCTTTCCAAGAATTTAGATTAAGCAAGTGTTAGAAAAGACTAAAAATAAAGGAAAACAAATTACTGTTAACATTAGTAATATAAAGAAAGACTTAAAAATTTATTTATGCTTTGGGAAAAAAAGTGAAATATAGAATCACCATATGATCCAACATTTCCACTTCTGGGTCTACACACAAAAGAAGTTAAAGCAGGGCCTCAAACAGATATTTGTATACCCATGTTCACAGCAGCACTACTCGCAAGAGAAAAATGGCAGAAACAACTCAAATGTCCACCAAGGATGAATATAAACAAAATGGGGTTCATATATACAATGGAATATTATTCCACCTTAAAAAGGCAATTCTGACACATGTTGCAACAGGGATGAAATTCTGACACAGGCTGCAACATGGATGAATCTTCAAGGTATTAAGCTAAGTTAGAAGGCGGTTAGATGGCCTCAGCCACAGCCCTCACTCACATGACTACATATGCAAGAGCCCAAGCCAAAAACTGTCCAGCTTAGTCCACTCAAACCAGAATGAGACAGAATAAATTATCTTAAGTCACTAGGTTTCAGAGTGGTTTGTTACAGTCATAGATGACCGAAAAAGATTTTACAATAATAAATTATGTCAAGCTGCTAAGTTTTGGTGTGATTTGTTACATAGCCATCGATAACCACCCTTGCTTCTCAGTAATTGATAGAACAAGTAGATGAGTTAATAAGGCCACAGAATATCTGAACAACACTATAGTAACTGACATTCACCTAAAGCATAAAACAAGAACCCATGGAATATTCATCCACACAGGCCATATGCTGAGACATAAAACAAGATCAGAGCCCTAAATGCAAAAGCTACAACTATTAAGATTTTAGAAGAAAAAGCTGAAGACTATCTTTTCAAGACCTTGAATAGGCAAAGATTTCTTAAGCAAAACACCAAACGCCATAACCATAAAAGAAAAAAACTGATAAAGTAGACTTCACCAAAATTTAAAACTCTGCCCCTCAAAAGACCACCAATAAGAATATAGGTAAGCCACACACTAGGAGAAAATAGTTACAAAATATATATCTGTATCTCACAAAGGACTTATATCCAGAATATATGAAAAACTCCTATGATTCAAAAATAAAAAGACAAACAACCCAATTAAAACATGAACAAAAGACTAACACATCCTGCAAAGAGAAAGATATGGTCAATAAGTCTATGAAAAGATGCTCATAATTTTCAGTTATCAGGGAAATGTGACTAGAAGCATGATGAGATACTATCACACATCCATGAGAATGGTTAAAATTTAAAAGACTAACAATAACAAATGCTGATGACATTTGGAAATATTTGGCATTTCTTAAAAAGTTAAGCATACATTTACTCTTACTATTTAGCAATTCCACTTGTAGGTATTTACCCAAGAGATGCAACATATTTACCCAAGAGAAATGACATAGGTTCAAAAAGCTTTCTATAAGAATGTTCAGAGCAGTTCTATTCATAACATCCCAAAGTTGGAAACAAATTGTGGTATATTCATATAATTGAATATCATTGGCAATGAAAAGGAACAAACTACTGATATCCACAATAACATGGATGAATCTAAAAAATTATGCTGAGCCAAAGAAGCCAGATATGTACTCTGTGACTATCTATATAAAATAGCAGAACAAGCAAAATTAATCTACGATGATAGAATTTTAAAAGGTAGCTGCCCAGGAGTGGAGAAGGAAGAATATGGGATTGGTAAGAAGGGGTGCTGAGGAACCTTCATAAGCGTAGTAATTACATGCTTATACGTATCTGTCAAAATGCACTAAACTGTATACTTAAAATATGTGTTTTGAAAATGAAAGAAAACACATTCAGCAGCAATCTGGCAACTTTATTTTTCCATTTTTGCCTATAATAATTCAGTTAGTCAAACTCTGTCAAATTCCATACTATTGTAGTTTCTGAGGTACAGTGATATTCTTCTAGTTTTGTTCTGTCTTATTACCTTGTTAACTTCTGGTGTGAGGATCTCTATTTTTCTTAAACGTTGAAAAGCATCATAATCAGTTTCTCCAAATAGTCTGATTGGTTCCCCTCTTTCCCTCAATCTTCTGATAACCTATTAAAAAAGCAAATCAAAAGACAGTAGTAATTCTTTATGTTATTGGTAATAGTAATTCCTGTTTTAGGTGACCAAATACTTATTTTGAAATGTCAATGCAGAAAGTTGTGTTTGTTTTTTAATTTTCCCTAAACAGATATACTGAGTTATTACTGTCACACTTTAATAACCCGAACAGTTTAGGTCCTTTGGCTGACTGTTTCAGGAAAGTAGCAAGCTGTATAGTAGAATACCTATAAAAAACATTAAGATGGGAGGGAGTGATGGTATTTATAGAGAGACGGAAAATAAAGTCTAGAGTCAGCAGATAACTCAATGATCATAGCCAAGAACAGATTGCAACACTACATGTAAACCAAATACTTGTCCCTCAGAAGAAAACCTGAGTTATGATCAGAGTGGAGCACATGTAGGGCTTTTTGAGGGGCTGATAATACCCTATTTTTTGACTTGAGTGATGGTTATATGGATGTTCATTTGCAGTTATCCATTATATTGCACATATGTGTTTTATACACTCTTTATATACATCTTATAGTTCATAAAAAGAAGAAACAAAAATTATGATTAATAAGTTGATGTAATTTTTCTTTTTTAAATATGAAGAACTTTACCTGGAAACGGAAATAGCATCAGACTTAGAAACCACCCTTAGGGCTCCCTCCCAGTGAATTAACTGAAGCGTGGCATTAAAAAGAAACTTAGGAAGTCATCTGTTGCTTCCTCTATTTAATGTAGAAATGACCTGAAAAACATCTTTGTCAGGTCCCTGTCTGACCAACGACAGGAATCACATCTCTTCATGAAACAGCTTATCCCATTTTTGGATAGATATGTCTTGCTTCTCAGAATGAACTAAACTCTACCTCCCTCAAACGCCTACTCATTTATCTTAGTTCTATTTTATGAAACCACAGAGAATACTCAATTCTTTTTCAAAATTAGAGCTGTTGTCAATGGATTCTTTTAAAAGTCTCTAATGTTCCTCTCTTCAGACTAAGTATTCAATTACTTCATCTAATTTTCACATGACAGCTTCCAGAGTCAGCCATCCTTTCCTCCGAAAATTTTCTTTTGTTCAAAGTTCATTTTTGTTTTGTACCCTTCTGTACAGTTTGAATTCTTTATATCACATGGATATCCTAAAATTTTGTTTGTTGGGTTTAGGAAAATAATAGTTGATAGTGACCAGGGTATAGGTAAATGCTACAGGTGAAAGTATAAACTGGCGTAACTGGTATAGAGCCAGGCCTCTCGTAAGATGTATCAAGTCTTAGAAACGTACATAGTCTTTAATCTTTAGTACATAGGCTCCAGAAATCAAGCTTCTAGAACATTTTCCAAAGCAAATAATAATCAAAATTATGCACACAATAACGTCTGTATATGATGTATAGTCTGATTTATAATAGGGAAAGTTTGAAGCAATCTAAATGACCATTAATAAAGAATTGTTTTTAAAAATACTATGGGAAATTATAGTCAAAAAAATATACAGATCTCTATATTTTGACCTAGTAAGATGTATGAAGAAAAAGTTATAAAATAGTACATTTAAAATAATTTCGACAAATAATTTAATTATTTAGAATATATGCATTTAAAACATGTTTAGTTTTTAAAGTTTAGAAGGATTCTTTAAAACGTTTAAGATAATAGTATCAAGAAAAGCAGATTAATTTAGAACCTCATGAAGAAAACTGGCTAGCTGCACAGTATTTTAGTTTAATAAAAGTCATCTTATATGGGAAATAATGACATAAAACTTACTGGAAAGAACTGGAAACAAATGCAAATGCTATGGAGAGCTTTCCTTCCTCCCCCCCCCCCCCCCAAACATTCTATATATATAAACTTACCTCTTGCCTAGAAAGGGTCATGGGTAATTTTTCCTCCGCCAGTTCAAGTTCTAATACTGGATTCGATGAAGTTAATGGTTGCTCGTCCTCTTCTTTTGGCTGTATCTATATTAATGGCCAAAAGAAAGGAAATTCAGCTTTTAAAATATAGTTAATATTTATCATTCTATTAGATTAGCTATTTACGGAAGTTAAACATGTTTTAAATATTGAAAGTCTTCTAAATGTTCCTCTGAGGAAAGAGCTCATAATAAATGTACAGCTTTTAAGAGCTTCTCAAACGAGTCCACTTCAGGGACAGCACAAGCAGAAAGCGTATACATCCAAAAGAGCATTCTGCTACAGAAGAGTGAAATAAGTATAATGGTTCCAAAATAAAAAGCTTAAAAGGTCTGAAATTTAGACTCGTTTTATCCCTAAACTGCAAAGAATTTTACTGTTTTCTTAAAATCAATCAACTTGCTTCTCTTCTTTGAGAAAATCATTTTACAGGGTTATCTGATCCTTGCTCTGAGTTTAAAATGAAGGCCAAAGAAAAGAACTGCTTTCTAACAGAAACCTGTGAAGACTCAAGCCGCAGTTTTTTCCTAACCTGCTTTTTGAAAGCTCTTATTCCAAGTGCACAGAAATCACTGTTGGACATGTAGAAAAAAATCCCAATGCTATACAGAACTTGCCCACTAACTGAGCTACGAACCTTGTGGAAAATGATGAAAAACTGCACCTCTCTACTCATACCGCACAAAGAAAAGAGTGGACATTTTTGTTCATATGAACCTGCAGGGAAAAAAAAATCTCTTCATGTATTTTCTTGAGTCTGCTGCCCAAGTCAGTTTAGGAAAATTGAATTCAGCAATTTGTAAGCCCCATTGTGTGGTCTATAAAAAGATATTGAAATGTGGTTTCCCAGCTGACCATAAGACAAATCTAAAAATGCCAAGAATATGAAAAAAAAATTTTTTAAATCAACATTAAGAAAAAACTCACAATTTAACTAAGGCTATATGGTTAAAACTGTATAATTTATGATTCTATAGCGTATGGTTAAATGTTACATTTATCAGCGTTAACAGTACTAACAGAAAATTGATATAATAACTAAACTTTCATATTTTCACACGCCAAATCAGCATCAAGTCTTAAAAAATGGTAACTAGTTTCCTATAATGGAATAAAAGTAATACATGCTGTATTTTCATTACTACCAAGAAGGAAATATTAAAAATGTTTTAGAAAGAAAAACCTGTGCTTTCTTTTTAAGCATAGAACAGGTAATTTCTCAAAAAAAACTCAGGATGAGAGCATTTTTAATTATAGAATGGCAGTTAATAGCTTTAAGGAAAAGAACTAAGACATTTTGTCAGCTGGGCTCAGCATTACAAGCAATACCTGTACAGTAATTATTTTGCCTCAGTGCTTTCCTCTATACGAGCAAGAAAGCACTGTCATATCACTGATGCAATCTATACAAAGCCACACTGCCACTGTTTTAATTTATGTTCCTACCTTATCAAAAAGTTGAAAGGTTCAATTTAGGGATCTGGGAAAGCAACAAGTCAGCAGACTAAATTCAGGGTAAGTAATTCTTATTCCAAATCAAGTTTGAGTTAGACAATGGGCAAGCAAAAGATGAGAATTCTTCTTTCTGAATATCTATTCGATGGTTATTTACACAAAACATTTTAATTTCCTAAATTAGAAGCAAATGAAATCAATTTATGGAAAATATCGAAATACAAACATAAACTTTCATATTTTATAAACCTACCAGAAATAGAATTATATTTTTTAAACTTGCCCTCTCCCAACACTACAAAATAAAACCAAATGCATATACATACCATTTGCATTCCTCATGCTTCCCTCTAGAAATGCTATGCCAGATAAATTAATTTCCAGAACTTTCCCCATGTCATGCACAAGAGTATTATTTTATATAATGATGTTTCACAAGCAAAAAGTTGATTTCAAATTTGTGATTTGGCAAAAGTATTTCATAGAGCCTCTCAACTTTTGCTAAAAAATTATTAAACTAGACACAGTCTTTAAAAAATAATCTAAACATAATTTCACCTCATAACCTTTAACCCCTCCCAATAAAAACCCCATTATTCAACTAGACAATCTCAAAGACAATTTCAGTCATGCTTCTAAAATATACAAAGTCTTCCAGACAACTAATTTGTTTCTAACAAATATTTCACGATTGCATTTTTCTATCCAACAGACTGAGCAGTATTTGAAATGTGATTCCTTATTACACAAAAGCGTATAAATGTTACATGGCACTACCTTCAGGAAGAGGTATAGGGCCAAAATGAATCACTAACAATGCAAACATAAAAACAATGGCTTAAAATATTCAGGAGAAAGCAGGGAAAACATCACTGCTAATACCACTGTTGTTGAATGAATAAAATGTTTTGAACCCTTTAAAAATAGACTTTTATTGGGAGAGGTGGGAGAGGAGTGGTAGTGGAGATGAAAATGAGGCACCATCAGACCCAGGACTTAATTTGAAAAAAAAAAAAAAATTCAAGCTGTGATCTCAAGCCACTTCATGCTGTCCACAGAAAGCCAACCATTCCAAGCCAAAAGTCATGCATGTATTTTCCTGAATTCAAGATTAAAGAAAAAAGAAAAACAAAAACTCATACCTCTCCAGATGGCTTCTCATTTATAGGCTAATGTATAACATTGATAAATTGAACAGAGATCAATAATTTTGTCACTTTAACAACAGCTGTATAAATTTAAACTCAGAAATATACAATTTAACTTAAAAGCAGGCATGCATACCTTGTAGCCACATCTTTCGTAATATGCTTCCTCTTCCTTTTTTGCAAGATCACTACGCTTGAAATACTTTTTATTTTCCTATTGAAGAAAGAAATAAGTTAATAATATGTCCTTGGGTAAAATTTCATGTCCCATAGTCAACAACCTGAAAACACTCTTCAGTTTTTCAAGAAATTGGTAACTTTACACTGATTTTCTGAATATGCCACCTGTCCTCCACCCCTAGTCTAAATAAAGTATGTACTTTTCTTGCAGTAGCCTTTCAACAGATATATCCAATAGCAAAGAGAAGAAACTAAACAATATTTTGCAAATGTTCACACTGTTTTGATTTAATTTCCCAGTGTGAGTTCAACAATTTCTACAAATGGATTCATTATGAACCACATAAAATGGGGAGGCTTTAATTATTTTCTCCTAAGAGAAACAATCAAACAAAAATTATGATATCTGTGGCTCACTAACATCTTAAATCTCATTACCAAGAGAGCTCCAAGGATGTGTCTAAATTGTCATCTGGAATCTTAGTGTATCAATTAATTGTATTTGTATCAATAGATTCTTAAAATAATCTAGACATAGAATGGTTTTGAGAGCCTTTTTATTATAGAGATGGTTTAAAAGCATTTGTTTTAATATGATTTGATGTTAAAAGATAAGCTCTAAATCTACTATGTATGTATAACTTTACCCTCACCATTAACTCAACATCCCTAATTTAGAGGTTTGTTACTATCTACAGCTCTGCCTCTTGGATATTATTCCATTGATGACTTTGTTCAAATAAAGTTACTGCCCTATTTTATTATAGTTATTATAATACTATCTCCACTCAGATATTGAGCACCTCAGTTCCAAAGCTCATTCACTCAGGCAATGACCATCAATGGACGCTATGACCATTACAAGAAAGGATGATGGTGAACAATAAAAAGGCCAGGCTGCCAACACTTGAACCCACTTCTCAAACTTGGCATCAAAAAACCTTATGCACTGCCTATTGTGATACACATAAGAAGAACACAGCACCATCTAGAGAGTATTCTTGCCAAAAAGCTAAATGTGAATCTAATAAAATACTTAGGTCTGACTTCCAGTTCACCAGAAATGTAGGGAATAGAGGAATAAGCTAAAAAACGCTACAGGGAAACAATCAAACTCTGGAAAGTTTTACAAAACTAGGCCCAGTTTCTCCAACAAGTTAATGACATAAAAAAGGGAGGAGCTGGGAGAATGCAATTGTTCTTGATTAAAAGAAACCAAGAGTCATAAAAAACTGCAATGAGTGGACTTTGTGTGGATCTGACTTGAATAAATCAACTGTGAAAACATCTATATGTACATATTTTATTTCAATTGGAGATATTTGATGATATTAAGGACCTAATTTTAATTTTGTTGGGTGTCATATTTTGTTTACATGAAAACATGTTCTTATTTTCTAGAGTTACAAATTTACTAGGGGAAGGGTAGACGGGTTCATTACACAATTCTATTTTTTGCGTATGTTTAAAACTTTCATAAACAGTTTTTTCAAAGTTCATTCATTAACTCAATATACATTTACTGACTTATCTACCACACACCAAGCACAGCTCTACAGATGGAAAGATGAAGAAAATATTACCCGGGGTTAAGGAACTGAAGGTATCATCTGAATATCAAAACTACCCTGAGAAAGTGGGGGCAAATAATATTAATCCCATCCTAGAGGTGAGAAACCTGAGAATTAGAAAGGTTAGGGGACATTCCCAGAATTGAGTAAGCCTCGTGAAGCACAGAGGCAAGGCTAGGAACTCTAGTCCTTAAATCCTTTGTACTGTCTAGTATTCCAAGCTACAATTCTTCACTCCCAAAATGTTATTTCAGCATCATAAATTGCTCCTTTGACTACCATGTTTCCCCACAAATTAGATCTACCCAGACAATTAGCTCTAATGCATCTTTTGAAGCAAAAATTTATATAAGACTCGGTCTTATTTTACTGTAATATAAGACCGGGTATAACATAAAAATAAACATAATATAATATAATACAATATATACCAGGTCTTATATTAATTTTTGCTCCAAAAGACGCATTAGAGATGACTGTCGGCTAGGTCTTATTTTCGGGGAAACACGGTATGTAGCATGCAATTGTCATACTTCAAATAAATAAGTTGAAAAGCACATATGGTATCCACTCAGATAAAGCAAATATGTAGGAAGAAATTGAAAGGACTCCGCAGGCCAGAGTCCACGGTCCACTCTATAACTACGGGGTTTCTTACTACCATGTCTCAATTCCACTTAACACACCTAACAAAATCTTAAGCCTAGACCATCCATTTTCAAAATATGGTTCACGGATCTCTGGGGGTCCCTAAGACCTTTTCAGAGGTTCTGCAAGGTCAAATTTATTTTCATAATAATATGAAGACGTTATGTGCCTCTTTTTCATTGTACACACACTTGTACTGATGGTGCTAAAGCAATGGTGAGGAAACTACTGAAATCTTGGCATTAATAAGGTTAATTAAGTACATTATTCTTGTACCAGTAACGCTGTACTCTCTTCACCATTATGCACGTGCAGGAACATAAAGAGGCCAGTTTCTCTTGTGTCTTGATAAAGCACAACTTTACTAACTCTCAACAGTTAAGTACATAGCCTTTTGATATCTGCTATGATGAAATGAAATGAAACATACAAAGCACTGCTGCTACAAAATGAAGTAGGGTAGGTGTCTCAAAAAAAAAGCACTTGTGCAATTGTTTGATTCTTCAGACTTGCATATTGAACAGACATTTTCTCAAAACTGAACAAAGCAAGCCTGTCACTTCAAGGAAAACAATGACAGGATTTATCGCTTATGATAAAATTGCATCTTTCAAGCAAAAATTAGAATGGTGCAAAATGTGTATCCATCACTGTGAATTTGATGGCTTCTCAATACTTAAAGGCTTTTCTAATGATATCAAGGGTGATATTAATGAATGTGATTTTAAAATATTGTCTAATGAAGCATATCACTTAGAAGATCTGCATAACTCCTTGAACCACAATGTTACAAGGGCAAGATATTACAAAATCATGCATAGGCAAACGAGCTATGCAGAATAGATGCAGAGCAGAATAATCAACAGAATTTTATATATAAAAAGTCCATGGATAAGAGTCAGAATCCAAACTCTTAACTAATCTTTAAGAAACTTACCAATTGTCTAGTTTTGGTGTAGTATCAAAGAAGAACCACAATTATCTGAAATGGCTATTAAAATACTCCTTTTTCCAATTACCTATGTGTATGAAGATGAATTTTCCTCACATAAATGAACAAAAACAACATATTGCAACAGGCTGAATAGAAACACAAATTCTTCACTCTATGCTGGGTGCCGTGCTAAGTACCATTTACAGCACAACTACACTAAAATATTTTTCTACTCTGTCTCCATTTGCTCACCTCCAATTCTCTTTGCAGCCCTCCAGCAACTGGGTGTACATTCTTACTGCTCTACTGAAAAACCCTCTGAGGTCATAAATAACATCCCAGGTGCAAATCTAAAGGATCTTCTCTTACTCATCTTAGGATGTGTCAATTCAACTGCTAATTCCTTTCTTCTTCAATTGCTTTCTTCTCTTGGCTGTCAGGCAACTTCCTTATGTCTTCCTCACTTACTGGTTCATTCAGATTTTCTGTTTCTTGTGTTTTTTAGTCATTTCCATCCCTTAGATTTTCCAATTTACTAGAGAATATTGATGCATTATTCTCCCTAATTACCTTATTTATTTTCCAGTATCTTCAATTGGTTACTATAGTTACTAAAGGAGTTCACCATCACTAAACCAGTATTACAAGAAATGTTAAAAGAACTTAAGTAGGAAAGATCAAAAACATGAATAGAAAAATATTTTTAAAAATTCTCTCTGACAAAGGCAAACATTTAGTAAAAGCAGTGAATCAACCAATTATAAAGCTAGCACAAAGGTTAAAAGGCAAAAGTAGGGAAATGACGTATAATCACAATGAATTATGGAATACACACACACACACACACACACAGACAAGTTAAAAGTAATGACAAAAACACAGATGTGGAGGGGTGAGTAATATTGTAGTGATTTTAGAATGTGTTCAAACTTAAGCGACCATCAACTTAAAACAGACTGCCATAAACATACTTGGTATATATGAAGCCCTAACCAAAAATCTGCAAGAGATACACAAGACGTAAAGAAAAAGAAATCCAAACACAACCCTACAGAAAGTCATCAACATATAAGAGAGGAGAGCAAGAGAATGAGAAAGAAACAGAGAAGAACTACAAAGACAATCAGGAAACATTTAATAAAATGGCAATAACTAAATATCAATACTTACTTTGAATATAAATGGACTGGATGCACCAATCAAAAGACATAGGGTGGTTGAATGGATTTAAAAAAAAACAAGACCCACATATGTGTTGCCTATAAGAAACCCACTTCAAATCAAAAGACACACAGAGACTAAAAGTAAAAAGAGTGAGAAAGGTATTTCATGCAAATGGGAGTAAAACAAAGCTGGGGTAGCAACACTTACATCAGACAAAATAAATTTAAAACAAAGGCTGTAACAAGATCTAAGAAGGGCACTTCATAATGATAAAGGGATCAATCCAACAGGATGACATAACTCCCGTAAACATCTACAAGCACCTAAATACATAAAACAAATATTGACAGATATAGGGGCCGGCCTGGTGGCTCAGATGGTTAGAGCTCTGTGCTCCTAACTCCAAAGGCTGCAAGTTCAATTCCCACATGGGCCAGTGGGCTCTCAACCACAAGGTTTTTTTTCATATGTATGTATCTGTCCAGTTTTCCCAACACCATTTATTGAAGAGACTGTCTTAACGCTATTGCATATTCTTGTCTCCTTTGTCATAGATTAAATGACCATATAGGCATGAGTTTATTTCTGGGCTCTATATTCTGTTCCATTGATCTATGTGTCTGGTTTTATGCCAGTACCATGCTGTTTTGATAAATGTAGCCCTGTAGTATAGTTTAATAATCAGGTGGCATGATACCTACAATTTTGTTCTTCTTTCTGAAGATTGCTTTGGTTATTCAGGGTCTTTGTGGTTCCATATAAATTTTAGGATTATTTGTTCAAGTTTTTTGAAAATGCCATTGGTAATTGCATTGAATGTATAGATTGCATTGAATCTGTAGATTGCATTGGGTAGTATTGACGTTTTAACGATGTTAATTTTTCCTATCCATGAGCATGGTGTATGCTTCCATTTACCTGCATCTTCGGTTAGTTCAATATCTTATAATTTTTTTGAGTACAGGTCTTTTACTTCCTTAAATTTATTCCTAGGTATTTTATTTATTTATTTGTTTATTTATTTTAAAGATTTTATTGGGGAAGGGGAACAGGACTTTATTGGGGAACAGTGTGTACTTCCAGGCCTTTTTTCCAAGTCAAATTGTTGTCCTTTCAGTCTTAGTTGTGGAGGGCAGTGCTCAGCTCCAGGTCCAGTTGCCATTGCTAGTTGCAGGGGGCACAGCCCACTATCCCTTGCGGGAGTCGAACCAGCAACCTTGTGGTTGAGAGGACCCGCTCCAACTAACAGCTATCCAGGAGGCAGCTCAGCTCAAGGTGCTGTGTTCAATCTTAGTTGCAGAGGGCGCTGCCCACCATCCCTTGCGGGTCTTGAGAGTTGCAGCGAGAAAAAAAGATTTTACTTTGTATCATGTAACCCTTTTCTTTATGGCAACAAAAGGCTGTGAAAAACAAAAGATTCCCTACCATGTTTCAAATGTCATTCTAAATTTTTTGTTTAGAAACAAAAGAGCATTTTTAAGAAAAGCAACTAAAACATTGACTTCTAATTATAAAGCATTAGTTTATCATGTATATTGAAAACGCACTTTGAAATATAAAGTGCTGTGGATACACTTATGCCAGAAATAAAATTTTAGGATTTTGTATCTTAGAGAGCAGACTGATGGTTGCCAGATGGGAGGGGTTTGGGGGGCTGGGCGAAAAAGGGGAAGGGATTAAGAAGTACAAATTGGTAGTTACAAAACAGTCAAGGGAATATGAAATACAGAATGGGGAATGTACTTAATAATATTGTAAAAAGTATGTATAGTGTCAGATGCTTACTAGACTTATCGGGGAATCACTTCATAAACTATATAAATGTCTAACCCACTACACTGTACACCTGAAACTAATATAATATTGAATGTCAGCTGTAATTAAAAAATAAATAAAGAAACTTAACCATCAGTATTATACCCCCTTCATAGGTAACTCAGGTAGGTTAGATAACGTGCCCAAAGTTAAAGAGCCATCTAGGAACAGAACCACAATTAGACCTTAGGACTCACTGACTCCTTTTACAAGTTTAGTTTCCTTTCTAACTATATTCAAAAGTTTCTAACTCTAAGTTTGTTGAATTAACTACAAAATATAAATAGAGTCCTAGAAACACAAAGTCTAAAACTGGCTGGTATGTATTTTAAGACAGCATATGAACTGATGGTTAAATATCTTTGGATTCTCTCCTAAAGCACCTAATATTTCCATTGGGCCTTTCATTCTGGCAGATTTTAAAAACAAATTGCAAAGGGTATATATAAATAGTGCTTCTCCTTTAAAGACAGAACCTGATTCCTACATGTGCTTTACAAATGTTACTCTTGGACTCTGTCCAAGTTGGACTTTCTGGATTATAAAACCGAGACTCATAAGTCTTAAGCACAAAAACCTTTCTATCATATCACCTGAAATGTCTGCCCGTACTAATAAAGGAAAATCAAAATTAAAAACATGCAGCCATGACGGCCAACAATTCATTATTTTAGAATCACTCCTTTAATCACGTTAAGGCTTTTTGTGTATGTAAATTGCACACAAACATCATCAGAGCTCTACAAAGTCACTGGAGCACTAACAAATATATGCTGGGATATGCAAAGCAAGACAGTATGTGTGAGATCACAAACCATGTGGCAGGGTCAACATCTTCTGAAGAATGAAACTAAGCCTTAAAGAGTCTGAATAGGTCAAATGGGCACACAAACACAATTCAGAGACACAATGCTTTTGAAAAAAAACTGAAGTGCCAATGAATACGGTTAGCTAGGCAATATGTTTTTTTCAATAATGTCATCCAAAGTAGAAAACTACATCAAAATCTATCTTGCATAGGTAAATTCTATTTGTTTTCTATTTATATAATTATACACAATATAAAAAATATGAAATTACATAATGTATGCAGGAAATAACACCAATCTTACTAAAACTCTCTAAGAAAATGAAGCTCAACATACACTTACTATATGACCCAACCGTTCTACTCTTAAGCATTTACTGAAGACAAACAAAAGTATATGTCCATTAAAAAAATAATAAAAAAAACCTTTACACCAGTGTTCATAGCAGTTTTACTATAATAGCCAAAAAAATGCAAACAACCCAAACGTCCATCAACAGGTTCATGAATGAACAAATTGTGGTACGTCCACACAGTGAAGGAATACTGCTCAGTAACAAAAATAACGAACTCTGATCCATACAACCACATGAATGCATCTCAGATGATTAGGCTGAATGACAGAAAGCAGACAACAGAGAGAACACATTGAAGGAGTCTGTTTACGTAAAACGCCAAAAAATGCAAACTAATTAAAAGTAACAGAAAGCAGATCAGCGGTGGCCTGTGAACTGGCTGGGGGTGGGGCGCAGAAAGTGGATTACAAGGGGGCAAAAGAAACTCTGGGCTGAGATGGATATGTTCACGCTCTTGATAGTGGTGATAGTTTCACAGGTATATACATATGTCAACACTCACAAAATTGTACGGTTTACTGTATGGCAATTATACCTCAATAAATCTGCTTAAAAATAAATAAAATACCACAAGGAAGAAAAATTAGGAGAATTAGAAAAAGCAGGAGGAGGAAAAGGAGAAGGGGGAAAGAAGGGGGAGGAGGAGGGGGGACCCTTGAACAACGTGGGCTTGAAGTGCAAGGGTCCACTTATATGCAGATTGTTTTCAATAAATACTTTAAACATATTTTTCCTTCCTTATGATTTTCTTAATTACATTCTTTCCTATTGCTTACATTCTTGTAAGAATACAGTACATAATACATATAACATACAAAGTATGTGTTAATCGACTATTTATAGTATCAATAAGGCTTCAGTCAATAGTAGGCTATTAATAGCTAAGTTTTGGGGGAGTCAAAAGTTATACAAGGGTTGTCCACTGCAGTGAGGTTCAGTGCCCCAACCGCATGTTGTTCAAAGGTCAAGAGTATTGAGTATTGATTTTTGATGACACCAAAATTATCCAAAGGGAAAAGAAAAATATTTTCAGTAAATGGTGCTTGAATAACTGGATATCCACATGGAAAACAATAAACCATACCCCTGCCTCTTATCATACAAAAACTCAATTAAAATATTTTAAAACTCTTTACATAAAACCATAGCTTTTAGAAGACAATATAAGAAAATATCTTACTGTTAAATAATGCTTAGGAGTGGAAAGGCTTGATCATGTAGCAGGTATATATCTATATTTTAAGAAACTGCCAAACTGTTTTCCAACAGGTTATATGCCATTTTATATTCCCAGATAGGACATAGTAAACAACCATAAAAAATAATAAATTGGACTTTATCAAAATCAAAAGTGTTTGCTTTAAGAAATGAATAGAAAATCCACAGTCTGGGAGAAAATAATCACAAAACATATATCTGGCAAAGGACGGTATCCATGATATATAAAGAATTCTTTCAACTCAGTAAAAAAAAAAAAAAAAAAGAATATGCAAGCAATTTTAACAGACACTTCACAAAAGATATACACATGATAAAAAAACACATGAAAATACTTAACATCACTGATTATGAGAGAGATACAAATTAAAACCATAATGAGAGATCACAACACATCTACCAGATGCCTGAAATTAAAAGACGTGACAACACAAATTGCTGACCACAATGCAGGGCATCGGAACTCTTTGCTGGTGGATATGTAACAGTCCAACAGCCACTTTGGGAAAGATCTGCTGGCTGTTTATAAAACTAACTATATACATACTCTATGACTTACCCATTCCACTCCCTGGCATCTTCCTAAGAGAAGTGAAAACATAAGACTTGTACGAGAAGGGTCACAGCAGCTTTATCCTAACAGGCAAATGCTGGAAACAGCCCAGCAGCCATCATCAGAATGGATCAACAAACTGGGTGTGCAGCCAATGGAATACTACTCATCAATAAAAGGAATAAACAACTGACACATGCAACATGAATAAAACTCAAAACATTATTCTGATTAAACAAAGTGGGACATAAAACAGTACATTGTATGATCCCATTTACGTGAAGTTCTAGAGCAGGCAAAACTAATCGATGACGGAAAGACATCAGAACAGTGGTTGCTTCTGGGGCAGGAGGGGCAGGACCGACTGGAAGATGGAATGAGGGTAATATTCTCTATCCTGATGCAGACTGGGTTACACAGACACATGCATTTGTCAAAATTCATTAAATGACACACCTATGGTTTGTGTATTTCTTCAAATGTGCATTTTGCATACACTCCAAAAAAGGTATAAACCAACACCGAACACTAGTTGATGATATCAAACCAAACTGTTCAGGGGTGAAGTGCATCAATGTCTGCAACCTAATCTGAAATGCAGAAAGGTGAGTACATTGTTTTCATCACCCTCCCTGCAGCTGAAAAACACCTGTCTATATGGAAGAGCTGCCGCATCTTCCATCAATTCAAGTGGTATCCCAGATTTTTATTGCAAATCTCTGATAGTTGAAATAGTCACTACTTAGTTTGTGAGTGCCTCTTGGCCAAGTGTGGAGAACCTGCTAAAATAGCCTACCACCTATTCTAAAATGTTCTGCCTAGTGTAACTATTCTGAGGCTGGTTTTTGCATTGCTAGATGAAGTGATGAATGAATATAGAATGATGGATAGTTACATGATAAAGCAAATATATTAAAATGTTAACTGCAGGTTTAATTGTAGAATCTAGGTGGTAGACATATGGGTGTTTCTGTACCTTTGAAAATTTTCATAATACAATATTAAGAAAAAAAATCTATTTTGCGGATGTCAAAATATGGTGTAATATAAACATAACAGCAACTCCCTACCACACTGTTTTGTGGGATTTTTTTTTTTTAACTATACAATACTAAAAAAAAAAACAAACAAACAAAAAACGTTAATTTCTAAGGCTCCTCACTAACTGCTAAAGAAAGAAAGGAGTTGGAAAGGGTTATAGAAGACTGTTGAAGTAAAGGGATGAACAAGTGTGAGGAAAGACAAGTTCAAACAACTGAAAAACTGAAAAAGTTCAGTAGAGCTGGAACAAGTATGATTGATGCTAGGAGTTAATGGGCATGGAGATTTTCACCAGCATTGAAATTACTAGTTCACGACCTTTTTGAATCAAAGATCTCTTTAATAATATCATAAACAGGAGAAGGGGAAGAAGAGATACATATATATATATATATATATATATATATATATATATATATATATATATATGAAAACATACATTCTGATTTTTTAATGAAATTTTAAGGAATTGATAGATACTCAAGTCCACCCAAAGGCTCCATTTAAAAACTCCTGATATAGATTGTAACTGAAATTAACAGGTGAACGTAAAATTCACGTAAGAAAATTCAGTGTGAAGAGAAAGTGGCCTAGGCCTCAACTTTAAGGTAAACCAACAGTCAAAAGACAAAAAAAAATAAAAATAAAAAAAGCAGCAGCCTGTCAAGGACATCAAGCACAAGCAGCCTGAGGAGTCAAAGGACGAGCAGGAAGCTGTAGCACAAGAGATGTCAAAGGAACTATCAGACTAACAATAAAAAGCCTGGACACCACTTGAATTGACCAAGGTGAGGAAGCTCTTCTGGAAGAACAACAGAACATAGGCAGGTATTTCCCAGCTAGATAGGGCAATGAAAACTATTCATTGATTCCCCCAACCATTTATTTAAAAAAATAAAGAAAAGAAACAGAATGGATTAAAACAATAAAGCAGATGATAGAATCACGAGTTAAGGTAAGAATTGTTACATGAAACTGTTTTCATATACACACCAGAGCAAAATATGACTATTTCTTACTGTGGCTGGGGCAGTGAAAAGTTTGAAAGTTACTGACAGTGTGATGCAGAAAGACAAAAGCTATGAAGGAACTGATTCTATATAAAATTATACAGCTGCAAATCAAAAGACTGTCTTCCCACACACACATAAAGAGAAGATATCTAGCTACACATATTCTCTCATACAGGCAAACCTCGAGATATTAAGAGTTTGATTCCAAAGCACTGCAATAAAACAAATATCACAACAGAGCAAGTTGGAAGGGGTTTTTTTGTTTTGTTTTTTGGTTTTTTTTGCTGGTGAAGGGTCTTGCCTTAAATTTGTAAAACATGACATCTGTGTATTTATTGTGCAATAAAGCAAAACGCAATCAAGTGAGGTATGCCTGTTTTATTCAAGAGCACTCACCTGATTATGCAAATACCCACGTTATAAACCCCGAGGGAGAGCTCAGCTTTTCGTGATTCAATTTTCCCTCTAAAATACTTAGATTTCAACATGCTGGCCCTTCCTAACACATGCCAACATCTAAACCACTCTTCAAATACTCCCAAATCACTCGTCAGAAGATAAAAGTTTCCTGAAGGGGGGATAAAAATATTAAGTTACAAACACGGACAACTTTTCTCCCCTTATCTGCTAAGTGACATTCTATTTAATTAGCTCCACTTTGCTGATTGTTTTTAAACTTTCATTGACTATGAAATCTGCCATCTGCCAAACAATCCCAACTTACTTATACGTCATATTCATTAATCACACATTACATGCAGAGAGGTAAGCAGATATTCTCAAAGTGTGGTTCCCAGACCCCTGGGGTTCTTAAGACCCTTTAAGAGGGTCCGTGAGGTCAGAACCATTTTCAGTACTAAGGCATTATTTGCCTGTTCATTCTGAGGACATTTGCACTCCGGGGGGGCGGAGGGGGGCAGGGAAGAACTGTAAGTCTCCTGAAGCCTCAGCAAGAATCAAAACAGTGGAACAAGAGTGTACCAGCAGTCATTGCGTTCTTCAATGTTAAACACTGACTTTGAAGGGAGTTGGGGGCATCAGATTCACTTAATCTCCTTGACAAAACAGTAAAATGATTAATTTTATGGAATCTTGATACTGGACATCTTTTTCATACCCTGTGATGAAACAGGAAGTATACATAAAGTACTTCTCATTTATACCAAAGTATGAATTGGTTGTCTGGAGGGAAAGCACTTGTGTGATTAAATTACAAACTAAATCAGCTGCTTTTCTCATGGAACACCATTTTTACATAAAAGAATACACAACAGACATACTATAGTTATTCAGACTTAGGTATCTGGCAGACAACTTCCCAAAAGTGAAAGTGACCCTGCTACTTGGGGAAACAATGATAGTATTTGTTGCCTCTGATAAAACTCCAGCTTTCAGGTGAAAATTAAAATTGTGGGGAACCTAGATCTGCCCTCATGAGCTTGACAGTTTCCCAATACTTAAAGATGTTTCTCATGACATCACTGGAGATATTAAATAATGTGATTTTTTAATATTGTGTAATCAAACATGTAAACATTTGTAAGATCTACACAACTCGGTGAACCAATACTTCCCAAATGGTCAATGAATTAACATACAGTTTTTAAATTTCTCAACTTTAACTTCTAATATGAAAGTAAATATCAAGAAACATAAACAAAAGCCCTTTGGGATCCTCAATAATTTGTAAGAGACCCGGTGATCAAAGTAATTGTTATGCAATCAAGTACTGGAGATCAACTTAAGGAAATTCCTAAATTTTCCTTAAGACGTAACTCGTCTTTTTTCTCCCTTTTCTCCTTCCTATCAGTGACAAGCGGACCAACAGACTTTTCTATGTGTTTAGGGAAGGGAGAGATAATGCAATAAAAAAGCAGGTTTTACTAGTGGGAAGGAATCAAAGACTTTTAAAGACTAATTCTGAGCCTGCCCTTCTTCTGTTTTAGTCAGGCACAGACGCTTAGTAAAACCACAGACGTGAACGACCAGAAGAATTAGGACAGAAGTCCGAAGAATACCGACAGCTGAGAAGTGGGTATAAGAGGCGTTAGGGAAACTGCGAGGGAACAAGAGTCGGCTGGAGGGAGATTTGCCCGAACCTCGGGTTTTCCTGCAATTCCCCACTCCCTCCCTGAGGCTCCCGAGTAAGGTGTCAAGCAACGGATACAGAGGGGCCGCTCCGGGGCACCGGCGGGGCTCTCGCTGAGCCCCCGGCCCCCCCGGAATCCTCTCAGGGCCAGTCCGCTCCCTCCCAGTCTACCCGCCCCCACCCCGTCCCCCTACACATCTCCTCGGTCGCCAACGCCCCACGACCCCAAGGCTCCTCACCACCAACAGGTTCCTGTCCTCCACCAGCTGCCGCTTCCGGAGGATCTCCGATTTCAGAATGTCCATCTCGCTGCCCGGGTTTAAGCTCGAGTTTCCCTCTCCGGCTCCTCGGACCAAGCCGCGCACGGCCAGACGCCGCGAAACCACCAAAATCGCCAGCCCAAATACAGGACGACAACAATGACAGGGGCCGCTTCCGGCGGAAGCTGAGGTGAGCGAGAGGAGGGAAGAGAGCGCCCCAGGTCGCCTGTTGTCGACGAAGCCGTCGTGGAGTAGCGCCCCCTGGCGGCTACCTCCGGCAGCGCGCCTGTAGTTACCACTAATAATAGATACAAATGAACGTGGATCTAAACGTGAGTCTTCTGAATCTTGCGGAGGCTGACATTAAAATATGGAAAGCTTCGTTTTTAATATTAGTATACCTGCTTGTACCTGCTAGTTCAGGTCCAAAAGTCTCCTCGCAGAACACCTCAGTTATGTTAAGTAAGGCC
Organism: Rhinolophus sinicus; assembly: GCF_057876585.1. Taxonomy (NCBI): domain Eukaryota; kingdom Metazoa; phylum Chordata; class Mammalia; order Chiroptera; family Rhinolophidae; genus Rhinolophus; species Rhinolophus sinicus. The sequence goes on along the minus strand of NC_142501.1, from coordinate 115,884,137 downwards.
AGATCCTTACTTATTATTCCAGAAGTTCATATCAGAGTTTCTGAAGTTACCTTGCCAAAATTTACGTACCAGCGAGTGAGAAAAACATGAATAATACTACTAGCTCATTAATATAGAGTAGCAGTTCATCGCTAGTCTGTTAAATTCCCTGTAAAGTTAAGCAACTACATCCACTTTAGTCTTTTTCAGAAGTAAATTTGTCTTTCCTTCCTCAGTTTTAGATTGCTTACACATCTTAGTGATAATCGAACAATTGCCCCTACCTTTTTGGTCATGTGTTCAGCAATCAAGATTTTCAGTGACATGATTGGAGATGTAAGCAGAAATTATTTTTTTTCATTCCAACCCAAAAAGAAAAATTAAATTAGAGAAAAAATTATATCAGATATTTTATTTTTAGAAAGACCCTAAAAATTGTTTACAATGCATTTATTTTTGGTTCTATGCCATTGAAGCTTTTTAAAATTCTATTTAAGTCATGAATGAACAATATTTGACATAATAGTTTTCCCACACAAAAGGAAAGAAATATCATTCAGTTCAGTCAATTGATAATGGGTAAGATGTTTTATAAAAATAAAAGATGATAAAGAATTGTTGATTTCAATTTAAGAAGTCTTTATTGTACGTGTGTGTGTTGCATCTAAAAGACATATGACTTTTGCCAGAAATAAATCAACATAGGAAGTTAATTCACTTTCTGACCTAAGATGCTTTGCTAATTTTTAGGGCTTTTGAAAGCTTAAGATATTTTACAAAGAAAAGGTTCTTGAACTAATAAAGATGGTAACATTCTTACATGGATACCGGATATCTGTTTTCTGAGCCACTTACAATTTTATAAGCAAATTATAATTTATTAGGATTTTCCTGATTTAGGGATTAGAGATCATGACACAAAAACCTAAAGGAATGACACAAAAGATAGTAACAGTAAGGAAAGTTTACAGAGAACACAAAGAAACAGTTGGCCAGATGGGAGAAAATTAGTGTAAACCAGAGAAGATACTAGCTACCATAAGCAAGCCTTCTATTAAATTTCAGACTTTCATTGATTTTGATGTTTATGTAAACATGTGCATTAAATATTGATTAAGGCCTGAGATGGAAGAGTGAGAGAGGTGAGTACTTGAACAAGCAAACTGATGAGTAAGCTTTTCAGTATAGAAGGGGAAAAAAAATGACCAGGAAAGTTTAGAAACACTCAAGAGAACCAATCAATCTTGACTCTAAGGGACAATGTATTCATTTTTAAAATATATTCCTGCCACTGAACTGCACACTTAACAATGGTTAAGATGATAAACTTTATGTGTATTTTTACCACCAAAATATGAGTTAATAAAAAGACACCATATCTGCCATAAAGAAAGAAGGAAAGGAAGGAAGGAAGGAAGGAAGGAAGGAAGGAAGGAAGGAAGGAAGGAAGGAAGGAAGGAAGAAAGGAAGAAAGAAAGAAAGGCATTCCATTCCATCACAACAGAACTTAAAAAGTGAAGTCTTGGAAACAACCCAAATGTCCTAAATGGGAGAATGGTTATATAGTTTATAGTTCATACATACAACTGAATGATATGAAACATTAAAAACCATGTTTCAAAAAAATATTCAATAATATGGGAGTGCTCATGATATAATATTTAGTAAAAAATAGAATTAATGAAACTAGAAATATGGCAGATAGTCTCTATTTGGTAAGAAAAGCATAAAAACCTAGAAAAATGATTGGGAAAAAAATCAAAATATCAGATTATCTGGCAATAGTACCACTGATGATTCTTCTCTTTTTAAAACATAATTTGGCATAAATTCCATAATTTGGAAAATAAATATCCAGACAGCAGTCATTTTGTTTTATTCATTTATTACTGAAATTCTTTACAAATTTTTCCATGGTAACTACTTTTGAAATTATGTATGACAAATTCTAAATAATGCCAGTAAAAGAAAACAAAGGATTAGGCAAAGAATAATATTTTTTAAATCTTCATAATGATTCAATCAATATTTGAGTATCTTCTATGAGCTCTGTACTATCTTAGATTCTGTGGCCTAAACCAAATATAAACTCTAGCCCAACCCTTGAGGATATTACCAGCTGACTTGGGAATCAAGAAATATTAATAGATCCTGAAAAGGTAAATTAGGTAAGATACATATGATTTAAGAGCATATATGAGGCCTTAATAAAGTATTCACAGAAACTAAAGACAAGTCATTTTCTAAAAGAAGAAATAGTAAAAATCAATATATGATTGATGCAATCCAGAAGACAAAGGAGTGACATTTTTAAAGTACTGAAAGAAAAAACTGTCAATCTAGACATCTACACTCAGAAAAAATATGTATTAAAAATAAGGTGAACTAAAGATTTTTTTCAGCCAAATAAACATTGAGAGGATTCATCAGCAAACCTCCACTACAAGAAATGTTAAAGAAATTTCTTCAAATGGAAGAAAAATGATGCAAAAGGAAAAGAGTGCAGAAATGAAAAACGTATATAACATATAAAAGATTTTTTCTAATTTTTAATCTCTTTAAAAGAAAGGTAATTGAGGGAGTGGCTGGTTAATTCAGTTGGTTAGAGCGTGGTGCTACTAACACCAAGATTCCCAGTGCTATCCCCACATGGAGCACCGTGAGCTGCAACCTCCTTGAAAAAAAGAAGAAGAAAGAAAAGTAATTGACTATTTAAATCAACAATTGCATTAAATGTAAATTGCCTAAACAGTGCAATTGAAAGGTAGAGATTATCAGACTGGATTTAAAAAAACAAGATCCAACCATATGATATCTATAAGAATCCCACTTTAAATATAAAAGCACAAATAAGTTATAGGTAAAAGGACAGGAAAGGATATATGTATGCAGCCATTAGTAAAAAGAAATTGGGAGCAGCTGTATTAATATCAGACTAAGTAAACTTCAGAAAGATAAATATGACTAGGGAGGAAGAGGGATATTTCATAATGATAAAGACGTCAGTGTATCAAGAGGACATAAGAATCCTAAATGTGTATGCACCTAATAATACAGCATCAAAGTATATGAAGCAAAAACTATTACAACTGTAAGGAAAAGTTAACACGTCTACAATATAGGTAGAGATTTCCACACATCACTGTCAGTAATTGTTGGAATAAGTAGACAGAAAATCAGTAAGGATATAGTAGACTTAAACATTGTTAACCAACATGACCTAATTAAAATTTATAGAACAGTCCACCCTAAACTTCAGAATGCATACATGCTCTTTTCAAGTCCATTTGGAACATGTACTAAGACATATCATATTTGGGGACATTTAAAAAGTATCAATAAATTTAAAAGAATTAAAACCATACGATGAATGTTTTGTGATAACAAATATACTAAAGTAGAAGTCAATAACAGAAAAATCCACAAAAATTGGAAGTTAAACAATGCAATTATATATAACCCATAGGGTCAAAGAAGAAATCACAAGGGAAATTTGTAAGTATTTTGAGCTGACTGAAAACGAAAACACAGGGTATCAAAATCTGTGGGATGGAAACAGAAATCTACAGGCCCTGATAGAGTCACTGAAAAAGTTATCAAATATTAAAAGAAGCAGTGACACAAATTCTGAACAGTTTCTTCCAGAAAATGGAAGAGGAAGGAGCACTTCCCAACTCATTTTATGATGCCAGCATTGTCCTGGTACCAAAACCAGACAAAGACAGTACAGAAAAAGAAAACTACAGTGTCTCTCGTGAACTTAGACACAAATTTCCTTACAAAATGTTAGCAAATTGAATCCAACAATGTATAAAAAGAATTATATACCGTAATAAAGTGGTATGCAAGGGTTGTTGGTCAACATCCCAAAATCAATCAACATAATCCACTATATAAATAGGCTAAAGAAGAAAGATCATGTGACCATATTCATAGACAGAGAAAAAAAAAGCATTTGACAAAATCCAACACTACAGGGCTGGCGCGGTGGCTCAGGCGGTTAGATCTCCATGCTCCTAACTCCGAAGGCTGCCAGTTCGATTCCCACATGGGCCAGTGGGCTCTCAACCACAAGGTTACCAGTTCAATTCCTCGAGTCCCGCAAGGGATGGTGGGCAGCGCCCCCTGCAACTAAGATTGAACACGGCACCTTGAGCTGAGCTGCCACTGAGCTCCCGGATGGCTCAGTTGGTTGGAGCGTGTCCTCTCAACCACAAGGTTGCCAGTTCGATTCCTCAACTCCCACAAGGGATGGTGGGCTGTGCCCCCTGCAACTAGAAAACGGCAACTGGACCTGGAGCTGAGCTGCGCCCTCCACAACTAAGACTGAAAGGACAACTGGAAGCTGAACGGCACCCTCCACAACTAAGATTGAAAGGACAACAACTTGACTTGGAAAAAAGTCCTGGAAGTACACACTGTTCCCCCAATAAAGTCCTGTATCCCTTTCCCAATTAAAAAAAAAAAAAATCTTTAAAAAAAAAGAATCTGCGATCTACTTAAAAAAAAAAAAATCCAAAACTACAGCAAAAGACAGCAAACTAGGAAAGAACATTTACCAAAAGACCTACAGCTAGAATCACATTTAGTAGTGAAAGACTGAATGGTTCCCCACTGGGTTAGGGAAACAACCCAGATGTATGTCAACTAATGAATGGATAAATAAACTGTGGTACAATTCATACAGAGGAAAACTATTCTGCAATGAAAAGGAATGAACAGCTGAGACATGCAACAGCATGAAAAAGTCTCAAAATGTTATGGTAAGTGAAATATTCCAGACACAAAATACCACATACTGCATGAGTCTATGTTCAAAAGTTAAAACTACAGTTTTAGCAGTTTAGTGACTGCCAGTAGCTGGGGCTTCACCTGGCAATTGACTACAAATGGGCAGGAAGGAACTTTTTTCAGGGGATGGAAATATTTCTACATCAGGGAGTGGTAAAAAGACACTTCCAGACCCTCCCCAAACTTTCTGTCATCTGGTATATTCCACACGCCTCTGACTGCATCCATCCTTAGCACTCTCTACCCCTCTCTTCTCCTGTGCTAACCATCACACCCGAAATATACACACTTCACCAATTTTTGGTGGAGGAAACTATTTGTGACAGCAGCTGCTACAGTTCATAGCACCCAAAAGGAGGGACAAGACATTGCAAGTTGGCAATAGCAAAGCTGGCTACGAACAGCCCCACGTGTAAGAAAAATCTATCAGAACACAGTTATACCCTATATTTTATCAATTTTAAGACGCTCTTTTTTTTCACGTTTTAACTCCCCTGAAACAGGGATCTATCTTTCCATTGATGGCATCATACAATTATAATTGGGTATGTTTTATTTTTCTTAGAGGTAAACTTTTTTAAACACTGCCATCTTAGAATTGGTGACAGAATTCTGACTCTGAATTTCCACAGAGTCAATAAACCGCAGAGTGACTAGACACAGGAGGCACAGGATTTTGCTGTGGCTTATAAGGGTAAGAGAGCAGAGAAGACTGCCAAGGCAGAATCCAGAGGACTGGCAGCCATGCCATGGGCCAGAGTCTCCATGTTACACTTCAAATTAACAGCTTTGTCTCCACCTATTCCTGTCCCTAGTTAAAGCTGAGGAGGTACCCTGGCAAGTGGTGCCAACAGACTTTGGAATAAGTCACTCCTAGAAACTGCTGGAAAAGAGAGTGGTAGGGAAAGGTAACAAGAGCAGGTTCCATTTCCAGCAGATGGCACCATAAACAGAGAAGACAAATGGATGAGCTTGGGCTTCACTTGCTCAAGGTCGAGTATGATGGACTGCAGGGCAGGGCCTCAGCAATTACTTAGTCCTTCTGGATTTCAGTTCTTCATCTGAATGAAGGGATAGTGGGGTATAATAATACTAAACCCTGTAACCTTTCAAAATACCTAACAGAATTCGTGTGTTGATTTAAAAAAAAATAAAAACATGTAAAGGGCTAAAAATAGTGCCTGGCATATGGTCAGTATTCAATAATTTTATGTACCATTATAGTCATTTCCATAAATATTTTAAAATTCATCCATTCATTCTTTCTTTCAAAAAACATTTATTTAGCAGTTATGATTATATGAGCTGAATAGTTTATTATATTTTGTTATTGTTTTTTTGTGTCTCTTTAATCTGTTTAGAAATAACCAGTGGGAAATGCCAATTCTTTGTAATTCTTACTTACACTCCTCAATATATTTTATTTCTATCCCATCACCCTGTCAGTTAAGCAGTTAGTGAAAATAGTGCCAGAATTTTTACTCTTTACATTGAAACCAATAATTTTGATTCATCATAGAATATACCAGATGTTAGCATGCCAACAATGATCTAGAAAAACACACAGGACTGAAAAAAGAGAAGTAGAAAGTGGCTTTGTCACTTAAGAAGGTGTGACTGTAGGGGAGTCATTTGCAAAATAAAGATAATACTTGATTTAACTGGCAGAGATTTTTTGAGAAAAACAAATGAATTTATGTAAGTCAAAATGCATAAATTTATTTTACAAGTAGACTTTAAATCATAATAGGTTTTTGTTATCAAAAATAATATGGTACACCTGAACCTAATATGTTATATGTCAATTGTACCTCAATTTTTAAAAATTTACATTTAAAAAAATAACATGATTTTCTTTTGATTGTTGAAGATTTTTAGTAACTAAATATATTTACACAATAACTTCTTACAAAAGAATACTCAATTTTTGTTTGTTTGTTTGTTTGTTTTAGAATCCTCAAATTTAAGTCTCAGAATTCCTAAGAGAGATACAGGACAGAAATAATATTTTACTCTGAGTTTATATACTACATTTTATTGTATTGAGAGGAAAGTATCCAAGATTTATTAGTGGGCACTAGTGTTAGATCTAGAATCTGTATCTCCTACTTCCCAAATTTGCATTTCTACCCTTGAATTCTAAACCCTGTAACCTTTCAAAAGGGAAAACCTACATATAGACCAGAGGTTTCTCAAACATGGCTGCTCACTAGAATCATCTGGGAGCTTTTGGAAAATACGAATGCCAGGCCCTATTCCAGACCAATTACGTCAGAATCTCTGAATGTGGAGTCCAAACACCAGTGATTATAAAAGCTTCCCAGGTGATTATAATGTGCATCCAATATTGAGAATCACTAATAGAGAATTAAACATCAGCTACTCAATGTGAAAATCACACAAATATCAGCCTCTCCTGAAATGGTTTTGTTGAACACACGCATACTCCATACTCGTACAAGGCACTAAATGTTGACTGTCATGGTATCTTTTTGTGTGTGTGTGTCCCCATCACCCTTTATTTGTACTTTTCTTGTTGTGGTCAATAGTCTGCCTTATTGTATAGTTATTTTTGTATTTATTTTAGCCATCTTTCAGAATATACCTTTCTTTGCTTTCTTTTCTTTTTTAAAGGCAAGAACTATGACAGCACCTTTTCATGTCAGTCCTTTGCTAACTGTTTTAGTAACACACCTTATAATTGCACCTTTGAATGGCACTTTATCCCATCTTCCTGGCCTTCAATTCTGCCATGCACCTCCCTTCTGACTATTGCAACTATTTTCTTTTCCTATTTTCAACTCTCACATCCACACACTTTATTTTTGTTCTTATAGAATTCCATTTGCCATCTATCCTCCTTATTTCAAGTGTTTATGCCCCCAAATATTACCTGAGCAGCTTTACAATTCTTCCTCTCCCTCTATAGTTCTTCCCTGACATTTTCACCTTTTCCATTTCTTACTATCTCTTTGCCTCATTCCATCCCCTTATCACTTAACTATCTTTCTTCTAAATTCCCCGCAGGGGAGTATTAGCTATATTCAAAGGTACCAGTTATCCATGGGAGGGAACTGGGGTGCTCAGGAGCATTGTTTCTGTTCAAGCTCCTTGAACTAGACCTTAGAACAGAGGAAAGGGTGGCTGTTGGGGGAGGAGGACCTGATCATGCCATACTGGATAGGCAGGGTGGGGGACAGGTGGGGAGATAGATATTGACTGTTGTCAAATGCCAAATGAGAGAGGTAAGCCAAGAAGATAGCCAGCAGGTTCAAGAATCCAGCAAAGAGGAGACAGGCAGATAGAGAGGAAACATAGATAACAAAGTGCAGAGATCAGAGTCCATGAGCAAGACAGTTAGATGAATGTATTTATAGCTTCCTAGTTGTAATGGCACCCTACAACTCTTTTGCTGTGCCCTGTCAGCCTTAAAGTGTTCATATGTAAATGCTTTGACTCTGCTCTCTATAGATCTTTCTCCTGAGTGTTACTAGATTGGGACTTTATGGAGTAAAAGAGGTGAAAATTATGGTGAAGCTATAGTCCTTACCGTAGATGGTGGACTGATGTTAGTTCCTTATATGTGGCTCCTATTAACAGGGCTAGGGTGAAAGTAGCTGCCATGAGGAGGTAATGTCAAGTGTGGTGGGGTCTGGGATGGACCAGGCAGAAGTGTCGACTCAGAGAGGTGGAAGCAGAGGTAATCATAGGAGCAAATGCAAGCTGTTGTCATGAGGAAAAAATCAGAAATCTATACCCAAAGGACAGCATCAAACATGAAATCAGAGGGATCAGTATATGGCCATAAATGGGAGGTGGGGCAGGGGATTGGGAGTCAAAGGGATCAGAAATGTTTTCATGCAGCAGAGTGCAGTCATGAAACAAACATTTGGCATTCCAGGCTGTGCACACTGTCAGAGCAGCCATGCATTTTACATTGAGCACTGGACTCGGGTGCCGGGGGAGCTGGCAGTCTCAGGGCACTGGATCAGGTCAATCTCCTCCAATAGGTCCCTCGTATCATACAGGATAGGTGAAGTTGCCCATCTAGGTTTTCTTGATGGATAGTGGAGTGCTCCCTGGGGTGTGTATGCGTATCCTTAGAGCATCCTTCCATCTGTGCCACTACCACTGGACCAGAGCTGCAACTAATGTTGGAGGCTGTGGCTACATCAATCTCACTAATCATTTACTTGGGATTTCATATAAGATTGCTGGGGTGAGTCTTTAGAGGATGTAATAGAGGACAGGTGCTGAAATTTGAGGTGGAGCAGTATGTACAGGGGGAACTAACTGCATATGGAAGGCAATCAGAGCTATGAACTTTGTAATTACAAAGAGCCCTAGACTCTCTGGCAAGGACAGATGGGAAGTGCGGTACGAGGAGAATCAGGAGATTTCCCATCCAAATCATTCCCTTTGCTATTTGGTACTTAATGATGATGGCCTTGTGTTGCAATGTCCCTTGTGGTGACAGGAAGTCCTGTAGGTGTTTCTGAGCAGCCTGAGCTCCTACATAGATTTGACCAGAAGCTGGGTTCATAGAGGTTCTGGACGATACCAGGAAGAGGTGGTGGTAATGCGATAAACACCACAAAAGGGAGTATTCAGAGGAGATGAGTTCACAGAGCTATTATACATAAAGTCAGGGGTTATTTCTGGACTACTCACTTATCTGTTCATCTTTGCTATCATTAAGGTGTACAAAGAATGCCACTTTCCCAGCCTCCTCTGAATATTGCTGTCCTCAATAAATTCTGTAGCTGCATAAAATATCTGGACATTGGATGATGGTGACTTCCAAACTGTCTCAGGAGAGTCATTAATGCAGACAATATTTCATAGCCCATTGAGCCACAAGACTTAAGGTCTTTGAGCACAGCCCTGCCCTAACCTCCCCCAAATGGGGGGTACAGGATCCACTTAGGAGCCAGCACCCTTCCCCCTCAGCAGTAAATTGGTGAGGTTGAATTTATCTATCAATGGTTCTTCCTTGGACTTTTTACAACCACCCACCAATCCCATAAGGTAAACATCACCCCCTGAGCAAACAAAGACATGGCACGATTAAGTAACTTTCCCACAGTCACACAGCTATGGGCAAATAACACAGAATTTGAACTCAGGTCTGCCTTATTTCAAAGTCCATGATCTTATCAGTTAAGTTAGTACTGTGTCAAGGTAGAGATAAAGAACAGTACTTTCATAGGTAGAGATAAAGGGACAAAAAAGCACAGCTGAAGGCCAATGGTTATGGCTTGTTGATTTCAACATTAGTTCCCATCATAGCCAAAAGGAAAGGAAGGGTGACTACTGCAAAGTACAGGCACTTGGTGTGTCTAGAAGGGTACTGAAGCCCAGCTAGGCTAGAAATCAATATACTAAATCCAATGTGGACATTTTCATTAAGTAGGTGCCTGGAAGTAAATGTTTTTTGTTGTTGTTGCTTGTTTGTTATTATTTTTTAATCAGGACCAAACCTGCTATTGGTGGTTAAATGATGACCTGTTCAAAATGGCTACATTTATACGCACTCAAGGCTCATTCCAGGACCTAGGGGACATCAGAATACCAATTAATTTATCAAAACAATCGTTTAAATCAGAGATGGAATTAGTCTAAGCAGGCATTTAGAATTACAGAATCTTTAAAACCAATATACGAGGTCTGAAAATTAGGTTCGCGAACTCATCCTAGAAAAAGTGCTACATACCTCATTGCTGAATATCGCTATGGTCATCTTCAAAGTACTCCCTTTGGGAAGCTATGCACTGACGCCAGCGCCTAGCCTACCGTTCAATGCAATTTTGGAACTCTTTTTCTAGAATGGCCTTCAGAGCTGTTGTCGTATTACCCTTGATGTTCTGAATGTCATTTTTTAAATATTGAAAAAAAATGTTTTTTTCAATATTTCCTTTATCTTTGCGTAAAGAAAGAAGTCATTGGGGGCCAGATCAAGTGAGTAGGGAGGGTGTTCCAATACAGTTAGTTGTTTACTGGCTAAAAACTCCCTCACAGACGGTGCCATGTAAGCTGGTACATTGTCGTGATGGAAGAGCCATGAATTTTTGGCGAAATATTCAGGTCATCTAACTTTTTCACACAGCCTTTTCAGCACTTCCAAATAGTAAACTTGGTTAACTGTTTGACCATTTGGTACAAATTCATAATGAGTAATCCCTCTGATATCAAAAAAGGTTAGCAACAGCGTTGCACTAAGTTAGCAAACTTAATTGTCAGAACTTGTAACCATATTATAGAAATTTGGAAAATAGAGATTATAAAATCACACATAATCACAACTGTATCATACACTCGCCCTTACCATATGCTACAATTTATGTACATATTTTATGTGCATATCTATAGACTTTATAATAATTGTATGCGTATCATTTTGTGTCTTGTTTTTTTAAACTTAATATACGCACTTTCTCATTTTGATTAAGTCTTCATAACAGTTTAATTAGTTAACATAATATTTCATTAAGTGGGCTGTAACCAAAATTTATTTAAATCATTCCCTTGCTGTTGAATATTTAGGTCATTGCAAGTTTTTGCTATTATAAATTATTCTGCAATGAACATCTTTATGCAAAAGCATTTTATTTGCATAAAGTGTTTTAGATTCATTACTTCTTTTTTTTTTTTTTTGGTTTATTACTATTTACATTCACTCTAGGCCATCTTAAGCACCACACACGTCAATTAATGGATCAACATGCAGGCCGATCTCCCCTGCTTCTATCCTGCACAACACTAAGAGATTAATCATCCTACGATGGCACTTTCAACGTGTCACTTTCTTATTTACAATATCCTTATCTGCCTATCTTCTACATAGTATGATTTGACTACTCTCATAACCCTTACAGACCAAAATGTGAAGCGTGTTGGGCCCCAAAAGGCTAAGCAGCGGGAACCAGGAAATAAACTGGAAGTAGTGGGACTAGATTTAGGATACACCAACCCAGGAAATGTTGGGTCCAAGATACATGCCACAGTGTCCACTGGATCAAGAAAAAGTTGGGCCATTGGAAGCTGGACCCACTCAGGCAGTCTCATGCGGTCAGTGAGGGCAGGATTTCAGTGGTCACTGAGTAGTCGTAACGCACACAGTCAAACAGAACCAGAAATCAGAGTCCAAGAGACGTCTATCCAGGTTGCACTAGACTTAGGGTGAAGTGAGTAGTATCAGGCACCCTCAGGCACAGAAGTCAGCAAAAACTAGGCAGGGGATCAGAGCCCCGCTGAAGATGTCTAGTTTTGTGGCATGGTTCCAGAGCTACCACACTGCTAGAGTGCAAACATGAAACCAGGGCAGAAGCTGGCTGTATAAACCAGGCCTTGGCGGGGAACAGTAGGGAAGGCTGAGCCCACATGCAGCAGGCAGGTTTGTAAGCAATCAGATTTGGAAGGAATTCCCCACATTAGATGTCTGATTGAGAGCAGTACATCAGGAACTTGTGGACCCAGCTTCTTTTTCTATCAGCCATAGACTGAGAAAATCTGTGAGAGACTCTGAAGACAGCCTGCTGACGTACGTGCCCACTACCTGTAGGTGGCAGAGACTGACATCCAGAAAGATCCTCCACCAAAGACAAAACACATATCTTCGTATGTCTAATCAAATGCTTACGTGTGGTACAGTCCACGCTAAGTGTACGATTAAAGGGGTTTTCGTTACTATATACTCATGTGTAACCACCACCCTGGTCAAGATATAGACATTTCCATCACTATAACTCTTTCCTCATGAAACTGACTTTTTACATTTCCTCTCCTCCTGATCTTTTTCTTTATCTTTTAAATTAATAGATTTCTTAGAGTGGTTTTAGATTTATAGAAAAACGAACAGAAAGTACAGAGTTCCCACATACCCCTTCACTCCCTTCACTGAGAATCCCCTATTATTAACATCTTGCATTAGTGTGGTACATTTGTTATAATTAATGAGCCTATATTGATACGTTATGATTAACTAAAGTGAAAAGTTTACCTGCAGGTTCACATTCTGTGTTGTACATTCTATTGGTTTTGACAAATGTATAATGACAGGTATCCACCATTACATTATCATACAGAATAGTTTACTGCCTAAAAATCCTCTGTGCTCCACCTCTTCATCCCTCCCTCCCTCCCACAACTTCTGGAAACCACTGATCTTATTATAGTCTCCATAGTTTTGCCTTTTCTAGAATGTCATGTAGTTGAAATTGTATAGCTTTTTAGAATAGGCTTCTTTCACTTAGCAATATGCAATGAAGCTTCCTCCATGTCTTTCATGGCTTCATAGCTCCTTTCTTTTCATTGCTGAACGATATTCCATTGTATGACTGTACTCCAGCCTGTTTATCCATTCACCTACAGAAGGACATTTTGGTTGCTTCCAAGTTGTGTGCAAGTTTTGGTGGACATTTTCAACTCATTTGGGTAAATACCAAGGAGCATGACTGCTGGATCATAACGTAAGAGTATGTTTAGTTTTGTAAAAAAGAAAAAGTGCCAAACTATCTTCCAAAGTGGCTGTATTCTTTTGCATTTCCACCAGCAACGAAGGAGTTCCTGTTGCTCCACATCCTCACTAGCATTTGATGTTGTCAGGGTTTGGGACTTTAGCCATTCTGATAGGCGTGTAGTGGTATCGTGTTTTAATTTGCAATTCCTTAATGACAAAAGATGTTGAACACCTTCTCTTATAATTACTTGTCATTTGTATATCTTCTTTGGTGAAGTGTCTGTTCAGATCTTTTGCCCATTTAAAAAAAATTTTTTTCCTTATTGTTGCATTTTAAAAGTTCTTTATAAATATGTGTTTTGCAAAGATTTTCTCCCAATTTGTGGCTTGTTTCATTCTCTGAAAAGTGTCCTTTGCAGAACAGTTTTGTTTTTTGTTTTTTTAATTTTAATGAAGTTCACCTTATCAGGTTTTTTTTTTCAGGGATCATGCTTTTTGTGTTTTATCTGAGAACTCATCACCAAAACCAAAGCCACTTCGATTTTCTATTTTGTCTTCTAGGAGTTTTGTCATTTTGTAAAATTAAGTCTATGATTCATTTTGAATTGCTTTTTGTGAAAGTTGTGTAGATTCATTTTTTTGCATGTGGATGTCCAATTGTTCCAGCATCATTTGTTAAAAAGATACCCTTTCTCCACTGAGTTGCCTTTGTTCATTTGTCAAAGATCACTTGACTATATCTGAGCAGATCTATTTTTTGGTTCTCTATTCCGAACCTATACTCACAGATCAAATTGGGAAGAACTGACATCTTGACAATATTGAGTTTATCCATATGCATGGAATATCTTACATTTATTTGGATCTTTTTCTGATCTCTTTCATCAGAGTTTTGTTGTTTTCCTCTTATAGATCATATATATATATATATATATATATACATATATATATATATATGTATATATATATATATGTATACATATATATATATATATTCTTAGCTTTACACCTAAGTATTTCATCGTTTGATGTTAATGTAAATGGTATTGTTTTCATTTCAAATTTCACTTGTTTATTGTTATAGAAGAAAGCAATTGATTTTTGTATATTAACCTTGTATCCTGCAACCTTGCTGTAATTATGTATTAGTTCCAGGAGTTTTTTATGGTTGTTGCTGATTCCTTGGGATTTTGTACATAAACAATCATGTCATCTTCACACAAAGGCAGTTTTATTTCTTCCTTACCAACCTGTATTCCTATTTTTCCCTTTTTTTTTTTTTATCTTATTGCATTAGCTAGGACTTTCAGGTGATGTTGGAAAGGACTGATGAGAGTGGACTGGACATCCTTGCCTTGTTCCCAGTCAAGTGTGAAAGCATTTAGTTTCTCACCATTAAGTATGATGTTAGCTGTAGATTTTTTGTAGATACAGGAACCTCCCCCCATCCATGGGGGATGCATTCTAAGACCCCCGAGTGGATGCCTGAAACCACAGATAGTATCAAACCCTATGTATGTACTGTTTTTTACTATACACACATACCTATGATAAAGTTTAATTTACAAATTAGGCACAGTAAGAGATTAACAACAATAACTAATAATAAAACAATTAGTAGTTTTATTAGTTAACATATACTGTAATAAAAGTTATGTAAATGGCTTTGGGGCTATTAGTAGGTAAAATAAGGGTTACTTGAACACAAGCACTGCAATACCACAATAGTCAATCTACGTGACTAACAGGCCGGTAGTGTATACCTGGATACGCTGGACAAAGGGATAACTCATGTCCTGGGTAAGATGGAACAGGATGGCATAAGATTTCATCATACACTCAGAACAGCACCCAATTTAAAACTTATAAATTGTTTATTTCTGGAATTTTCCATTTAATATCTTCATACCGTGGTTGAGCGCAGGTAACTGAAACCAAGGAAAGTGAAACTGTGGAAAGAGAAACTGCACCTAGCAGGGGACTACTGTATTCTCTATCAAGTTGAGGAAGTTTCCCCCCATTTCTACTTTGTTGAGGGTTTTTATCATAAATGAGTGTTGGATTTGTCAAAATATCTTTCTGCATCTATTGATAGGATGTGACTTTTCTACTTCAGCCTACTGATGTGATGGATTACATTAATTGATTTCACATGTTGAACCAGCCTTGCATAACTGCAATAAACCTTATTTGGTTGTGCTGTATAATTTTTTAATACATTGTTGGATTTGATTTGCTAATATTTTGTTGAGGAGGAATTGCTTTTTAAGCAGCAGTAAAACAAATATTATTTTACAATAATCCACATGAATTTGTGCAAGAAAATTCCTTTTTACATACTGTGTACAGGAAAATGATTAAACAGGCAGGTTAACTGGGGCTACATATTTGAGGATATAAAGTAAAGGGGTTGTGTTGAAATAATGACACCTATAGATCTTTCGTATTTGTCCCATCTCCACCTGCTGCTGCTCTCTCCACAGACTATAGCTAAAACCTCAGCACAATTCTTCCAGTTTATAGTTGCCACTTTTCCACTGGGCACATTGTAGTCTCCCCAACTAATGCATATTTCAGTGGTCAGAACAGAATTTGAGCAGGGTTTATATGCAGATTTGGGGGTTCACCACCTCTATGGCCCCCTTCCTTCTAGGATCCCCTACCTGCTTCCCAGCTGCTCTCCCAGCTCTGAATGCTGTAATCTGACACCACCATCTGTAGTAAGGCTGCAACCCCATCCTGGGCCACCTACTGGGTTGGTGAGCATCTCTGGGCAAAAACCACAAAGTCAAAAATCACAATGGTGTAGTTCCAAGCCTTTAAGTGTAGACTCCTCTCCAATTTCTGCCAGCTTTTGGTCTCTATTCCAAAGTATTCAAATAGTTGATTTTTTATGTTTTCATACAGATTGAATCATTGTTATCTGTCGGGGGATGGTTAGTCCAACCAAGTTGTACCACCATTAGCAGAAGCCAAATTTCCTAGTATTAGTTTTGCTCCGTACTGGAATCATGCTCCCTTCCCCATCCCATTTCATTGTCGTTGTTGTTGTTTTGGGTAGAATAGGAATTTTGTTCAAACGTCCATCCTCTTCCCACAGAACTCTGGGGGTAAATCCTGATGAGTCTGCGTCAGTGTTGCATTTCATTTCCTTTGCATCAGTGATACATTTAGGAGGGGTCATATATCAGCCACATATCAGAAGTACTCTTCACAGTCCAGATATAAATGGTTTTAATACAGGGAATTGGTGGCTTACCCAAAAAAAAAAAGGCCTAAGGGAGCAATGATCAGAGAAATCACCATTGATTGACCCGCTCAACTTGAAGCACTCAAGCAGGTTGCTCTCCAAACTCTCCTTGAAGTTTCTAGGAGTGTCACACGTGCTCACAACTCTGGCTGTGAGTGGAGAATAATGATCTCCCTGGCACTCTGGCTCACGGGTGCCTCTCATTGCCACACTCTAGCCTGGAACCCATATGACAAAGGGGATTCTGGCAACTGTAGCTCCTGGCTTCTGCTCTTCAAAGCAACGGAGACCTTAGAAGGGGTCATGGTAATGCCAAGTTGACAATGGATAATCCAACACAGGGCATGTGACCCAAATTAGCTGAAGGCACAGGAGGGGAAAGGAGCTGGAGAGCTTCTGGAGGAGATTTATTTACTGATAAACTAAACAAAACAGAGACTCACAAGAACAGTCCCTCCTCCTTTCCACTGGATTTTCTTTTTTCATGTGATTCTTGGAACCAAAGCATCAATCTTGTGATCACGAGAGGAGCCAACTGAGATGGAGGGAAACACAGGGTCTGAAGCCTGTCCAATCTGGACTTGTTATGTGAGAATAAGTGCGATTATTTAAGTCATTGTCAATTGGTTTTTCTGTTACTTGTATCAAATACAGCATATTATTTAGATCATGGAAGCAAATCCCAGAAGAAACCATTTAAAACGGTAAAAGTGAGGGCAAGACTGGGGTTAATGGCATATGCTATTTACTCTATGCCTTGTGCTAGTTTCCATTGTAAAGAAGACATATGAACTACTTGGATAACAAAGTAAATTAGAAAAGAGACAATCTGACAACTCATCTTGATCCCCACATCGTGTTTTTCTTGATTTCCTCTGATCTATAATACAAAAAGAAGTGGCAGCTAAAAGCAACAGTTCTGCCTTGTTCCTATTTCAGGCAATCATCAGTTCTCGCCACCTTGAAGAGCTTCCTAAGGGAACCCTAGCCTCATCCCCCTCCATCTACACTCACTGTCCCCAAAATAATCATGGAAGGGCAAATAGGACCGCAGCCTTCTTCTGTTTACAATCTTTAATTGGACTCACACTGTCTCTACAAGATCAAATCCAAATTCCATAATATGGCATCCAAGACTCTTTGTGGTGTGGCCCATGACACTCTCTCATGCATATATTCCAGGTGTTCTCACAGTCTAGCTTTTCTCTTAGTGTTCTCTCAGACCCCCACTCCTTGGCACATACTCATTTCTTTGGTTTGGAATGTCCTTCTTCATGAGTCCCTTCTC
Organism: Rhinolophus sinicus; assembly: GCF_057876585.1. NCBI lineage: Eukaryota > Metazoa > Chordata > Mammalia > Chiroptera > Rhinolophidae > Rhinolophus > Rhinolophus sinicus. The sequence goes on along the minus strand of NC_142501.1, from coordinate 115,866,371 downwards.
AGCTACCTCTTCTATGAAGATTTCTTACTCCCCCATTCCTTCTACCAGCTCTCCTTCTGGATATGTTATGTGTACCTATCACCTCCATTAGCGTAAAATATACTACACACCAAAAATCACTTACTGGAGCCTGAAATCCAGAAAATCTATGAAAACTAAAATATTGTTTGGTAACTCATTTGACAGCAAAAATGGAATTGAACTATTTAAATTTCTAATCTCAATTTATTCCACTTTGTGTGAATACTTACTAATTTTGTAGCAGAAACATTAATGTAATTTCATTACAGAGTGAAGCCTCAGATCCAACTGGTCGTATCATGTAACACATAGCATATGCACCTGTGGCCCATTCCAAAAATGACTATGCAATATTTTTTATCCCACAAGTTCTAGAACTTTCACTGCTCATCAAGAGGTGAGGTCTATTTCCTTTCCCCCTTGAAACCGGGAGTGATTTTATGACTGCCTTAATGAATAAAAGCAGCGGAATGACACTGCTTTATTATGGCTTTTTTATGACTTTCAAAGTAAACTCATAAAAGGTGATATGCCTGTTTTCCTTTCTCTCTCCAATGCTTGCCCTGGGAACCCAGTCACCATGTTGTGAGGAAGCTCGGCCTCATGGTGAGGCCACTTGGACATGGTCTGGCCCACAACCCCAGCTAAGGTCTCAACTATGAACCAGCATCAACCACCACCCAGCACTCACTGCCATATGTGCGAGTGAGTGATGCGTTCAGGCGATGCCTGCCCTCAGCTTTCAGGAGCCCCAGAGTGGAGCAAAACCACGCTGGTGCTACCAAGCCCCGCCCAAAATGCAGATTCATGAAAAAAATGAATGTTTCTGTTGTTTTAAGGCTAAGTTTTGGGGTAATTGTTCTGGAGCCAAAGTAACAGAACACTATCATATTACTTTGCAAAAATATGAAATATTTTAAATTTCAAAACCCATCAGAGGGTTCAGATAAGATCGATATACTCTAATTGTGTTTTTATATATCAAATTTTCAACAGAATTAGTTCTTTGAAAACAAGAACTACGAGGCCTGACAATTAAGTTCGCAAACTTATTGTGACCATTGTTGTTAATCTTTTTTGATATCAGAGGGATTATGCATTATAAATTTGTACCAACTGAACAAACACTTAATCAAGTTTACTATTTGGAAGTGCTGAAAAGGCTGCATGAAAAAGTTAAACAAAAATGACCTGAACTTTTCGCCAACAATTCATGGCTCTTCCACACGACAATGCACCAGCTCACGGGGCACTGTTTGTGAGGGAGTTTTTACCGAGTAAACAAATAACTGTATTGGAACACCCTCCTACTCACCTGATCTGGCCCCCAATGACTTCTTTTTTTATGCAAAGATAAAGGAAATATTGAAAGAAAAACATTTTGATGACATTCAGGACATCAAGGGTAATACAAGGACAGCTCTGATGGCCATTCCAGGAAAAGAGTTCCAAAATTGCTTTGAAGGGTGGACAAAGTGTTGGCATCAGTGCATAGTTTCCCAAGGGGAGTAGTTCGAAGGTGACCATAGTGATATTCGGCAATGAGGTATACAGCACTTTTTCTAGGATGAGTTTGTGAACTTAATTGTCAGACCTTGCCAATCTTTTTATCTTGGTATTCTCAGAGCCACTGGTTAAGAGTGGGTGGGTCCTCAAGGCCTGTCTTTTGAATTAATGCGGAATGAATGGCTGAATAAATGAATAAAAACAGTTCCAAACAAATGGTTAATTTGAACTAGTTTTTTAGGAGGGTATCCTTCCATTTAACTCAATCCATTGCTCGAAAAACACTTAGAATGACTTATTTTTATAATTATTTTCAGTTGATGAGCTATATTAAGTTTCATCAATCTTGCCATCTTGTTTTCAGCCAAAGTATTGTCTACTATGATTACATAATTTCCATCACAATGTTCCAGATTACCCTTGGCTGTTTCTAAAAGTCAAATGCATCTTTAAGGATGAAGATTTTTCCATCACTGAGGATAATTAAAATAATCGACATACACTCTGAAGGTAATTCCAAAACAGGAGATCCCAATGTTGTTGAACAATGCCAATAGATGCAAAGATTTCAGCACCCATGGTGACAACTTTGGGAAAAAAACTCCCATCAATTTGGAGTATAAATTTTACTTTGCTCGACAAAATATGTTTATTTATCTGATGGACACGTCATGTCACACATATATTCAACTATATGAGTGAAAAGGGAGGAAAGAAGGCAAAGAAAAAGTCTAGAATGTCATAAAGACATGAATATATAATGTCTATTTTTCAATGTCCCTGTTGGGAGTAACTGTTTTAGCTCTTCCCAGGGAATGTTAAAATGATAGAAGAAATGAGACACTGGTTTCACAGTTTTGCTGCCCAACATTTGGTCAGAATTTAATGGGTCCTTACTGCCCTCCTTTTCCTCCTCCCTCACTTTGTGGAGATGGCATAAGCTAGGTTGTATGTAGGTGTATCTCAGGATAATTCACACTCAGAGGAAACATCCCTGCGACCGCAAAAAGTCATTAGATAAATATTAATCAGTGTCTCAAAAAATGCCAAAAGGGGACAAATCTTACAATTCACATAAAAACTACTTGAAAATCTTTTTCTTTCTCCTCTCTGATATCTCGCTAGGCCTGGCAGGAACACTGCTGCCAAGCCTCCTTTGTTCTCCTCATATTCCTCCAAAACCCCCTCGCCCCCTCTCTCACATGCCCCGTTACACACACACACACACACACACACACACACACACACACACACACACACACCGCCTTGTTCTTTTTCTGCACTACCTCTCTCATCTTCTGAATCCATTCCTTTCTCATCTAGCCGCTCTCTGAGATCAATCAGACTGGCCTTGGCTGCATTTAATTCCCTCCCTCTCCCATTAACCTGGTCCCATGCAATCCTGGGACCAGGGACACAGTGCAGGTAAAGACAGAATTCTCCTGTTCAAGGCGAGGAGGGGGAGAGACTGTGAATCCTCAAATATTAATTTTCTTGTCATACCAACATCTTGCACGCAGAATTACGTTTCACTAACCAGTAGTGGTATGATGGGTGGTAAGTGGTAAGTATAACCAGATATACTGTTAGGACTTCACGAGGTAGCACGTGGCCTGGCCAGAGGCTGCAGATGAACACCTCAGGGACCTCATATCACGGATGGATATTGCTGCAGCCCTGCTGGTGTCTGGATAAACTGGTATTGATTTAAATGGATGGGTAAGGTCCCGTGAGGAGCTGTGTCATTCCTGGGGTCCCCCTCCTTTTACCTGATACCTCAGCATCACTTTTCTAGACCCAGAAGGGAGTTTAAAGCCCCAGAAATTGCCAAGGACCTGGCGATGAAAGTCAACCCTCCCTTCCTCTGTTCCCACCCCTGTCCCTCCGTCTGGACTCTGAACCTGGTGAAGTTCTGGGGACCTTCATCAGGTAAGGAAGCTACAGGAGCAGAAATTCCCCTTTACGGTAGGGTAGCCTAATAAGACACAGGACACCAGTTAAATTTGAATTTTACATAAAGAACAAATAATTTCTTAGTATAAGTATGTCCTCAAAATTGATGGGACATACTTATAGCTTTTTTTTTTTTTTAAGCATTTATTCTTTATTGTGAAATTCAAATTGAACTGGCTGTTCCTGTAAGATTTTTTACCCCTAGATCTGGTAACCCTAATCTATGACAATCAGTGAGAGGACTATCAACTAGGAGCGATAACCTTAGGCTTGAAAATGGGAATCTTAGGTATACACTGCCTCTACAATTCCTCACAAAAAGTGTACCTAAAACATCAGAATTATCAACAACAACAAAAAAGTAGTCTCTGGAACAGCAAGATGAGACAGACGCAGTCTGGAGCATTCAGATGCTTAAGGAGCTGGGAGTGTTTTCCTGGTGTACTATAAACGGAGACCAGGGCTGCTTGTCCTTAAAGAGTCTGTGGTGCTGTGGCCATGTGGAAATTTTCTTGTCAGCACACCCTGTATGGATGAGCTCAAAGTCTCTCCTCAGTGCCTGGAAAGGGGGTTGGGAATTTCAAAGCAAAGTGCTTGGAGGGATATTTCAAACTCTGAAGAAAATCTGCATTGCCAAATTGAAACATATAGGTAAAGATACTGTAATAAAATGTAACTACACTACCTGGAAAACTTAAAGAGGGGTGAGGGTAGGCATCAGCCAAAGTGCTCAAAAAAAAAGAAGAAAAAAAAATTCACAGCGATGTAAAGTATACATTAGGAATATAATCAAGGATAATATAATAACTATGTATGGTGTCAGGTGGGTACTAGACTTATGGGGTGATCACTTCATAAGATATATAAATGTCTAATCACTATGTTGTACACCTGAAACTAATAAAATATTGTATGTCAAATATAATTTTAAACTTAATTAATTTTAAAAACTCATGATTCTTTTTCTTAAAAAATACTAACACAGATTGAATAGAAAAGAGAAAAATTTGAAGTGAGAAATACAGTTTGATCTGGCTAATTCTCACTTTCTTATATCTTCAATCCTGATCATTCTCATATAAAAAGAAAAAAGTAAGAATCTCACCCTAATTCTTCAAAGACTGAAACTACAGCAGTGTCACATCATTATTTTAAAAGCAAATACAGGATATTTTTATATTTCATTTGTCCTGTAATTATAAACTATTTCAGTTAAGCTAGTAAAATTTATTAGAAATGTTTAATTGTATCTATATAGAATTACCTCAGTTTCACAGCAGTTATCCAATTTATTTGTTTTCCTTTGCTATTTTTAAAAACTGTATTATCCCCATACGATACAGATCTTGTCAAAGCATTCTTGAGCAAAGTTGCACTACAAAAGATTCTGCAGATGAGATGAGACCCTTTGGTCACCTCAGGGAAGATGGACCGGACACGTGCTGGTCCATGTGCAGCAACTGCCATGTGGGTGATGACTGCTAAGCGGCCTCTGTGCCCGAATGGCATGGCGACTCGCAGGGAGGTTGGGTCATGATGAGGTTCAGCCCAAGGGAAAACGGAACTGCCTTGAGAACAGAGCAGAGAAACAGGGAGAGACATTTAGAGCGTGTCAGAGGAGTGGACCAGGACGACGCTTCGGACTGAAGACCCAGGCAGTCACAGATAAGACTGTCCTACTTATGCCACCCTGAAGAAGTCCAAAACTCATTTCCCACCTGGAACTGTCTATTTGAAAGGAATGCTATTCGCCTGAAATATGACATCAGAGTTGTGATGGTTAATGCTATCTGTCAACTTGACTGGCCATGGCGTGCCCAGATTAAAGGTTATTCCTGGATGTGGCTGGGGTGGAGGGTGTTTCCAGATGAGATCAGCAGCTGAATTAGTGGACTCAGTAGATGGCCCTCCTCCACGTGGGTGGGTATCATCCAATCCACTGAGGGCCCGAAGAAAGCGAAGAGGCAGAAGAAAGGGGAATTCACCCCCTTTGCTTCCTACCTGCCTATTAGAGTTGGGACATTGGTCTTCTGCCCTTGGACTGGGGCTTATACCATCAGTTCCCCCAGTTCTCAGGCCTTCAGACTCAGACTGAATTACACCACCGGCTTTTTTGGGTCTCCATCTTACAGACACAGCTCATGGGACTTCTCAGCCTTTGTAATCACGTGAGCCAATTCCTCAAATGAATCTCTTTCTCTCTACGTGTATCTATATATACATCTATATCTAAATCACTCCTATTTGTTTTGGCTCTCTGGAGACCCCTAACACAAGAGTAAAAACAAGTCCATTTAAAACGTCATAGATGGCAATAGACTTATCAACCTGGCAATCCCCTCTGCATGTCCCCTCTCCCCCATTCTACCCCCCTTACTCACCTATTTGAATTCTATTTTCCATTTTTCATTTAGTGTTTTAGAAGTGATGGCCCATGTAAAGACAGCGGCTCTCTCTCATTTTAGCAGCTAACCAAACTGTATAGTCACTGAAGGCGGAAGCACTGTCACAGAGATGAGTATTTCCTACACGGCCTAAAACCTAGAAGCAAGTACTTGGCACAAAAATAGGAGTTTCAGTGAATTAATGAATGCAATCTCCAAATTAAATGCTAACATTTAAAAACACGAATTAGTGTTGCATTGTTCATCTTGAAAAATCAAAGAAAACCGAATCGCAGAGAGACCATGCTGCCTTCACAATTCTTACCCAGATGCCTTTAGAATGAGACTGAAGTACAGGTCAGTGGAACAGACTGCAGTCTCCAGGCCATCAGTATGACCCCCTTTACCAGCATTAAATTAGCCATGAGAAAATGAATGAAAGTCCTGTCTGCATGTTATATACACTGGCAAAAAGAGTAAATGAAATCATTATGACAAAATCTGTCTCAATTTTCTACAGATTTGTTCATTTGGTCTTTATCCCAAACCTTCTTTGACATAAGTAACCAAAGATTGAAAACTGAAACTAGGAGACACACAAAAAGCCTGTTAGATTATCTAGTCCACATTTTAGGCCACATAGACTATTATGCATTACCTATAGAAACATTTGCTGGAACTTTGTCTAATTCTTTTCCAGTATACTTCCTCTAATGTTTAAAGTCTTTTTCTGAGGAGCTTGTTCCTATTAGCCACATCTTGGATGCCTGACAGTTTTTTTGAAACATCTATTTCAATACGTCATATTTAAATGTTGCCCCATTACTCCTTCTTAGCCCCTTTTCCATCATCATATTGTAGATAGTTTTCACATTCCTTTTTAGGAATAATTTAACCATGCTTCACACATTAACTTGAGTAGACAGTATATGGTATAAATTACAGAAAACATCGATGTGTGAAGACATTCTTGGTGAATAAATTAAAGCGTTAATTTCAGACATATCAAACTAACACTTTTAAAATTTGTGGTTTCTATAATTTTCAGACCTGTTTCTAAAATCCTTGGAAGGGGCAATTAAATGAAAGAGATTAGTCAAAAACTTCTCCTTTTACTTCATAGGTTGGAGATCAGCCATTGCCATGAATATTTAAAACAGGAAGAATTTTAAAAAGAGTTTAACACAGAGGACCTCCTCAGACTTAAGATGTTCACATTCAGACATACAGGTAAAAAAGATTGGATTTAGCAACTCACCAGACATAATCACCATCAATCTGGCAGGTAAGAGATAATTAAGACTATTGCCGATCGGGAAAGGGCTTTATCACCCCAAGAGCATGTGCGTATTGGTACAATGCATCTGAATTGACTGAAAAAGCGAACATGTTTATAGTATGGAGGGAAGATTTAAAAAAAGGAGAGCTTAACTCAGATATAACCAAAATTTGTATGTGAAAAGGAAAGCATTCCAGCACAGGCTCTCCTGGGATTTGGGGGGTTCTCATTTCCACAGGAATATACATGGAACTGGCACCAACACACACACTCACACACACACACACACACACACACACACACACACACTGATTTTTAAGTAGTGAGACTTGAGATAAAAAATCAAGTTTATCCTCATTCCCAGTTTTATTTTTCTCCATAGAATGGATCATTTATACCACATTTTCATTTATTTTGTTTATTGCCTATCTCTCCCAGCCCTCCCCCCTCATAGAATCTAAGCTCCATGAGGCTATAAGTGTTTTGTGGTGTCTTGTTCGCCTCGGTATCCCTAAGGCCTAGAACAGTGCCTGAGCCATAGTGGGCAGTCAATAAACACTGAAGGAATGAATTCACTTGTCATTAATTTTCCTATTTAAGGAATCAGACAGAAAAATATCGTGCATACTTCTCTTTTAAAAAGAGCTAGACCCCCCCATCCCCCAAGAAAATTGTTGGCCTAATGGAAGAAGTTCTTTAAATTCCTAAAGGTAGGCTTTGAGATAGTATTAATCCTTAAAATACAAACTAGGAAGCATCTCAAATCTGACTGTCTAATTAAAGGCACTAAAGATGAAGCTCCACGAAGGCAGAGGCCGTGTCTCAATTTTCTCTCATATCAGATGTGACACGGGCCTGAGGTGAGGTAATATTAATAAATAAGAGCCAATTGGAATAGCTCACCTAGACTGTGCTAGCCATCGGTCTAAGCACTTACATACATTCATTCATTCACTTTTTACAATAATTCCACGTGCGGGGTACAATTATTGTCCCCAGTTCCCAGAATGAACATAAGGCACAAGAGAATAAATAAACGCCAGTCATCAATGTATTGTCTCTCCTACAAAGCCACGCCTCTTTGCCTTGCTTCGTGAGCTGGAGCTGGTGGGATGTTATGCTATGTCAACAGAGGGCACCAGAGGGACACTGCAAGGCTGCAGCCCCTGGAAGACCCTCCCTTACAAATTCTGACCCTCCACGGTCTTTATTCAGCGTGAGAGCCCAGAGGCCAGCTGGGAGGAGTCCCAGCTGTACCTCAGGCCACATTCTCCTCACTGGTAGCTGCTTCTGCACACTAGCTCTGACCTCACCTTCAGGAAAGTCTTCTGCTACCAGCAGGCTGCCTGTTTGTGTGGTAGCCACAGTTACTCTGCAGAGGACTGAATCCCAGCCTTGGGAGGGGTTGGGGGTGGGGGTACTTAGTTCCTTTATTGTGCCCTCTCCCTCAGCCAAGAGGGAGAGGCTGCACCTCGTGTACCCCTTAGATGCCTGATCCCTTTCTACTAGTTAATAATTCTTTATATTAAATTATCCCTGGATATAGTGCTGGGAGGGTACTATATTATATCAGTCCCCAAATTGCCCAAGATTGTGCCTCTAGGAAGCAATCAAGCTTGGCTTCAAACCTAAGAGGGCTGATAGTAGAGGACACACTCCAAACTATGATGCTGCACTGTCTCAAACGTTTGGGACAAAATTCAGGCTAACTTCCCTACAGCCTGAGCACCTCTAATGGCACAGGAAGTATTTACTTACCTAGGAGTTTCATTCAATGGCATAAATAAGAATTGTGATACCTGGGTAAGGTATTCAATTTCATCTTCTCAAGTATGATGGGGACTAATACCACATGACCCAAAATTTTAATATTTCAAATCACTTTGGCATGCAAAATTGCACCCAAACAAACTGTGTGAAGCTGATAAGGCATATGTTATTATAAAACTGAGGCCCACAGATGTTAAAATTTTCATGGGTAGTTGCACTCATTTCCCAACTCCCAGCCAGAACTTTGCCTATATCACCAGGTTTAGTTACTGGTAACTAAACTTGAGGTTTAGTTACTCTGCAGTCGATTTGGGTGGGAGATTGAAAAACAGACCCCAAAAGATTCCCGTCGTAATCTTTGGAGCCAATGAATATGACCTTATATGAGAAAAGGGTCATTGCAGATGTGAGTAAGTTAAGGATCTTGAGAGGTGGAGATTATCCTGGATAACTGGGGTGGGCCTACCATCACAAGAGTCCTGTAAGAGAGAGGCAGAGCGTGACTTCACACACACAGAGGAGGGGTATTGTGAAGACAAGGGCAGAGATTGAAGTGATGCAGCCACAAGCCAAGGAATGCCTGCAGCTTCCAGAAGTTAGAAGAGGTAAGGCACAGAAAGAGGCAAGGAACAAATTCTTCTCCAGAGCCTCCGGAGGGAGCACAGCTCTCCTGCTACCTTGATTTTGGCCAGGTGAGAATGATTTCTGATTTCTGGCCTCCAGAACCACGAGAGAATAAATTTCTGTCATTTTCAGTCACCAAGTTTGTGGTAATTGGTTACAGCAGCCTCAAAAAACTAATATGTTGACAAATTCAAGTTTAAAAGAAAAGCATGCAGGCAGAAAATAATTTGTTTAACATGACATAAAAAGTTCCATAAACCCAGCTTCATCAAAATTCAGAACTTTAAGAATATTGAGAATGAAAACACAAGCTACAGATTGAAAGAAGACATTTGCAATACAAATACCCTACAAAGGACTTGTATCCAGAATATAGAAAGAATTCCTTTAAATTAATTTAAAAAAAAGACCAACAACTCAAAAACTTTTAAATGGGCAAAAGCCTTGAACAGGCCCGTTCCCAAATGACTAACAAGCATATGAAAATGTCCTTACTGTCATTGGTGAATTGGGGCATGCACATTAAAATCACAGTGAGACTATTATCTACAATACACCCCTGATGACGCATCAAGTGTTGGTGAAGATATGGAATAGCTAGAACTCTCATACACTGCTGGTGGGGGTCTAAACTGGTATAACTACTTAGAAAAACTACTTCACAGTATCTACAAAAGCTAAACTTATATATATGCTATAATTCAAATATTCTACTCATGAATTTATACACAAGAGTAAGTGGGCTTATGTCCATTAAAAGGCATGAACTAAAATGTACAAGAATATCCACTGACAGTAGAATGAATAAAAATGTGTGGTATGTTTCTATAATGAAATAATATACAGCAATGAAAAAGAATGAACTACTATTATAGTCAACAACGTGAGTGAATCTTACAGACATAATGTTGAGCAAAAGAAGCCTGACAGAAAACAGTACGTACTGTATGATTCCATTTATATGAAGTTCAAGAACAGGCAAAACCAACTATAGTTAGAATTGTGGTTTTTTGGGGGAGTTATATGCTGTCAGCAAACGGGAGCCTGCTGGTATGCTAGAAATGTTTTCTATCCTAATCTGGGGGAAGGGGGCATTACATGGATATATATACACAAGTGAAAGAAATTGATTGAGCTGTACACTTAAGGTTTATGCTCTTTACTGTATGGAAGTTAGAATTAATAAAAAAAAAAAAAACATTAAAATTTATGTTAAAGAAAGGACAGAAAAGTATTAAGGTTAATGCATCACATTTAAGATAGTGAGGAACCCAGCATGCCATTCGAGTTTCACTAAAAAAATGGTCTTATGAAAACTGACTTTCCTCATTTGCAAAACTGGAATATTAGTATCTACCAACCTCATATAAATTAAAAGAATTAGATAATGTATAAATTTCTTTGTGTTCCTATAAGAGAAGCCCCATATAAAAATAAGGTAATATTATTTGTAGAGTATTCCAAGATCTCATTTTCACTTAAATAATCTCTTATAAATACTACTTCTCTTTCTTTTAAATTACAATTGTTAAAACCCATAAAGTAAATGAAAGTGGAAACTTGAGTTAGGCTAGCAACAAGGTGACATATTGGAGCTAAAGTAGAGCTGCCTATTCTTTCCATGAGCTTTCTGATGGGCAACTGTCATAAAACTGAAAAGTTAATATGTATACTTATTAAATCTTCTTGGAGTTGCCCCAAATCTACTTAGTGACAGGATTTTCAATTCCAGAGACTCCAATCAAAGATTTACAAACAGCACCAAGCCCAATAATACCATATGGTTTATCTGCTGCTTTTTGAGGATTATTGATAAAACAATTACACAATAATCTGATTGTAGTCATATCTCTGCATATGGTTCAAATCAGAGTCCTTCTCAATCTGAGCTGTCCAGTATGGTAGCCACTGGCCACATGTAGCTATTGAGCACTTGAAATTTGGCTGATCTGGATTGATTTGTCCCCTAAGTGTAAAAAACACATCATTTTCAAAACTTCGTACAAAAAATGTGAACTATCTCATTGATATTTTATATTGATTACATGTCAAAATGATAATATTTTAAATATACTGGGTTAAGTAAGATAGGTTATTAAAATGAATTTAACCTGTTTATTTTTACTCTTTTTTAATATGGCTATTAGAAAACTTTAAAACTCTCTATATGGCTAGAATTACATTTCTATTGGACAGCAGATCTCTAAATAAAGGTGGAAATTTTTATAATGCTATTCTTTTTAAGACAGAGTTTTAAGAATTGGGGTTAAGATCACCTAATGTTTTCTGGCCAATTTTTTCTCCAAGATTAAAACCTTCATTTAATATTTATAAACAACTGAGTTTAGAAATGGTCATATGATAAGATGTTTTGCCTACGTGAAGTCACAGAATATTTGACATATATATTGACATGAATATTTAATAGCATGTAAAGCTGAAGTTCTAAAACTTTTGAGGGCTTTGAACTATAGAGGCAGATTACCTTACTACATCTCCTACAGGACTTCCCAGGACAACCCAACACAAAAACAGTATTCAATTAACCGAAAATAATACTGATATGGATTGAATTGTGTCCCTCGAAAATTCATGTTGAAGCCCTAACTCCCAGTGTGATGGTATTTAGAAGAGGTCATGGGGATGGGACACCGATGATGGGATTAGTGTCATTATAAGAAGAGAAAGAGATCAGAACTCTTTCTCTGCCCTTCAGAACTATGAGAAAATAAATTTCTATTGTTCAAGCTACCCAGTCTATTGTCTTTTGTTATGGCAGCTCAAGCAACAAATACAGATACCTATCCCTTAAAGCAATCTCTTTCCATTAAATAATTAATCTTTATTTAATGTTAATTATGAATATATACATTTGTGTTATATAATAGCATGATGATTTGCATCACATGGAGAATAAATAAATATTTGTTGATTTTCTCTATATGTTAATAGGACAGACCTGACCTACGGCCTCTGGTGATGAACTGACTCATAGACCATCTTTGGAGAGCCAGGAAAAGTAGTCAAGGAAAATGATTATTACTTAAAAACATGATTACTTTGAAATATTTTCTTCACTATATCAAAAATGTTTTCTTTAGTATATAGAATTTATATTCCCACTTGAACTGAATATGCTAAGTTGTTAATATCTCCCCTAGGAATTTGCTTCTTGGTATGGCAACTTCAATCATTTCATCATAGTTTAAACATAATAAAATCTCATTTTATGCTCCAAGGCATGAATGATTGATCTTAAATGTTCAGTTGGCATAGTACTCAGCCTTGTGGCTTTTGGACTAACATTAAAAAAAAAAAAAGAAAAAATTACAAAAAAAGAAAAAGGAAAGGGTCCTAGCCTGAGGAACAAAATCATATGCTTTGTTTCTTTAGAAACACTCAAAACATCTTTGGGTTTTTAACTGCTTGGTTTTAAAGAAAGAAAGAGGGAAAAAATAGAAGAGAACAAAAGAAAAGTAGTTGAATTAATCCCTGTTATCACTTTCATCCCTTCTGCCACCTTTTAGAGCTCCAAGGGGGTCTAAGAAATCTATACAAAATTTTGTTTGTCCTAAACATATTTTCTGGGAAAAGGGCCTTGAAGTTTGAACATAATCTTAAAGGAGATAGTGACCAAAAAGGCTAAGAACCTCTTGTTTAAGGGTTTGCTTGAGTGAACTGAATGAACAATTCTCCTGGTACCTGCCAGGTATAATCCTCCTCCCCACTTGCTCCCCACTTAAGTCTCACTGCCTAAGACCTCAGGATGTGTACCAGGCCCTGCTTCTACTACGTGGTTGGTTATCTTGTTCCTTGGTTTTGTTTCCCAGTGTGCGCATGTTTATGCTGGTTGCCTCCAACATCCCCCTTCCTGAAAGTTGTCCTACTCTGCTATGTCCCTGATCAGTAAGAGTGGACCCTGAGTGGCTGTCACCTCATTTGAGTGAGGCCCACCACAGAACTTACTACATTTATCAAGATACGCTTTTCCCTTATTCCTCTCTACCCTTTTGGGGCCACCTGAATCTGCCAGTGCTGGATGGGTTGTCCATCTTTTTACTCTCTGTATTTGAGTCTAGAAATGATCAGTTTGGAGAGGTACTTTAAAGCATGTCAGATCCTGTACTGCCATTCCCAGGTGGTGTAAAATTCTTTTCCATCCCCAACTTAAAGATGTTGTGAGAAGGAAAAGGGGTGCTCTTAGCTCCCCAGACAAGAATATTATATAAAAGTAATAAAAGTATTCTGTTTATGTCAATTATTTTGGCACTACTACATCAAGTGGCAGAGTCCCCTGTGCCTGCCTTGGCCATTTCTTCCCTAAGAGGCAGCGGAGGGCTCAAACACCCACTGACATTGCACCCCTCATCCTTCCACCCTCTCAGAGTCCCACATTCCAAGTTCTCTCCTTGAATATAACTCCGGATCTTCCTACATCCCTCCTTGTATTGGGGTAATAAATTGAAGCTCACTTTCAATATACTTCTCACCAGTAAATTCTAAAATCTCTTCGTTTCCTTGCAGAGCGCAGATGGGTAAGTTTTTGGTATTTGTGTTTCCTAAAACTTGCCTAAAACCAGTGAGTCTGGCCCTTGGATATCCTGGATCTCAAGTCAAGGAGGGGCTGGCCAGGAAGGTCCCCGATACCCAGGACGATTTATGACAAGATCCGCCTCAGGAAGCGGCGGCCAGAGGCCGGTGGGGAGCGGCGCCCCGACTCCTCGACCCCCGCGGCGCCGGCCTAAGGATCCTGGGGGAAGGCCGGCCGGGCCCGGCCGAGGGCGCTGCGGCCTCCGGCTCCTCTTCGAGGCGCGCGCGGCCAGGCCGGTGGGTGGCGGCTGCCGGGGCCCCCAGGGATGGCGGCGGCCGCGCTCCGCCAGCAGGTGGCCCTGGGGTCCCGGCGGCGCCGCCTCCTCCCGGTGCCCCTCCTCCCGCGGGGGTGGCCAGCGCCCCGACCCGGCCCGCCCGCCGCCCGCCCGCCGCGTCCCCGGGGCCGCGCTCGCCACCGCCGCCGCGTCCGGAGCTGCGCCCAGGCCGGCCCGCGGCGACATCCCGGGGCGCCCGCGGCCCCGGCCCGCCCTCCCCGCCCCCAACTCGCTCCCCAACGGAAAGTTCGGCTCCGGCCGCGTTTTCCCAGAAGCCGGGAAGGAGCCGGGGTCGGGGGGCGTGTGGAGCGGACCCGGAGGCGGCGGCCGGGAGGGGGCAACTTCTCCCGGGAAAGCACCTCCTGCCCAGCCCCGCGCGCCGCAGCCCCCGAGCGGGTTCGAGGTGGTTCTTCCCTTCCCTCGGCCTCCCCCCTGCGGATTCCAGAGACGGACGTTGGTCCGGGCGCTCCCGCGGCCGCTTGACAAGAGCGAACGCCGCCGCCGCCGCCTCGGCTGCCGCTCCCTCCGCCCGGCCGCAGCCCTGCCTCCCGCCTCCTGCCCGCACCATGGAGTTCTCCGAGAGGAAGAGGAGCAGGAAATCCCAGAGCTTCAAACTGGTGAGCCGAGGTAAGCGGTGCCGGGCCGGGCGGCGGGGAAGGACGTGGCGCCGCGTAAACAGCCCCGCGCGCGGCCCGCGTCCTGGCGGCTCGTCCCGCTCCGGGGCTCCGGGACCCCCGAGTCCCCTGCCGAGGCGGGCCGTGGCCGCACACGCCGGGCGGCGGGCAAAGTTGTGCCGGGGGAAGGCAGGAGGTTGTTGTTCCGCGTAAACAAGTCGCAGGGCACTAAGGAAATTAGCAAACAATGACACTTGGGGAGCAGAGAGCCCTCTTTGGTATTCCACTCCTGTGGCCAGGTTGGCGGCTGGGGGGAGAACTGCCTTCCCACCAGGCCGTGTGGACACATCATCCCGACCAATGGTTGTGGTCTTGGGTTTTTCGTTTTTATTTTTGTTTTGGTTTTTTTCCCCCCCAAAGAGAAGCAAAAAAAGGTGGTGATGGTTCTTTTAAGAATGAGAAAGAAGCTCATGAGGCGTACAAGCCCACGTAAGAATTGTTGATATCCAGCATCTTTTCTAGATACGTTATTTGGAAAGGTGTTTCAGAATAGATCACTTAGCAGTCAAATAAGTATTATTTAAAAAATAAAAATCCAGCCAGTTCCAGCCGATTTAACAGGTGTACACCAAGTTGGATAGTGTCATCAGTTGAACAGTCTGTGTTCAGTTACTTGTTAGTCTTTATTTTCCTGATGTGACTATTTTAAAAAAACGGTCAGAACTTAAGAGCAGACGTAAAGCTATGTTTATCAAAATGCATTGTGTCACCTTAAATGACAGGCAGGTGACTTTTTTCGTGGTAATGTCACAAGTCCTAATATTGAGTTTAGAACCATCCTGTTGAAATACCTTCTTTAAAACAACTTGAGGTCAAAACCAAGCTACAGAACCTGTCCACTTTTTGCTTTGTCTAGCTATGGAATCAGAGTAGCGAACAAGGCAATTGTTTTAACAACCTGGAGAAGTCACATGTAGTAAGCAGATGAAAATTAGAGAGCAGTTGCAAGTAATAGAGCATTTCAAGCTAAGCTAAACTACAACTACCGGTATGATATAGATTCGATAAAGCCTACTTTAGGTTAGTCTGAAAATGGTTTTATCATAGACATTTTGAAGATCTATTCATATCTGTTTCCCCTGATTTAGTTTGACACTGTTCAATGAAAGAGACCTGAAATAGTTTTATGTATTCAAAATTATTTGCCCCTTTCCTTTTTCTATGTACATTTTCCCCAGCACTGTCGATTACTCAGTCATTTGTACTTTAAATATCTCCCCCTCCATTTGTGACTGGCTTATGGGTCTATCTGATTCATTCAGGAATGTGAGCTGCTCTTTTATTTATGACCTCAGGGAACTTACTACTTTATCTTAAAAGTGAGAGTAGTTCTGTAGACTTTGTCCTGAGAGGTCCAAGTCCAAAAAAAATGTAATGGTTGTTAAGAAGGAACCTCTATTTTCTTACCTAGGCAATCCTACATTTTAGAAACAGATTGCCAAAGCACAGTAGCCTCTATAGAGAAGCTTGTAAAATACTGTATTTTTAAAGTTTGACCAACATAGCAAGTTTTTCTGTTGTTTTTTTCCCCCCACGAAATTATGGGTCTGATTCTTCTCTCTGCACTGCAGGTGCATTTTTAGAAAATAAACTACTGCATATTAAAGTGCAGTAGCGGAATGCAGGAGAGTCACTTGTGTAAAAGATGAGAATCTTGCTTTCTTATACAAATTATACTAT
The DNA here is from genome assembly GCF_057876585.1 of Rhinolophus sinicus. Taxonomy (NCBI): domain Eukaryota; kingdom Metazoa; phylum Chordata; class Mammalia; order Chiroptera; family Rhinolophidae; genus Rhinolophus; species Rhinolophus sinicus. Next base: position 115,849,615 of record NC_142501.1, on the reverse strand, counting down.
ATTTGAAAGAACAAATCAGTATTTTTCCAGTGTGATTGCCTGTACGCTACTTAAAGGTGGGGACTTTTCTGGGTAAACTGAGAGTGCCACGTAACTCTAAAGCATACTGTTACTCATATGCTCATGAAAATGGGTTGTGGAGATAAATTTGGAATCCTCCCCTGGCCTAGGATTGGGCAAGGTTTCTTTTCCTTATAAACATCTTTGTCATTTGAAAGAAAAGAAGCCTAATAATTGGCATCTATGGGCCAAATTGACTGTGAAAACCGTGTGATCCAACAAAGCTAAAGTCAAAGTAATATTTTCAAGTTTGTGTACTTTAGTCAGAGTAAGCCAAGTTTTAGGGATGCTCAGTGACTACAAATTCTATGACTGACCGAGTCCTGGGACATTATATTTACAAGTTAAAGTATAAGTTATCCATAATATATCTAATGAGATTCTAGTCTTTGTTGCTTATTCATCTGTTGCAGGCCATTAGAATCCTAATTTTTGGTTGTTTTCTCGTCCCAGATTATCACCATGAGGTGTATAAGATTTCAGAATTCAGCAACGATGTCAATGGGGAGACCAAAGAGACACAACCCATTTTTTTAGGTAGGTCCCTATGTCAATGAAATTCTCAGCAAAAGAGCGTGGCCATTTGCAGTTGGGGGGGGTGGGGTGGAGGGGGAGGCAGGGAAGGGATTGTTCCAGAACGGGAAATGTCAGCCATTCCTTAATGTATGACATTCTTTTCAAGACCTTTTATTTTACAGATTGCCAATATATCCCGTATTAACATTGCTAAAAGTTGTAATTTCAGACATAAATGTTTATTAGTGTCTACACACAGTGCTAATTATCACTCACTTCCAGAGCCAGATGCTGACGGTGCATTTTTGTCGCTCTGCGTTCACCCCATTTACTTTGCATATTTGCTGGCATGCTTCACTGGCAATAGTTTGTGTAATTGGGGTATTACATCTTTGACATCTGGATAACAGAAATTCAATTTCCAGGAAGCTGCTATTTGTTTGGTTTTGCTTCTGCCTTGGGTGGGATAGAGGATTAATACGCTGTCTTATTATAATGTCCCTTCACCTTTGTGGCCTGGTTGCTAATCCTGCCATGGCAAAATTGAATTAAATCTACAGTCAAAAAGCGTAAGGAAAATAAAAGTGTGATTGTCCGCCTAACCCCCTCTTGATAGTCCTAGCTCTTCGTTTTCCTGGCTTTCTGCTCATTTCATGCCAGCATTGGGGTCAGAGACTAGCCTTGCTTTGCTCTCACCATCCTCCTTCCCAGCTCGGCTTGGGGATGAACAGAGCAGAAGCAGGGTCTTTGAGACCTTCTGACAAGTGTAACTGCATGATGGAGGAGTGGGTAGCCCAAAATGTTGCTACTCTTTCCAGGTGTAGTTTTGGGTACAAATACCGTACACGAAGGACCTTGCGCGTGCAGTTCGTTATCTGCAGACCAGGAGCCAAAAATTCAGCGACTTAGGATTTTGCCTCTAAGAGTGAAGGACCCATGAAATCAGAGTGGAGAGTAAATGGTGGCATTTGGCTGTGACCTTGCCCATCCTGAATGCCTCTCCACCGTTGGTAATAGGGGGAGGGCTGGATGCTGCACTCCAAGGAAGTAGAGAAGGGCAGAAAGTCTGGGCAAGAAAGATTAAAAGCAAGGGGAAGAATTGCCATATCCTTGGGGAGAGCTGATAGGGCTTAAGGAAGCAGATTGCCTCTCAGACCCATGGTGAGTAGCATTATAAACTACAACAACTTGGAAACCTGACGGCGTGGGGTTGTGACCGGGATCTCCCTATTTTGCTTTGAGGAAGAGGAGGGTGGGCTGCAATGGACTTACTAGAGGTAAAATAGGAGGGAAATATCAGCATTTCTTACACAAGCAATTATTGAAAGAACATAGATCTTTCTGTCGAGGGAGAGACTAGTACTGAGGGCGACAGTGCTCTCAGGACGTGTTTACTGGTGAGACAACTAAAACCCCAAAGGTTCATAGTCAAGTGAAATGCTAGGACCCAGAAGGAGAATGGCGCTTGCTTCAGTTCCCTAAACTTGAGCACTTGGAATTCTGTATCTAGGTACCACTCGATTTAGCCGTTTGAAACGAAGAATTTGCCTATTAGAAGAAAATTTACGTTTATCATAGAAATGGAGGGTCATGTTCTTGGTTGCGTGTTCTCCAACAAAGCTGGCTTTACCCCTACCCTTCTGCTGTGTAGTTGCGAAATAGTAAGGATACTTTGCAGTAGGTGGATTCTGGGTCTGAGAGAGTAGAAGATGAAGACACTAGTGCTCAGAACTCAGTAAAATGTATACTCTTGAAGGGGCAGACATTGCTGCTTTCATTTTGCCTTGCTCGAGTCCAGGAAGGTAAGGGAACATCAAAGAGAGACCAGGGTTGGGACAAACTCTCCTAATTATTGGGCAGGAAAACCTTAGACATCAAGAGATAAAAGACAACAGCGTGAAAGAGTGCCCGGGTTACTTCTCAGTCTTTTGTTCATGCTGGGGAAGGTGTGATATGGTTCCCAGAAAACATTTTTCTTTTGTAATCTCCAGGTCAATTTTTTTTAAAAAAACTTGGACGAGCAAATGATTACACACACAATTTCTAATGCAATTGGGAGTAGTTATGGATAGCCTATGAAATTAAGAATTTTGTTGTTGATGGTGTTACAAAATGGACATTCTTTGTTTACAGTTACTCTTCCCAAAACATAGACTTAAATCATGTCTGTTTTGCAAGTCACTAGTGTCTGTCCATAATATTATTTATTCGGGGTAATATTCGGGGTGTAGAATTCAGGGTGAGGTTTGTGACATCCAAGGGAGTTTGTTCGCAAAACACAGGGAGACCTGTTCCACCCTAAAACATGGCCCTCAGGATGTTGTATGGGATTTTCAGTGTTCAAACACATGTGCTACCCTTGATACTATCTGCTCCTCTAAGATTCAAGTTCATGTCTCACGGAAAGAGAGTGTCCCAGCATTTAGTAGAGGTTCCCACAGGAAATCTATTCCTCTGGAATATTTTTGGGTTATGGACGATGGAGGACATCGGACATGGTTGGACATCCCAGTGGTGCGACTGGCTTGGCTGTGTGCTTCGGGAGTCACTCTCACACTTTTAATGTGATAACAGGGCCAGAAGAGGTTACCTTTCCCTGTGGGCACTGACTTGGTCAAGCTGGCTGTGATCGGCTATAGTAAAGATTTGAGGCCTGTTTGGAAAATAACTTAAATCCTTTTAATCAATTCAACAACAGGTGTTTTGGGAAAGATGCTATGCACTCAGCACTTTTCTAGAATGGAAGTGAGGTTGGGGGTTCCCAAAGAAATGGATGGGATAGAGACAGCTGGGGAGACGGGACACATTCAGGACACAGTGAAGGAGCAAGCATCCATCGTCATAACCGCTACAGTTGTTTGAGCGCTTACTGTGTGCGCAGTACTTGACGTGAATGATCTCAGTTTACTCCTCTCAGTAAGAGTCCTTATCATCCCCGTTTTGTAGGTGAGACTTAGACGTGCTAGGTGGCCTGCCAGAGGTCTCTCACATAGCAAGTGCCACAGCTGGGATCCCGTGCAAGTTCCCCTGAGCCATAAACACTCCATTGGACCACCTCTCTGTGTGACCTATACTTAAATGACCATGGTGAACCATTAGGGCAACGGGCAAAAGCAGAGTTGGAAGGGAAGGAGCCAATTCAGGATCCGGGGGAGAGCTCCTGAAAGGCTAGACCTTGAACTCAGGAAAGATTTGAACAGGCAGAAGGAGCTGGAGAAGATTGCAGGTGGGAGGGTGATGTGAGCCACCGAAGAGGGTAAAGGTCATTATAATCTGACTCTCAGTGAGGGTTGCACTGCCTAGTTCAGAAAGTGCTTTCACATCTGTCATCTCATGACTTTCACAGTGTTCCTGTGAGGTAGTTAGGGTGGGTGTTATCTGCCCCACTACCCAAAGGAGGAAACAAGCTCCGAGTTAAGTGACTCGCTCATAAACAGCAGAACCTGAATAGGCAAGTTCAAGATCATCAAAGCGACCTTAGCTGGTAGCAAGGCACTTTTTGAAAGTATTTTAATGGGACAATTAACTTATTATTCAGAGTAATAATATAAACATTTAATAAAATCTCTTTTTATACATTGAATGTTGGTTTAGATTTATGATTATGGTATATAAATTTGAAACATGTCTATTTTTCAGGTGTTTCATCGCATTCATTTATTCATGCAACAAATATTTACTGAACTCCAACTATGTGCCAGGCCCTGTTCTTTTCAATAGTCAGCCTCCAGAAGATGAAGCATAGGGTGTCATAGCCATGCCAAGTAATCAGGGTTGAGATCTCTGAATTTTTGAGTCTTTTCAGTGGCTTTCCTAGTGACAGCCGCCCCCACCAGGGTCCCCAGAGTCTCCTCAAAGATGACACACTCAGAAAAATTCCTTCCCTCTCTTTCAAATGAGAGAGTGAGGCCCTAACGGCGGTGTAATTCTCCTCCCTGAGAAATGGGAGGGTCCATGTGCGACATGGGCGGGCTTGTCCCCTAGCGTCCAGTGGCCTGGGTCCCGCCCGGTTCTTGTTTGGCCTCGAACGGCTCAGGAGCTGGGCCTCCTTCCAAGAAGGAGGCTGTGATGTTTCACTGTATCTGTGGCCGGAGTTCCAAGAGTGAGAAGCAACCTCAAATAAAACCAAGTTCCAAAAGAAAGAAAAAGAAAGTCCCCACCCCCACCCCACCCCCAAAAAAGGTACGTCATTTGGAAACCAGAATGTTTCACCTCTGCTTCTCCTCTCTGAAGTTCCACCCTCAGCACCATGGCCGCACTATGTTCTCATGTCCCTAACATTTTTCATGTCACTTCTGCCCTTTTTTGGTGGTGGAGTAAAGGGGACAGGACACTAAGAGTGGCTCTTGGGCTTAGGAATGTGGCCAATAATAGTAGGTGTCATGTATGGAGAGCTGGCTGTGTGTCAGGCACTGTTCCACTGGCTTTGTATATTTTATCCCAGTAATTGTCCCAAGAAAGGTGTTCCCACTCTATGGATGACGAATTTGAGGAGTTTGCAGTTACTCAGTGACAGAACCAGGATAAAACCAGGGTCTGTCTGTCTTCAAAACCATGCCCTTAACCCCAAGAAATGCTTCATTCAGGGAACTCACGTGTGGAACCCCTAATATGTCCAACAGGTAAAAGGGGGTGCTGCTTAAAGCAGGACTAGGAGACCCAAGCACCTTGTACCATACCCCACACTCCTCTGCCTCCCCCCTCTGTGGGCCTTTGCAGGACTTTCAGGGTGCCCTCATCACAATTTAAAAAGCTCTGGTCTCGTCTAGCTGGTTTCCAAGGTTTCCTGCGGCACTAAAAGTATACCTAGTTATACGATAGATCCAAAAGAAATGGCTTCAAAAACAATTGCCAGCAAAGTCATAGATGAGAGAGCCGCTCAAGGAAACTTCAGCACTGACGGTGTCTTTGAACAGAAGTGCACAGATTAATGTGTTTCTGCAGCTGTGGACGCGGACTTAGTCCTTCTTAGATAGTACTTACTGCCCAGAGTTTGGGAGGCGTTTGCAGTTAGGCCTGTCTCATGCTTTCCTTTATTGTTTAGTTAGTATCACAACTATATCATGAGGTTGGTGTTATATGTGTTAGACAAACAGGAAGCGGAGCTCAGAGACGGGAGTGATTTGCGCAAGGTCACACAGTAATTAGTAGTTATATCCAGTTCAGCACTCTCTTCACTCTGTCAGAGCTGCCTGCAGTCCTCTCCCCACCTCTCCCATTCTGCCCACAGGGGCTGATCTCAGTCAGTAACCCCCCAACCTCTCCCCAGCAGAGCACGACTTCCAGATGTCAAGGGGGCACCATAGGTAGAAGGAGCAGGGTGGGCAAGCCCAGGACCCCTTGGGAAGAAAGGAACTAAGGTTTGTTTAACATCTAATGTATGCTGGCCACTTCCTGTACTGCATCTTATTTACCCCTTGCACCAATTCTGAGAAGGTATTATCATGCCCATTTCTACAAAAACATGGGCCTTTGGAAATGTCCGCTTGCCTAAGGTCCTATAGCTGGTCGATAGGGGCCTGGGTTTGGACTCGGCTTCCCACATTCTTTCCGCTTGGCCGTGTGCAGCCTCTGAGGAAGCGAGGCCCCGCTCTCCTCCCTTTGCTGTTCCCTGACTGTTTCTAGCTTACCTTTCTAGCCTCGTCTCCTCCTCCCCGCTTACTAAAAGCATTTGCTGGTGTCCCTGGTCTCTCATCATTCCTCCCCGGAGCACCTCTCCCGTTTTCTCACCTTCCTCCTTCCTCCACACCAGCCTCCAGTCTCCTCCCGTGTCTTACCCCACGGCCACACTCTGTCTGTGACCGTCCTGCCTCTCCTCTTGGTTTTTCAAGTCCGGGTCAAACACTGCCTAGATACCTTTTCAGTTTCTACAGTGGAGAGAAGTCAGGCTTAAAGTGAGAAAACCATGGTTGGGATCACAGGCGAACAGCTCATAACACCTTGGACAAAACTCTTAAGGGATGTCTTATCTTCTACAATAGAATAGTAACGTTCCCCCCCCCCCCCAATCGGGTTCCCCTACAATGTGTAGGAAATCCTATAGGGTAAAACACTTTTTCAAAGTAGAAAATGCTGTATTCTTATTCCCTTCTCCTTCTGAATTGGAAGGTATCTCAAAAAAAAGTCCAAATCTTTGTTATTTAAATGTCTGAATATATTGGACTGTTGCATGGGACTGTGCAGATTTGTTTTAACATACACTGCTATGTTGAGGTTTTAGACACTTTCAGTGAGCCAAACTAAAATATGCCTCATTTAAATGGAAGAAGCTTTGTGAATATACTAAACTAGCATAGAAATTTGGGATTTCTGATGTTGATGTGTGAGATTCAACTTGAAATCTTTTTGAAAGCCAGCTACGTGTTGAAAACCAAAACTGAAAAGTAACATATGCTCTTCTGGTTGCGAATACTGCTGTAACGTTGGTACAACTTTATGGAGGTACTTAAGATAGCTTTTGCCCTGTTTATAAATTGATTTTGACATTATTAGTTCTTGGGTGCACAAGAGACAAGTTTCCTTACTGTAATTTAAGATAATAAAGGCATGCATTAAACAACAACAGACCTTGGCAAAAGTCACGTTTGTTAGGGAATGGCCCCTGCACACAGCTTCCCCAGTTTTGCCTGCTCACCAGGGCTCGTGTCTTGAGGGGAAGCTGCCTCCTTCTGTTTTGGGGCTCAGCCACCGCACTGGGAGTGAAATCATGTGTTGGGTGTTGTGATCATTTGCTTTTCCTACATGATCGTGACCAACTCATTAAAAAAAAAAAAAAAAAAAAAAAAACTCCACGAAGGGCAGAATCTAAGGAGATGTATTAACAATTTTTAGCCTCTCTGGTTCCCATGGGAATATGGGTTTTTACATTTGGGAGAGAATAATGTGGCCATCTATAAGATAAAGATTTTGGAACAGTGTGTTTGCATCTCAAAATAGACCTAGGAGACATTTACAAAGCAAGTCTGTTGTTCTTATAAGTGTGCAGATTAGTGGCGAGAACAATACCTGGGAAGGGTGTAATAGTAGTTGGGGGCGGGTGGGGGGGGAAGGGGGCGGGCTGGCGCAAGGAGCAGATGCTACACCTACAGTGATTCTCCCAGGGGGTACCTTTAAGCTCCTTCGAGCATTGTGGCCCCCCCTGCCTGAGCTTCTTCATTGTCTATGGCTTTTGGAGGACAGACTCGCACGCACCCCCAGTAAGACCCTGCATAAACTGGCACCTGTCTGCTTGCTTCGAGCTTATGCCTGTCACTCCCCTTCCCACCTCCTCTGCTTCCTCTTCTCTGACTCTTTCTTACCTCTAAAGACTCCAAGCTGATGCGTAACTTCCTGTAGGTAGTCTCCTCCATTCCCTCTCACCAGCCTTTCCACAGCTTCCTGCACATGTTGCTATCCTGGTTGACTTTTATAATCTCTCCCACTGGGATGTAAACTCCCTAAGGACCATCTCTATGTCCCCCCTGCCCAGCGCCATGCCGGTCACATAACAGACATCAACAGATGGTCAGTGCATGAGTGAGGAGTCCAATTTTAAACTCAAAATAAAGTGTCGAAATGAGCCATTTTGAAACTTTTGTGACTCAATTCTTTCACTTCTAATTTCCCACCCTGGCTTTCGAGGTGAAAATTGATACATTCTTCTTAGTAGCCAAGTGGATCTGATAATTCCAGAGTAAAATATGTCAACACTGACAAGGGGATGTTTATTTTTCATTATGTGTTTTTTTCATTAGGTTAATGGCAGGCCCCGTCTAAAGTGTAACTCTGAAATAGGATGCACCACTGTGCCCTTTGTGGGTGCCCACCCCGCCCCACTGGGGCCCTGCAAACTCATGTAGAGTGTCAGGGCGCCTCTGGAATACTGTAGGACTGTGGTCCTGGCATCTGCTCTGCTGGTCTCTGCCTAGAGTAACATCTGCCACCCTTGTCTGGATGATCCTTTTATGTCCCTCGAGTCTCAGCTTGAATTCCTGCAGGACAAGACCTTCCGCGTACCGCGTTCCTAGTGCACAACACTCGGCGCAAAGTTGACGCTCAATAAAAAATTTTGAATAAGTGCATGAGTACCATTTAAAACATGTTAAAATAGGATTTGCCTCCAGTTAGCTGATCTGAGTGGGACACTCGAGTTGAGACAGTTTTCTTGTGCAGGACTATCCCGTGCATTGCAGGAGGTCTTCATCCCGGCCTCTGAACATCGGCAGCGTAAATACACGTAAATGTTGGGAGCACCCCATCTAATCACTGCAACAATCAAAACACCCCTGCATATGTGAGCTGAGCGTGCCCTGGCCTTGGCAGGCCAAGGGCGTGGGGTCATTTAGCTTTGAGCAGAGGAAAACTATTGCATTGCCATAGACCTGAGATCCTTCCATCTTGGGTTGTCTCTCACATGCCCGTATGAAGGGGGAACAAGTGAAAGGCTGTGATGGACCGGCTCAGCCGTGTCACCACCCAGGAGAGAGATCGAAGGGCACATTCCATTCATGGTCAGGTTACTGTGCCTCCTCGCCATACAAAGGACGGCTCATTACATGCATGTTGGCTCATACATTATAAAATCATTAAGAAATTTAGACAGATTTTCTTTCAGTATTCCCATCAGTATCCTTCTAAGTAATAATCCATAAAATTGTTTTGTTAGTATTGCCTTTTTTTTCAAACATATACAAACATACTGTGCTATTTAAATTCCAAGGGTTTTACCTTTTTTTTTTAACTTGGAAATCAAATTTTATATCTGAAAGGTTAATGGAGAAAACTAATTATGCTATCTGGTAACCAAATGTGTGATGAGGCATTTGTCTCTGTAATTAACAGCAAGGAACTTTTATAGTTTCATAAAATCGAATGCTGCATAGAGGATTCTGTGAGCATTTGTTTGGACGAGGTGTCCAAAACTGAGATGTTTATGAATGATATAAAGTTGAGCTGAAATGTAATGCAGGTGTCTGTGCATCTCACAGCATTTCTCATTGTTGAAATGGAAGCCAAAAGATTAATAACTTTAGTTTGTCATGATGAAATAAGTAATGTGTTCTTGGAACAGTGGTACGGTACATAAGTTACTCAGTAATTCCAAGAATTTATTCTGTTCCAGGAATAATATCCTCAACAATTTATTTCTACAGAAAAAGTTGATGCAACATAATAGCCTATGAAGTTGCTTGTATGGCTAATGGAATTATATCTCAAATATGACTTTACACCTACATATAAAATGTAAAGAACCCCACAAAAATGCAAGGTCAAAGTATAACGTACAAGTAAAAAAGTCAGGAGATGCAAAAGTTAAGGTTCTTCTGTTAACATTAACTCATTCTCATTGCACATATATATTTTTTTCAATTACTAGCAAGACTTTAATGGGCACCTTAATGAGTATTGCATGAAATACAGTCCAGAAGGAGTTGCTACAGGAATGGTAGCTGTAGCATTCTCAGTTAGTCTGGAAGACAGAGTCTGTTGCCTGGAGCAAGGCAGATGTGTGGCCCACATCTGATCTGTCTTCCTCTGGTTTACGCTGGTCATTTTGGGCAAGCCAACTTAGTCTTTCATTTGTCAAATGGGAGAAACGATTCCCTGTCTATAATCTCTGATGAACTAGGAAGACAATGATGAGATACGTTCCTTCGGCAAAGCTTCCATAAGAAGATGATTGAATATAGGCACCAAGTGCCCTCTGCTTGCTACCCCTACACACTCCCTAGAAATGAGGAGAATTTGTTTCATAGATGTCACAGATGTTGATCTACATATTGTGCACTTTGTTTAGTTGATTGGTTGGTTTTTATTTTTTTTGCACATAGTGGCTTTTTTTCTTTCAGGTTTCTTCAACTGTAGCTTCCTGTCATATCTTATACTAGAATTTACTTGTATTCATTTAATAGGTATTTATTGAATTGCCATTAGTGGCAGGCTAGGACAATTTAAAGCCTACTCAGTCGTGATAAGGGAAATTAAGGATTCTATGGGAATGTGGAGCCCGGGGGCCTTGCCAGGCCTAAGGGATTAAAAGGTAAGACCCTTGAAAATGTGACATTTAAGCTGAGTCCTGAAGGATAAGTGTGGGGGTGGGGCTGAGGATGTGTGAAGTCCAGGAAGTAGGAGCCTTTCCGAGACCTTTCCTCTATCTGAAGCAGAGGGCCCTCTGGCTGGCTGCCTATTATAGTCACTAATTAGATTTGGATTTAATTGTCCTCAAGTGAGGCCTGGGCACTGATGTTTTCGAAGTCGTCCAGGTGCTCCTAATGTGCAGGCAGACCGGAGAGCCACCGATTTAGAATAAGGAGAGATGTGGCAAGAGGCTAGGCTGGAGAACGAGGCGAGTGAGACTAGACACAAAAGGCCACCCGGTAGCTAGGTGGGGAGCTGGGCTCCATCCTGAGGTTGGCATTCTGCTGAGGCAAGTCCTGCAATGGATCTGCATGTTTGAAAGATCACTCTGGCTTCAGGGTAGAATATAGAACGGAGGGGAACAATACTAAAGGCCTTTGGCGGTAGCCCCATCAAGTGATAATGGGAAGAGAGGTAGAGATAAGTGGAAGGATTCAAAGTAAGTTAGATGTCACAATAAGCAGGCCTTGGTGCTTAACTGGCTGTGAGAAGGAAAGGAAGGGAAGAGAGTTAAGTCCCAGGTTTCTGGTTTAGACAGTGAAATTGGTGCTATTTATTAAGGCTCGGGGATGGTCGTCATACAGTTTTTGGACATGATTTTAAGGTTGCTCTGGAAATGTCCAAGTGGGCTGTCCAGTAGGCACTTGGATGTATGAGTCTAGAGCCCTGTAGTGTGGTCAGGACTGGAGGCCTCGCATAGAGACGGTCATTGGAGCCAGGAGAGAGGGTCAGTGGGTCCAGAAAGAGTGTGGAGGGCGAGAAGGCTTCCTCGCGCAGTGTCCTGAGAAACTTCAGCATTTAAGGCAGTGTTTTTTACAACCGTGGTCGTGACCTACACGTGGGTCATGAAATCAATTTGGTGGATTATCACCAACACTGACTACAACAGTAACAATGGTAGTAGTAGTAGTAGTAGTAGTAGTAACAATAGTAGTAGTGATCGTAGTAGTTGTAGTTGTAGTAGTAGTTGTAGTAGTAGTAGTAGTGAAATAGAAAAGAATAGAAAATACCTGAGTGCATTTCATGCAGGAATAAATTCATGAGACTTTTGTCTTAGTTATGTCCATGCCATACATATGTATGTGTTTAGGTCACAAAAAATGTATTTCTTGCTGTAAACCAGGGTCAAAAAGAATTTGGAAGCCACTGGTTTAAGCTATAGTTAGTTGCCTTAGCCTGGAGGTTTGCTGTGAGTCTCACATTGGGAAGTGTGCCCCTCCCCAGGTGCCTTTGGACCCAAAGTTAGCAAAGTTCCTTGAGATCCTTTGAAGAAAAAGGTGCTGGGAATGTGATCCCTTTTTCATGATTAATATTATTTACATTGAAGATGAAACTGTACAACAGCATGTGTATTTATCTTGAAATATTTAAAATTTTTGAATGATTGAAGACAGGTAATATGGCCAGTACTTAATCATGTTCCTACTTAACTGACCCATGATTAGATGTGTAAGTAATATCTCAGTAAGGAGGAGACTGGCACGTCTGTATTAGCATCATTTAAGAAGTTTTCTGTACAGGACAGCACAGGATCAGCATTTCAAATTATATTAGAAAGGATCACCTCTTTCCAAACAGTAAATTAGGAATATTTATTTTTTCCCTTATTGAATGAAGGCAAGATTTTGGTTACACTACTATAGGAACACAGAAGCAACTCTGAATCTACAATTTGTTATATTTTTCCTATGTGTATTGTCATCCTTTGAAGACTTCTGAAATATGCTTCACAGAATCATAAACACAAATAAATTCTTATTCCACTTTTTCCAAGTTTTAACATTTGGCTTTTGTAAACTAACAGGATTCCCATGAACCATGTTTCCAATTTAAAATGAAATATCTGAACCTTATTCTTAGTTTCAAACAGTACAACTAAGTTGGAATCCGTAAAAATGCTTTGGTCTAATGATTTCATTGTTCCCACCTAGTTTACATAACTAGGTGGTAAGGGTGGTGACCAGTTCACACAATGCCCAGCACATGTCATGACAGTTTCCTGGATGCCACACAGTTCAGCTCGTGTGAATGGAGCCCTTCTTGCCATTCAGCTAGTTCTTGAGCAGTTTGTAGAATTAAGTGAAGTGCTTAGACCTCAGAGCCTGATGGAGCCAGTTTAACCATATAATCTCAAAGTCTCTGTTTTCTCCTAGGTAAAATGTACTCATCACATTTAAACCTCTTAGCCAGTTGTCAGGATTATGTCCAGGCAGAGTGTTTGCCAGAGGGCCTTTTTCATGGTAAGCGCTCCATAAATGGTATCATTAACGCCTTCCCTCCCATGTCCGTCCAAATTCCTTTTAAAATACATGGCTTGTCAGAACAAGACAAACAAATGAGAAACAGAAACTCATAGACACAGACAATAGTGTAGTGGTTACCAGAGGGTAAGGGGGGTGGCGGTGGGAGATGAGGGTAAGGGGGATCAAATACATGGTGATGGAAGGAGAACTGACTCTGGGTCGTGAACACAAAGGGATTTATAGATGATGTAATACAGAATTGTACACCTGAAACCTATGTAATTTCACTAACAATTGTCACCCCAATAAATTTAAAAATTAAAAATTAAAAAAATAAAAATAAAAAAAATACATGGCTTGTAATGAGCTTCAAGAGGAAGTAATTTTAGGCGTGTACACCAAGGGTTGCAAAATATGCCACACCCGGCACCCTCCTTTCTTGTCTTTATTCTACTGCCGTCTGTAACCACCTATTTCTTATTCCTGCGCAACTTCCCTGTTTCCTGAGTAACAAAGAGGATGGTTTTATGTCCAAAGCTTTATGCCCAGTAGCCTTATATATACCCAGCTTTAGAATACCAAAAGGAAAAGGGTGTACATAACTCTTTCAGATTATTTTTTTCTTACAAAAAAGTAATACACATTTCAAAACCATTTTTAAAATTAAAATTTATAAAGTTGAAAACAAGGTAAAAAGTAGAAGATCCTGTCCCAGTCACACTCTCCAATGATAACCACTATTACCAAGAGAGTGTGTGTAAAAAGTATGTGTATGTGTTACAAAAACTGAAAATGGAATCTGACTTATCATATTTTGCAATTTTTTCACTTGACGGACTCTCCATTCATTACACACAGACTGAGTACCTAGTTTCAGCCGGGCAGTTAGGCCCTGGTTATCCAGTAGTGAATGAAGTAACCATGATCTCAACCATCATGGACTCTACAGTTTATCCTGCATGTATTTCCAGATGACTATAAAGGGGTCTGTATCATTCTTTATTTTTTAAATTTAGTTTAATTTTTGTATTAGCTTCAAGTGGACAAAACAACATGTAGATGAGACATTTACCCACCTCACTAAGTGATAACCCCAACCAGTCTACTACCCATCTGACATCACACATGATTATTACAGCACTGACTATATTCCCTGTGCTGTACTTTATATCTCGTGACTATATATGTTTTTTTAATTACATTCCATATTATTTTATATAAGTTTCAGGTGTACAGCGTAGTCGTTAGGCATTTAGATAATTTTTGAAGTGATCCTCCCCCCAATAAGTCTAGTGCCCATCTGACACCATACATAGTTTTTACAATATTATTGACTGTATTCCCCACACTGTACTTCACATCCCCGTGACTATTCTGTGACTACCAATCTGTGCTTCCTAATCCATTCACCTTTCTCACCCATCTCCTAACCCCCCTCCCACCTAGCAACTATCAGTTTGTTCTCTGTAGGTATGAGTCTATTTCTGTTTTGTTTGTTCATTTACTCTGTTCTTTAGATTCCACATATATAAGTGAGATAATATGGCATCTGTCTTTCTCAGTCTGACTTATTTCACTTAGCGTAATATCCTCTAGGTTCCTCCATGTTGTTGCAAATGGTAAGATTTCATTCTTTTTTATGGTTGAGTAATACTCCATTGTATAAATGTACCACAATTTCTTTGTCTAATCATCTGTTGATGGGCATTTCAATTGTTTCCATATCTTGGCTATTGTAAATAGTGATGCAGTAAACATAGGGGCGCATATATTTTTTTGAATTAGTGTTTTGGATTTCTCACAGAAGTGGAATTACTGGATCATAAGGTTGTTTTATTTTTAATTTTTTGAGGAACCTCCATTCTGTTTTCCATAGTGGCTGTACCAATCCGCAATCCCACCAACAGTGCACAAGGGTTTCCTTTTCTCCACATCCTCCCCAGCACTTGTTGTTTGTTGACTTATTGATGATAGCCTTTCTAAAAGGTGTGAGATGATATCTCATTTTGGTTTTTATTTGCATTTCCCTGATAATTAGTGGCACTGAACATCTTTTCATATGTCTAATGGCCACCTGTATGTCCTCTTTGGGGAAATGTCTGTTTAGGTCCTCTGCCCATTTTTAAATTGGATTGTTCGGGTTTGTTTGGTGTGGGGTTGTATAAGTTTTTTATAAATTTTGGATATTAACCTTTTATCAGATGTATCATTGGCAAATATCTTCTCCCTTTCAGTAGGATGTCTTTTTGTTTTGTTGAGTTTCCTTTGCTGTGAAAAAACTTTTTACTTTGATGTAGTCTAAATGGATCTATATCATTCTTTACAGATATATAAGGATACATCATAATTTTCATTATACTGATATATCAGAATTCATTTATTTAATGCTCTTTGAGCAAATTATTTAATAAATGTTTGGATTGTTCTCAATGTTTCACTAATAAAATGACGCTGCAGTGAATATCCTTATACATATGTCACAGGTAGTTGTTTGGGTATTTCTGTAGAATAAATTTCTTCAAGCAGAATTGCAAAAATTTCTCTCTAGAAAGGTTCCCCACCAGCAGCCTGCAAGAGTGGTATAACCCTCCACCTTCACCAGAAATGGGCTCTATGAATATATAGTAGTCTTTGCCAAATTCAAAGGCAAAGAATTTCACATTATTTGATTTTCATTACATTAATAATATGGGAGATTAAGGGATTTAAACCACTTATTTCTCTTGTGAATTACATGCTCATGTCCTTTGCGCATTTTTCCATTGTTAGTATTTGTCTTCTTCTTCACTGACTTATGAGACCTCTCCCGTGTATTTGGGATTTTAACTCTTTGGCTTGATTATTCCTGAACACTACTTGAAGTGGTAGCCTCTGACCTAGTCACTTAACGATGCCTGGAGTTACACATGAAAGGAACATTCAGTTGGGCAGCCATGTGACATTTATTATAAAAGTTAGTCATCCATGATACAAAAACATCTGGGGGAGAGATGAGTAGATAAACTGAATTGGTTGGGTAGTTCTAGTGTGCCATATCATTCCCTTATGAAAAACCTTCGCTGATTTCCTGTCGTTTTCAGGACAAAGTAGAAATATCAAGATCCTTCTGTTTTTGACTTTGCCCATTCAGTGCCTAAACTTCACCTAAGCTTATTTACCATCACACACTGTTTTCCTCTGCCCTCAGTGCTGTTTCTTCTTTTCTCTTCCCAAAAGCACCCAAGGAAATGCTGGCCATCTTTTATTGACCAGCTCAAATCTTACCATCTTCCTGCAGCCAGCTATCATCTTCCCAGTTTAAAATGCTCTCTTCCTCTCCTAAATTCCTAGAACACTTGTAATTTATGCAATGTCTAAGGCATTTAAAATATATCCTTTTGGTTTTGCCTGTTCCGTCATGGACACTATAAATGTATTCCTAGAAAGTGTAGCTGGGGACGTTTAAAAGGCTGACTTAAAAGCAGCAGCTCTTTGCTTTCTGTGATGGCCCCGTCCTCCCCTTCCACTGGCCAGTGCGTCTTAACCGGCAGACGTGTAACGGTGGGGGCTCAGTGCTGTTCCACGTGCTATGGGAATCTGCCCATCTCGGTAGGTGGAGAACAAAGTATAACATTTGCATTTTTTTTAAGATAAAACGAAGACATCAAAGAAATTGTTCCTTATTCCCCTCTTGGGACTTTGCCATCAAACTTCTCGTAGATGTTTATCTCCTTTGTCTGTAGGTGTTCTTTGAGGAGCACATTTGAGAAACAGCGTGACAGCCTATTTCCACTGCTGGTCCTCGATTCACTTCCTGGTGCTTCTCTCTTCCTTTAGGCCTTAATGCCCGTCTCAAGCTTTTAGCCTTTTTTGCTTTGAAGATCTGTTTTCCAGCTAGGATCCATGGCACTGTTTCTTAGTACCTGTCCTGGCTTCCTGGTCCTCAGCCTGAGTAAAAGAGCGCTAGCCCCCCGCAGCAGGTGGCCCATGCTGGGCAAGCCTGCCTGTTTGTTCCGAGAGACACCTGAAGTCTCAGAATAGTTTGTGCATTCGTCTTCCCTGCTCGACTGCAAACTCCTCAATGGGAGAGCCTGTATCTTATATTTCTTCTCTTCTTTTTTTTGGTCACCCAGTATCTCATACTTAGTAGTTGTCCAATATATATTTATGGAATGGATAAGTGAACCTGATATTCTCTAAATAGAAAGAATCTTGGTTGTCCTTTCAATGAAAATGCCATGTATACATTGGGCTGCTTAATTATTTTCCACCTATAACTTTCAGTTTAACAGGGTCCTCAAACATGTGGCAATGAATTTGCAGTTTAAATGCTCCTTATCATAGCATTTGATTCATCCAGTTAAATGATCTGTAGCCACTTTCTTGCCTCTTTCCTTCTCAGTGGCATTTAGACTATGTGGTGGCGCCCTTGGAATTCTTGAATGTATTCCAGGGAGTGTTTCAGGAATGTGGGTTCTAGCACGCTCTCATCAACAGAACTGTGCTCCTGTTCATTTATTGGGGTTCCACTTAAGACTGCACTGGGAAAAAGGGGCTTACTTGGAAACCATTGCACTCTTGTAGAAACCAGTGCTTTTCAGACCATTTTTGCTGCGTTGGAATCCCAGTCTTCCCTGTGCCTTGTAAACATGGCTGTTGTCCCTGAGGGCGGCCAGGTGGGACCTTGATTGCATCTGCATGGCAGTGGGTTTGGTCAGGATGCCAGCCTCAGGCCCTCTCATAGCACAGAGTCGGCTTCAAATTCCTGTGCTTTTAGGCTCATTGGCTGAGACTTACGGTGAGAGCTGCCGCATGGGCGTGAAGGACCGGGTCTCCTTTTTCCTGTTCCTCCTCTTACTGCTGACAGGCTGTAGTTTCATTTTTGTCTACAGCATGGCTCCACGCCAACTTCTACTAGTATTTGAGAGGAGATATTTGGATCATTTAGTACAAATCTTGGTCATTTCAGTGTTTTTCCCTCATGCACTCAACTTTTTTTGCTGTTTATTTTAACATGTCATTACCTGAAAAAATGCAAGAGTTTTACAGTCTTTTTAAAAAATATGTGCACAGGGTTGTGTAACCATTACCACCATCCATCTCGTACACTTTTTCAGCATCCCAAATAGAAAAGACTTCTTATTGTCACCCAAGCTAGAAATCTTGTAGTTATCTGTAATGATTCTTCTCCTTCACCTCCTCTACCCCCACCCCCACCCCTAGTTAATCAGCAAGTCTGTGTGATAAAACAGGTGTTTCTCTCTTCAGCCCACCCCCGAAGTCCTGGTACAGACCATCATGTCATTCACGTACCCTTAAACAATAATATTGTAACTGGTTTTGTCTCCCACACCACTTTCACTATAATTTTGGTGAAAGAATTGTTATTTTCAAGGATGGATGTGATTCTTTACTATCCTTATGTTAAAAGAGATAATGAATTTAAGATTACCCAGAGTAATAACCCAATCCCTCCAGTGTAAAATTACTCTTCCTTAGCCTGGCAGGTAAGGCCCTTAATGGAATGACCTCACTATATGTGTCAACTTCATCACCCGCCACTTCCCGTTAGGAATCTTAAACCCCTAGCACCCGGAAGTGCTTTCAGGAAGAAGGGCATCAACTCAAACAACAGTGAGCCTGGGGCCAGAAGAGTGAAGTTTTGGGGAGATACCATCCCCAGCCCTAAGAGAATGGGAGGTGAATTAAGTTTCACACAGGGAAAGCAGGCTCCCCAGGGAAGGTCTGTTAGCTCTAGCAGGGAAGTAGTGTCATCTGCAAATAGTAGGGCAGTTTGCACCGGAGCTCTGGGGCACCCAGTTAAAAGAGGTAGGGTTAACAGGCTGGGGGAAATCAGGACCATTTTTCAGAATTAATATAAAGGATGTTGGTAAAAGATGTTGAGAGATGGGGGAATAGCTTTTACTTTGTACCAGATCGTTATATCTCGGGGGGCCTAGGAAGTGCTCGATAAATGTTTGTTGAGCAATTTATTTCTGGTACTTTTTCACTCCATTCTATCAATATATTTTTTGTTTATAACCTTAGCATTACACTGAATTCTACTTGATTCATTCTGGTGCTGAGAGGCCATGTCTTTCATTTATTTAAGAAAGGTTTACGGAATACCTACCATACATCAACACTAGTTCATTTGTAGGGCAAAGATATGATTTCTTCATGAATTTTCATAAGGAGTCATATGTACATGAACATACAGTGTTTACATACAACCTCTCAGTACATGTTCATACGTTGCCATCTTTTTCTTTTATCATCCCAGACCATGAATTACCGTGTTCTGTGAGTATATCCTTCCCTCCTGGCCAAGTGAAGGGAGATCCTGTATGATGACTTCTCTGTTGCAAGACTCTGTGTGTATTGTATACATTCTTTATGTGACGGATCCGGTAGAGTCTTGAAATTTAGTGAAGGGTAGAATTCAGGCTGCAATCTTTTTCAGACTATGTCCAAGGAGCATAGTTACTAAACTCTCAAAAGGATTTCAGTTCAGGTTGTTTTACCTACAAGGGAGCCACATAGCATGGCTCCATTTTAATAAGATTTCTTTTCTGTTCATTTTGCCCAAAAAGATTCAGCCTCTTGGAGTTGAGTGTAAGTGAAGAAATAGAGAGGTTTGGACAGAAGTCAGGAAAATGTACAGGTTTCCTTGTAGAATCATGCTTCTTTAGAATTCAATCTCCATTGCCCCTAAGAGCTTCTTTTTCCTGGCATTTACACAGGGAGAAGACATTGACTAATTACAACTGGAAAGACGAAGGGCAGCTAATGCTTCAAATCTCAATTTCATATATATGTCGCACCGTTGTTATTTTTTAAATTTTTTAAATCAAACAACTTGGCTCCCTCAATTAAAAAGCAAACAAACAGAGTGGGCTCCACGGTGAGGACAGAATACGCCCACTTTTTCTGAGAAGGACACATGTGACTTTCAGAGGCATCAGGGGCTGTTAGAATCTTGTAACTATGAAAGCCCTGCCTCCCCGACTGCTGCTGGTTCAGACCTTCGTTTTACGATTCAGGAAGCTGAAATGTGAGAAGAGTGGGTGACTTGTCTCATATCAAGTAGCAAGTGAGCACATTGAAGAACTGAGGCCAGGGCTCAGGAGTACAGGCCAGCCCTGTCCATGCCCCAGACTGGCATCTGGGGGCTGAGCTTCTGTCCGGTCACCTCCTCACCTGCCGTCAGCACCCACTCCACCCCAGCTGATGGGGTTGACTCAACTTTGTTGGTCATCGCTACTTTTAGTCTTCAGGTCTCATTTCTGACCCTCTGCTCACTCTGGCGGAGCCCATCACTGAAGTACACTTCAGGGACACTGAAGGACAGTTCAGTTACCCTGGAGACCATTTGTACACATCTGGTTGTACTCTGGGGACACCCAGCCTGTCTCATCCAGGAATCGGTCCCCAGCCTTTCTTCAGCCTTCCTCACAGTCTCCCTACTCTCATTGCCGTATGTAGTTTTCTGTCCTTGCAAATGTCCTCGCGGTCAGATGGGCTGTGAGCACCCTGCTGAGGGAAGTCCCTCAGGCCCGCCTTGGCCTCTGCCGTCCTCCTTCACAGCACTGTTTGTTTTTTGTTTTGACTTTGGAAGAAAGTTTGTTTCAAATGTCGCAGGGGCTGCCGACACCCAGAATCGCCCTTTATACTTTTCCCTTCTTTCCTCGACTCAGCTCGCTGCTTAGGATTCTGGCCCTCCACATGAAAATCCAAATCATGCAAAACTCAAGTGGTATTTTCAGTCTTGTGATTTTCAGAGGTGTAAGTTTTAGAACTATGAAACTAAGGTCATAACAAAGCAGATTTGCTCTTAGGAAGTTCCAGAAGCCTCGTGACATTTTTTTTCCCCCCTCCTAAGTTAGCACTTTTTCATAGAATTCACTCTCCAGAGTGGAGGTGGAACCGTTGAAACAGGGAGTATCCCTTTTGCTGTGATGTGCTAGGGTTCGTGTGAAGTCAGCTGGCACTGACTCAAGAACCAGGCAGCGTGTGGCCCTGCCGGTGCCGCTCTTGCCAAGGAGCCAGGAGGGAGGGGAGTGGCAGCCACCAGCCAGTGTGCTGCAACCCCTGGTCTAGAAGATTGAGGGTAAAATTCCCACAGGATAGAAGCTGTTTCTTGCCCACACTGTGCTGTTAACTAGCCGGGAAAGTAGTCTGGCTGTTGAAATTACCACCACATTCACTTATAGATTTATCTTTCAGAATTCTTCTGGGAGCAACTCCAGACACACCCTGTTCCATAGACATCGCGAGGAGGTTGTAAATTCTGCTGGCTCTGCATTATTTAAATCGTGCTTGGTCATTCTCATAAAATCTGCAATATGATTTACTGTTTCTACATTGGAATTTTCACAGGTGTTTGACGTAAAAATGGTTTTATTAAAAATTAAAATATTTCTCCTCCTCTCAAGCATAGACCAACACTGAAGAGTACTGTAATTTTGGAAATCTGTGTCATTTCTGTGTTCACCCATGTTTGATATTCAGGCAGAATTAGCATTTTTATTACCATTTAAACAATTGAAGATACGTATTTCAAAATAGTATATAATAGTTTCCTTATAGTCAGTAATATGTTTATATATTAATAAGCTAAATATCTAACTGGACAACAAAAAATACCTCGATTTGTTGTACAGTTACCAGTTCTATAGAGAAATATGGCTTACATGACGCTAAGTGCATTAAAACATCATTACCGTGTTTCTCCGAAAATAAGACCTAGCCGGACAATCAGCTCTAATGCGTCTTTTGGAACAAAAATCAATATAAGACTTGGTATTATATTATATTATACTATATGATATGATATGCTATATATGATATGAGATATGATGATATATGATATGATATATGATATGATATGATATGATATGATATGATATATTAAAGACCCAATCTTCTATTAAAATAAGACCGGGTCTTATATTATTTTTGCTCCAAAAGACACATTAGAGCTGATTGTCCGGCTAGGTCTTATTTTCGGGGAAACACGGTATATTGAATGTGCTGTATTTATTTGCAGGAGCTGTTTTTCCTAATAAATACCTTCTGTGGGACTTTTCTTTTTCTCATAGTTTAAATTTCAAGCACTAAGTAGAGTGACTGCATGAGTGTGTTTATACACCCTGGCATGATAAGATTTTTGTTTTAACACCCAGATTTGCGGGGGAAAAAAATCCACTCTTCTTAACCTTTGTGAAATTACTGGCTGATGCATAATTTAAGAAGTTAGAATGTTTGAAAATAGCTCCTAATTGATATCAGCATCTTCTAATGCTCTTATTTATAGAACATATTTTATATCTGTATAATTTTAGAGTCATCTCTAAGTAATATTTATTAAGCACCCACAGTGCATCACAGAGATACTTTAGTGCAAAAAAAAAAAAAAATTCCCTGAGGGAAAAAGAATCTTATTTAAAAAGTTAATGTAAAAATTCTGGAGATCTGTTACACAACGTGAATATGCTTAACTGATCTGTGCACTTAAAAATGGTTAAGATGGTAAATTTTACGTTATGTGTTTTTTACCACAATTTTTTTTTTAAGTCAATGCATACATGAGGTGGGGTTTGAAGCAACCTGGTCTCTTTTGCACAGTTACCAAGTGGAGGTGGCGGTGGATTTGGTCCTGGCAGGTCCACGGTTGGGGTGGGCAGAAGGGGAGGATGGGCTGGGAGCAGGGCAGGGGTAGGGGCTGCACTTCTCCTTCTGGTGCTTGTTCCGCCAGGGACCCCTGGATACCACCTGGCTGAGTCACAGTTCCAGGGGTGTCTCCCTGGGGAGCGGGGCTGAGAAAGACCAGGCCTTCCTCCATTGCCCCAATGCCTCTCTTCTCTTACACTGTCATCTCTGTAAATGTCATCTCTGACATGTCTCCACTGACTGTCACACACCCTCTGTTATCGGTGCTGCTGCTGTGCCAACACCGGGTCCTCAAAGGGCTCTCTCTGCATCCCAGCCATTGCCACACATGCTCCCAGGTGCCTGCACCTGACCGCCGGCAGGTGAGTGAGCTGCCGCGCTGGCCTGGCCATCACAAGTGAATGGTGGTAGCAGTTCCCAGCAGAGGATTTCAGCCTTGTAGTCCCATCCTTGGTCTTCTGCCTCAGACTGTTTTCTTATGATGACACCCTCACCCAGAAACACTCCCAAAGAGGGAACTGAAAGTTTGTCACAGGTGAAACCTACTCAGGAAACCTCTCTTATTATGAGAATTTTGCCAGGAAAAGATTAAATTGAGATGCACGAGGAATATGATTAGTTTCTTCAGACGACAGCTGGTTTTCTTGCCTTTAATTTTTATGGATTACTTAAGGATCTAGAACTTGTGTCTGGAATCAGTAATCTTTGCCATTTCCAAAGAAGTGATGGTGGGTTTGTTTTTTGTGTGTAGGGATTGTTTTTTGTTGTTGTTGTAGCTTATTTTTTCTTTTACTAACTTACAGTGATATCTTTGGCCCTGTTCCCATTAGGAGGTGAAAGCATGGAAATTAAAAAACAAATTACAGGAATGAGAAGATTACTGAATGACAGCACTGGGAGGATATATCAGCGTGTGGGCAAGGAAGGAGAAAAATTAAAAGAAGAACCCCAAGATTTGGACTCCATCTGGCCTCAGCGTCTGAACTCCTCTGCTGAGACCCCACAGAGCCTCCACCGTTCTTCACGGGGTGTGTGGACCGAGTTCCCGCCCCAAAGTGGGCATTTCTCGGGGCAGACTGGTCCCCGCTCTAGAACCTTCCAGAATCAGCCACACACGGCTGGGAGCTCCAACGGTATGGTCGTTGTCAGACGTGCAGAATGCTTTCATACGGGTGGGGAGTGTCTAAATGTGTTTTATGTCTAAATGTTCAGTATGTTCTTTGAGTTTAATACAGAAGTCCTCATGTAACGTCATCAGTAGGTTTTTGGAAACTGACTCTAAGCAAAACGACATATAATGAAACCATTTTACCATAGGCTGATACTAACAAGAGTTAAATTCCTACACCCTATTTCTGGTCACCAATCTTCAAAATAAAAGCCCAAAAACTTTAACATTGAAATAAATGTGACCTATAGATACAGTTAAAAAAGACGAATAAAAACAATTAAGAATTATTTTCCAACCTGCTTATTCTAGTTCAGGGTCACAGGTGGCTGGAGCTTCTCTTGACAGCTCAGGGCGCCAGGCAGGTGCCCACTCCGACAGGATGCCTTCCATTACAGGGCCACTCACACACCCTCAGACTGGGACATGCACATCTTTGGGATGTGGGAGGAAACGGGAGTCCCCGGAGAAAACTGACACAGATGTAGGGAGACCATGCCAACTCACAGACAGTGGCCCTAACTGGGAATCAGTTTTGTTTTCTCCTCAACATTATTATAAGAAAACAACATTATTTGAGGACCTGCTGTACATTAAACCCTCCTTTAATCACCTGTCTTCGCTAAGTTATTTTAAAAGACAGGGAAGACATAGCAGAAAAAGTTGAGTATGAAAAAACCAGAACTGAGAAGCAGGAAAGACTGGGGGTTCTATAATCAAAGTGATGATTTCTTAGTAGAGATTTTAGCCCTTTAAGACGTTAAAGCTGTCGTTTGCCAATACAGAATATTGTTGTCACACAAAAAACGGAATATTAGCGCAGAAAGAGCTCCCCTTTGTCACTGAAAGAAGCTTTCTGATCATATGCTGTGTTACTAATACATCCTCTCGCTTGTGCCTCTGCTTTTCTTCATTATCAGAAGAGCAGTGGTTAAAGCGAGACTAACCTAGCACGCAGGTACGTTCACTTGAACCCCACCTTCCAGCTACTGAACCAGATGATCCATATTTTATAACTTGCTTCATTAGGGTTGCAATTTATTCCTTTAAAGTAAAATTTCCTTAATTTAAATTTCTAATTGGCAAAAAAAAAATTTTCAAAGCTTAAGGAAAAAAATTAATGATTTTTTTCTGGTCATATTAATTTCCATTCAGTGACATTGAATGTTACTTGTTCTATAATTTATGTATAGATGTGCAGATCTATAGTTCTCACAAAGAACAAGAAAAAAGTAGGAATGCGTTTTCAGTTTCCTTGAAAAGGATTTTTTCCCCATTTGTTATCCTTCAGCATAAAGAGACCTGTTTTGTTTTTAAACACAATTTGCAGTAACCAGTTCAGAGGCATGAAAAGCCATCCTGAGACACTGCTGATGAGACAGCAAGGGACCCCAAGAGATGTACTGGTGTCTTCTCTTTCTCTCAATATTACATAAGCCAATATCAAATTCATGAGCTGGCATGCTTCCAGGTGAGAGGGAGATGGCTCTTGAAAGAGACTCCTCCATAAAAATAAAAAGTCAGTTCTCTTTCAAATTAGAAAATGATTTATAACAAGCTGAAAAGGGTTGGTTTTGTCCTCTATAAAGGATAAAGATAGTACTTAGAATAGTGACTCGAAATACTCTGCCAGGCCCTCCTAATTCTATGGAATGGGAGAAACGAGAAGAGAAATAGTAATATACCCTTAGGAATGGATGGAGTTAGCGAACCCCACATCAGTAAGTTCTGGGTGAACAGAATTCTCTTTTCCAGTTTACAACAAAGGAGGTGCATTTACTTTGGAAAATGTTATGTTAAAAACTACAAACTATAAATTCCCTCGTATTCATTTGAAAATTGGTCTTTGTTTTCATATTTTCAATAGAAAATCATTATCTATAGCTATAACTACTTTGGTATTTCATTGCAATTGTTTGAAATTTTAAAGTTATAACAGTCGGTTTGCTACAACTTTGATTATAAATGATGGCGCTGCTCCACACATTAAGCTATTTTTAAGTATTTCATAGTTTTGCTGTGGTGAACTTTTCTATAGTATCCCCAAATAGTGCATGAGATTTAAATAACATGTAATGTATAATAAAAGCTATAATTGGACCAAAACCTTAGCGCTTACCTCTTCCACCTATGAGGAAACCTAAGTGATAGCAGTGTCGCATATGGCCCACTTTATTGGAGTGGGGTTGGATCCTCGTGTTAGAGGGAGAGCCACTGAAAAAGGGGTTTTCCAACTGTTCCATTTTATTCTGAGGACAACAGGAAGATACTTGTTTACTTAAAAAGGAAACAGGACAGGATAGTTTTTTCAAGAAAAAGATGTTGGATTTAAACAGTGAAAGAGAGACTAAAATGAGGGAAATGTAAGAAATTGAGAAAAGAAACGAGATGTAGGAAGATCGCCTTTATGAAGTTGGAGAAAAGCCAACACACCAGCACCCTCTAACCAATCACGTTCAAATGCATCCCCCTATGCCTGCTTCCCCACTCTTCCACACCCCAGACACACCACACCCGGAGAGTTCTAATGTACTGACAGTTCTTAAGTTTTGAAATAACATGCTCAACACTAAAACTATTTTTAATAGTTAGACACAGTTAATTCTAACTACAAACTCTTATAACTCATGCAGCTACTAGGTTTTTTGGTAAGGCTATTTTCAGAGCTAGTTTTTTTGTGCAAAGTAGCATGAGCGCGTTTCTAGTGAATTTTTACAGTATTATTGTCTGAGATGAACTGGTGTGACCATAGGGAAGCCTGCTGTGACAGTGCATTGTGTGTGGACATTCACACAGGCTCCACTGCCCCACGAGACAGCGTGCACCTTGTAATACAGAAACCTGGATAATTAGATCAAATCAGACCCCAGAATTTAAGTTGTGAAAATTATTGGGTGCATTTTCCTTAGGCACAGTCTCATGATAATTGCACAGGTTTCAGAATCCTGTAAAGATATCTTTACCACCACTCCCTTTTATATATATATATATATATATATATATATATATATATATATATATATATATATAATTTTGTTGTTATTTGGAGTATGACATGCTTTTCTTTACTGCTTAGGAGAACTTCCAGCGGTGAATTCGCCAGTTGGCTCAAACTGCTGTACTTGTAACTGCCAGTCAACATTGCAGGCCATTCTCCAAGAACTCAAGACCATGCGGAAATTAATGCAAATCCAAGCAGGTACAAAGATCAGGCCTCTGACTGAGTCCTCTGAGTTTTAATACGTATCTGACATCTTCAGGTGGGGTGTTTATTGTACTTTTGTTATTTAGTTCTTCCCTCTGTGCTGTCCTCCTGTGATTTTTCAAATGTCCATTTTTCTCAGCTTTGTCTCCAACCTATGTTTCCTTTAGCAAACCTAACACATTTTTTAACGCTAAGAATACTACCTCTGTACTTACGTACATGTGCTCTGTATGCTTCACCCCATGATCTCCTAGCACCTCACAAATGTCAGTCATTAAATTTTGAAACCGTTATACATGAAGGTGGGCAGAGTTCTTTAGCTCACTGTTGCAATGGAAATCGGCACAGAGGTTCAGATGAGGAATGAAAGTGAGGCCACCTCATCTCACCCACCCCCCAGGTGCTCCATTTGGGGGCTGCCTGCATCTCGACAACCCCCACTCCTGCACTAGTCCGTTAGGGGCTTGGTGAGAGTGTGGGAAGCCACACATTTGTATAGACATGGAGGAGCCCTTAGGAAGGATGGGCCCCCCTGGTGAAAAGCATAAGCTGACAAGAAATGGCCTTCAGGCTCTGCTAGTGGCTTTTCTCCCTAACACTCAGGACATAGAAGCTCAGACACCTCCAATTTTGACTTCTTTATGTACATGACGCCCTTTTTATCCTCATTTCTGTTAAGACACGTTGAAGAACAGAAGAGCAGTGAATTTATAGTTTGGGGTCAGAGTTCATTTTCTCCTCTTTATAGCTGTGTGACTCCGCTGAGCCTCAGATTTCTCCTCTGTCACTGGAGTATTGGTATGTAACTCTCAGGGTTGTTTTCAAAAGAGAATGAGACAGTAAATGTAAATGAACTCTGTAAAGCACCGTAGGAGCATAAGCTATTTCATTAAGTCTTGTTGCAAAGACAATGAAACACTTCATAGAGGTCTGGAAGTCTTCTGGAGTCTAGTGCCCTGTTTTCTCATCTTCACAATTAGGGGGGAAAACTTTTTTTCACAGGTACAGAAAATAATCAGTCATTTCATTAGTCTTTCCTCTTGTCCCGGAAAACTGCTCCTTGATCTTAGCCTAAGGCAGGAAGCAGCACAGTCAGGTATCACTAGCATCCCTGTCCTGTCGTCATAAAGGCTTTCGTGAAAGCCATTGTTCAGAAATCGTACTTGGTGCGATTTGGTGAATTCTAGTAAAATTTTAATATTTAATGATGTAGTTTTAATGTAAAAGGCTTGATATTTAGACATATCAGTCACCCAAGATCACATGAAAGGTGAGCCAAAGGGTCTCTGCAAAGCAGCATCTAATTGTATGTGCTGAATTTGGTTTGGTCCCCAGGGGAAAAAAAAGCATTTGTTCAGGCCAGTAAGCATTTAACTCCCCTTGTTCCACTGGTGTTCTTATTAACCCAGCAAAGGTTAACATCTCCTAAATAAGGAGCTCAGAAAAAAAAGTTACTTCATTGTATACAGATTCTTTTTTCAGAGGAAGAATTTGTAGCAACTAAGAAAATATGCATAGGAAATTGCAATGATTTATTTTGTTACTTAAGCTCCTTACTACTGAAATGGCAAACTGCATATTGCAACCATTTAAGTCCTTGACTAAAGTTTTTTTAGAATCTATTAAGCAAATACCACTTTGTCACCACGTTTTCTTTTCTGAATTTTTACAGTTTAGGGCAGGACCTGAGTCCAAAGGTGTAGGAGAGCAGAAAGGTTCAACTGAATTAAGTTACTCTTATTTCATTTTCTTACACTTCAGAACTTGTGCTATGTGGCTAGATTTCCTTAAGGTTTATTGCCTGTAAGACTTGGATTTAAATTATATTTAGTATGTTTCACCTTTAAGGAGAAGACGGAGTGATAAGATCTAGATAAAAGAAACTACAGCAGGGGTGTCCAAACTGCGGCCTGCAATCCATTGTTAATTGGCCCGCAGCAAATTCCAAAAATATATTTAGTTTAGTTAAATAAACCAGGTGAGGCAATACGTACTTCACCTCGAGTGAGTGGCCCGGCTATTTGTGTATTTTACCGCATATGGCCCTTGGTGAAAAACGTTGAAAAAAGTTTGGACACCCCTGAACTACAGCAATGTCTAGACTTACAAAAGGAGAGGAAAACTCAGATAGTCCCTGTGTTCTTGAAACCAAAATCATTTTCACTTTTAATTTAGAACAATGCGGCTTGGAGAGGAGTGTGTTCTAGACTATCTGGACAATTGCTTCAGTCGTGCACTTGACTTTGGGGAGAGAGACCTAGCCTTGGGTGAAAATTCGGAGAGAACAGAGAAAAGTTCTCCACTCTGACTTGCACATTAAAATCACTTGAGGAGTTTTAGAAAAATCTGGATGCCCAGGCGCCACCCCTGGAAATTTCGATTCAATTAGTCTGGGGTGAGGCTGAGACTTTTTTTAATGTGCTCCAGGGTGATTCTAATGTGCATTCAGGGTCGAGAAACCAGTGAGCTCCATGAATTACTGCACGGGTGATTAAAAACTTTTCAGTTTATATGCAGTGCAAGTAGTTTGTTTCTAACAGTTATAAATTTCTTTCCCGCCTGGAGATAAAAATATCAAGTTCAAAGTATAAGTATTCTTTATTTGCCAACGGATACGGAATGATCCATATTTATGTGCATTTAAAGATCTTCAGTTTTCATTTGATTTATGTTTATGAGTATATTTCTGTAAAAAGGCAGGCATATCCTATGGTCACATTTAGTAAGCCATATGAATACATGAAGATTTAAATCACAATGCCATATTTTCCTGTTAAACGTTCCATGAGAGTATTTTTAAATGGCTCACAAGACTTCACAGAGTGTACCTGTGAAAACTATAATTACCAACCTTGTTTCCTTAAGCATATTTTCAATATTAGTGCTTCGTTCTCATTCAGTGCTTTTTCATCTTTGGAACGCAAACTGTTTCTAGACTTTACTCATTGGCTTGACTTGTACAGAACTATATATTCCTGTTTTTCAGCCACATAAAACTGAGGTATAGTGAAACAGCCTGGTCTGAACCAGCAGTTTAGGGCTGTGGAGATAGTTGATTTGTGAAACGTATTGGTTTACAAGGAAGGAGTACTGGACCTCACAAGTTACTAGCAGGCTCTGCCCACACGCTTACGAGTTATTCATCCAGACTGATTCATTTGATGTCTTGCCCAAACGATTGTCCTTGTTCAGTCTGTCAATTTCAGTGCTAGCAACTGATCGGTTTAACCCCAAATGACAACTGGAATACTCCTGAGATTGGCTTACCAGAAAGCATGGAAATCTACACCTTGATCTATGTTCCGGAGTCCCCATTTATATGAAAATGCCATGTGACTGGTAGAATTGTGCTCCAGTGCTTTCTCTTTCTCATAGTTCATCACCGTTTTCTTCCACTGAACCCAGCAGTAGCAGTACAATCTGCTGATTCACCCACATCTGGATCAGAGCTCTCTATTGGCTGTTTTCTGCCTGTAGGACTTCAATGTGCTGTAGAGCCTGCATTTGGTACCCTTCAGGTCCCATGTGCTTTGTTTGTTTGGATGTGCTTCGTCCTTGAGTGAACCCCATTGCAGCCTCAACTTGTGGAGCATGTAGATAGGCAGGTGATAGGTTTTCCTAAGTTATACACAAGTGCCTGTATCACACTTTTGTTTATTGTTCACAGTTGGGACCCAAAACAGACAACAACCCCCAATTTCCCTTATATGCTCCCAGCGAACTGCTGTCTCACGCAAGAGAAATAAAAAGAAAAAAGTGCCCCCAAAGACTGTTGAACCTCTTACTGTGAAACAGAAGCCCAGTGCGTTAGAAACTGAGAAGAAGACAGCAGTGGCCTCAGAGCAATCTGACCTCCAGGCAGCTGAGCGCACCTCCACTGGGGAGAACCGCGTCCTAGGATTTGGCATTGTTCTCGAATCACCTTCCTCAGATGTAAGTTGATGTTTTCTGGCTGCTGACGCTAATGTGATGTACCTGTCCTGTCAGGAATTTTATAGTATTACTACACTTTCCCCTTAACTCGCGCTGCCCAGGCAAACTGGGAAAACTTGCAGAATACACGGGGGAAAGGGGATGAATATTCTCCTTGCCGAGAATTCTCTCTTCTGAAAATCTTATGCCTTATTTATTTAAACACGTTTCCATTCTGTATCTTTGCAAGAAGAAGGGGGATGGAGTAAATTATCTGCTCACTAATTTCTTTAACATGTCTAATTTTGAAGTGGCCATTTTCAATTTCCTCAGCGTAGAGAGCTAAAAGTACGTAATTAAATCCTTTGTAGATGGGCATAAATGAACTGAACCTTACAGATAAGGTCACACCTTTCTAAAAACACAAACTAATAATAAAAAAAGGAGCTGTAGTGCTAATTCTATTTTATAGATGCAAGCTGCACTGCTAATTAGGCTGTAGTGCCATGGCATTTACTCTGTGTAATGATAGGTTGACTCTGCAAAGGTTTTTCTATTTTAATATGATAGCGAGGATGTTGTCGCAGTCCAAGATATTGGATGACATCTAAGATACCCATCTGATTTGCCATTTTACATTTGATGACCATCAATTGCACACTCTCCTCACAATATCTTCATCTAAGTACATTGATGGTGTGAACCCCAATTGTTGGGAGTTCTTAAAATAAACAAGAATGAGCGATCTATTATTATCAGATTGCATAGGACGAGAATCCTGCTGGGAACTCCCACAGGCCTATATGGGATTGGAGTTTGGCCTTACCTTTTCAACTTTAAAGGAGAAATAAATTGTTGTTTTTAGAAGTGTTCCCTTTCAAATTGCGGAAAGACCGTTTGCTAGCACGTCTCCACACTGGGTCTTTAATAAAGGGAGGTGACACAAATAATCACCTTGTGACTTTTTTAGACTAGAAACTCATTTGAACTTTTATCCAATCTGTGGTATCAAAGGGTTTTTTGGGTTTTTTTATTTATGAACATATACCATAATTGTTAAGAAGTTCTTTCAGACTAAAAGCTGAATTTAAAATATCATTAATGATAATGTTCTCCCCTGGACCACTCAGCTCCTTTGATTAGATCAGATTTTTTTTATTTCAAATGAGGCCCTGGTTTCAAAACCCGTGTAGATCACGTATTTGCAAACAGGTAAATTATTCCGTAATACAAAGTACATTCAGTCTTGAGCAGTTTTCTTAATACTTTTATATTTTTCTTAGCATTCTTTTGTGATAGGTATTTATGTATCAAGTGCAATCGTTTGAGTTGTATAAATCATCTCCTAAATGGATTGATCTACTGCTAATAACTGAACTTTCTCCTCTTTTAATTTTTAAGCTCCAAATGCCCTTAAGGCAAACACAAATTGCGGAATACCATATAAAGGCCTTATGTACGTTAGTGAAATACAATTTTTCTTATCTTTACCAATATCAGTATTATAATTTTATTTATATGCCACATAAAAATAATTTGCCTTTTAGTCATGATTATTTTTGCTAACAAGAGCTATGAAATTGAGTACAGTACATTCAGAATTGTCCACGAAAATTCATTGAGGTGCTTATTACTTTGATGGAAGAATAACATGCTTCTAAAGAAAAGCAAAAATATATAGAGATATTATCTTAACAGTATTCAGCTGATCCGCCATTTGATTCGCCTTTCCAACAGAACCGCATTGCCCCTCCAGGACTGTGCAGTGAGTTCCTTCATTGGATAAACACATTTTGTCCATGGATAGTGCACACTGGCACTAAGGAGGCTGGCATTTGCAGTCCCTGGGAAGGGAGACTGACTCGCTTAGGTGATGGGACTCTCAAGGCTAGGACATCCGAGCGTAGGTGCTTTCTAGTCTTACTATTGCTTAGCCACGAGCACTTCAAAATCTGGCGGAAGTCAGAGGAGAAAGCAAAATATTTAATAATATTATAGGAATTTTTCTATAAAACAGATTGGAGAAAATATAGTTGGATATATATATCCAACTATATTTTAGTTGGATATATATATAGATATATATATATATATATATCCAACTATATTTTCTCCAATCTACATATATATACATATATATGTATGTATATATGTATATATATAGTGTGTGTGTGTGTGTGTGTGTATATATGTATGTATGTATATGTATATATAGTGGGAATTGTGTATTTGAAGATGGACTCTGAAGAGCACCAAAGTTGTATGACTGACTGGGCAAGTAGTGTTGCTAGGACAGCTGTCTGACCAGCATTGGTAGCAGATGATGATAGAGAAGCAGTATGGGGCCAGATAGAGAAAGCCCTGCTGTGTCATGCCAGGCCCCTTGGCCTTTATCTCTGGATACTAGGGAGCCATTGCAAGTTTCAGGTAGAGGAATGCTCATACCTGTGTTTTAGAATGGAAACTGGAACAGTGTTGTGGATGATGGATGGAGAGAAGATACTACAAAGAGACCAGGAGGAAGATAATTAGTCAGCCAGGCAAGAGACTGGGAGGGTCGATGGATGAGTAATGAGCCTAAAAAGAAAGAAATGAGAGACACTTAGGAGGTACCTATACAGACATCTTGGTGACTCCGTAGAAAGCAATCTAATTCCTATCTTGGAAAACTAGGTTGTTACCAGATGGTAATCTGTAGCCCCACGTGAGGCTATAGATTGTTGCAGGTAGACCACCAGGAATAATTATCTGTGCTCCAAGGCGGGAAAACAGTGAGCTCTCATCAAAACCAACCGCAATGTCAACACCTCAGAGTATTGTAAACACTAAATGGTATAGAGAATGTGGGAAAATTCTATTGCAGTGCCTGGCACATAAAAGGTACTCAATAAATAGTATTTAGTCTGCAAATGATGAAGCATTTGTATTTGCATTAAGCACAATATACAGAATAAACTTACGAAACTTTGGGTCTAGGACTTTATTAGAACCCTCTCCTCAATTTAACTCCCATTTCCTCATTCTTTCCTTATTATTTCTCCCTGCAATGCCCCCCACCCCCTGCCCCAAGGCAGCAGTATACTTTCAACAGTCCTCCTTTGTAGAATTTTCTGTTCTGGTTTGTGATTATTTACAGTTCCCCTCCTCCCTCCCCAGCTTCTCAAGGTCAGGGACTATATAATTAATAGCAACAGTAATAATAATAATAATAATAATAATATTTGTGTGCTATCCTTTGCTAAATAATTTATCGCATTTCATCCTTACTCTTTGAGGCATAATTATTATCCTCATTTTATAGATAAGGAAACCGTGGCATAAAGTACTTAAGCAGCCTGCCCAAGTTCACACAGGCGGAAGGGCGGAGCTGGTTCTCAAACCCAGGTCTGCAGTGAGCCCTTATCGTTGAGTGAAAGACTCGAGCACCTGTCCTAGCACAGTTTTGTACATGCCCAAGACCCAGTAACTGTTCATGGCATAATTGTTACACGAAGGAAAACTGAAAGTTTACTCTGGCTGTGCGTTCTCTTTCCTTGGAAGTTTATGGGGAGGAAAACTTAATGGTTTAAGGGTACAGGCTCTGAGGCCAGGCTGTCTGGGCTAGAAGCTCAGGTGGGTGACCCTGAACAAGTGCACCTACCCTCGCCTCCGTCACTTTTCTCTCCATAAAATGGGGAGAATGATAATGCAGACCCCAAAGAGTTAGACTGCTGGAAGAGTTAAAAGAAGTAATCTATGCAAAGCACTCTGAATAGTACCTGGTACATTATAAGCACTGAATAAATATTCATTCTTTGTTCAACCTTAGCACTCCTAGCTAAGTGCCTTTATAAGGATAACTTTAAGTATTTAAGTAAACTTATGTGCACATATAAGTGAACAAATACACTTGAACAAATAGCATTGTTAAAAAAGAGTGGCCAGAAATGTTTCTCTTTTGGGGCAGGATTATTTGACCCATTTTAAATTAGTACGTTAAATAGAATTGAAACCTGAATTACACAGAAGAAAAGCAGAAACCCAAAACTATATTTCAGATTTAAATACAATATTTCTTTTTTCATGAGTTCACAACCCAGAACTCTACTAGTACTCAGACAAGACAGTTAGGAATTTTTTATAGTTGCTGTTTTTTCCTGCTCAGCTGAATATATTGGTTTGTGTTTTCCAGGGAAGATATACATGGCTTACATTTTTCTATTTATGTAATGACTATGGCTATTTTCCAGTAATCCTAGATTATACAAAAGTTATCAGGGGCTGGCCCGGTGGCTCAGGCGGTTAGAGCTCCGTGCTCCTAACTCCGAAGGCTGCCGGTTCGATTCCCACATGGGCCAGTGGGCTCCCAACCACAAGGTTGCCAGTTCAATTCCTCGACTCCCGCAAGGGATGGTGGGCAGCGCCCCCTGCAACTAAAATTGAACATGGCACCTTGAGCTGAGCTGCCGCTGAGCTCCCGGATGGCTCAGTTGGTTGGAGTATGTCCTCTCAACCACAAGGTTGCCGGTTCGACTCCCGCAAGGGATGGTGGGCTGTGCCCCCTACAACTAGTAACGGCAACTGGACCTGGAGCTGAGCTGCGCCCTCCACAACTAAGACAGAACAACAACTTGAATCTGAACAGAACCCTCCACAACTAAGATTGAAAGGACAACAACTTGACTTGAAGAAAAAGTCCTGTTCCCCTTCCCCAATAAAAATCTTTAAAAAAAAAAAAAAGTTATCAGAAGATAAATCCATGGCCATCCCGCAGTTTAAGATAATTTTGTTAACGTTTATTTTATGTCATTCTTAAAGTAAATACTTTAAAATATATTGGTGCTTTCAACATAAATAGCTTCTGAGTTCAGAATCTGTTTTCCTAACTTCTTTTTAGCCCAATAATGAAGTAATCCACCAGAAACTAGTAAAGCAAATCAATCAAGCAAGTTATTTTTAAATGTATTCATTGACCCATTGAAATTGAGGCAGTATATACTTTTTAGTGTAAATTCTAGTGCAGACTGCCTGGGTTCAAATCTTTGCCTCATCATTTATTCGCTGGATAATCTTAAAAAATTACCCACTCTCTTTTGACCTGAGTTTTTGCATCTGCAAATTGGCGATAATGACAGTAGGCACTTCATAGGCTGAGAATTAAATTAGAAAACCCACATGATGTGTGTTAGTGTAGGGCCTGGAAAATAGTAAGTAGCAAATAGTGATAAATATAATACAATTCTCCAGGGTGTCCTGAAATGAGTGAAACGGTCCTTGCCCTTCAAGGAGCATATGAGAAAAACACATAACCAAGGTGGACATTATAATAGGACCTGAGCTCTAGCACAGGCTGTCAAAGCAGCGTGGGGCCTGAAAGAGCAGGGCCTCCCCTCTCCCTGGAGGCTCAAGGACAGGCTCTCAGAGGTGGACATCTTCTTGGAGGAGCCATTGCGGTGGTGTTATGATGGAAGAAGCTAGAGTGCGGTGGTTAAAATCTTATGTATTAAACATTTTGGCTCAACTATCTTTAGCATAAATCAAGCTGTAGTCCTTGAGTCATTAATTTACCACCGAGAAAGGAAACATTTTCAAACATCTCGAAAAGACTTTGGAGTGTCTCATTATGCAGTGCATGAGGAAATTTCCAAGGAACCCAACTGCATTGTCTTTTCTAACCTCAAATTCTTAGTTCTACCGAAATTTTGTCAAGTAAAAAAAAAAAAGAAAAGCTATAAAGGATTGGCTCTTTAATGACTTCTTGTAATTTTTATGCTATTCAAAATTTAATATATGCTAGTATGTAGATTCTGTATAATTTTCGCTACAACTTTTGCCTGTGTATTTTTGACTCACTACAGAGCAACCCCCTTGCAATATTAGTCTTGATGTGGTGGAGCCTGTGCCCCCGTGACACGGTGATTCTCACCTCTGCCACGTCCCCACATCACACCTCTTTTGAGCTGGTAACAGCTGTACTGGCTGGACCAACTAGCGCAGGACTGCCTTTCCACCTGGTGTGTTCTTGAGGCCGCCCAGCTCATTGGCCATGATCTTGGAACAGCATTTAGTAAACGGTAACAGTAGTTCTTGCTAAATCCACCTGGAGCAGACCTGGGTTATAGGGAACAATTTTTTTCTCAAACAGAAGCAGATCCCGTTTGTGAGCAAAATAAAATCAATTGTAAGGGGGTTTTGTGTTTTTAAAAAATTTCATAAAGTTCATTTTCCTAGAAGTATGTCTAGTATATTGCTAAATAAATACTAAATGAAAAGAAAGAAACAATGTATATGATAGTATTCTGAACAGAAAGACTAAATTCACAGCCTTTTAAAAAAAATTTTGTTATATATTTCTGATCCAAAATCTGTTATTTTGTTATTCAGCAAAATCCTGCCTCTTCGTCCATAGTTTTCTTCTAGATTTCAGTCTTGAGTCTGTCTGAAACTTGACTAGCTGGCCAGTCAAGTATACAAACTTCTGTATATAATGTATTGACAATTGAAAATCTGGGGCTATCGCTTCTCGGCCTTTTGGCTAAGATCAAGTGAAAATCTGGGGCTAGTGCCCAGTATGAATATTCATATGCTTCTTTTTCCTCTTTTAACCTATGACCATATATAGCTTTTTACTACCTGTCTTACTAAAATTTGGTATTGAGGACACCTTATATAAAATAGCCTATCTCAGAAATGTTCCCTCTGTGATTAATTTGCATGATCTCTTTCAAATTGTTACATATTTTTCTAAAGATTATACAGGGGAGTCACATGATATGTTCATAGGGACTCAGGGGAGAAAATCCTTTAATTTACCTGCTTAGGGGATCTCCCACCACAGGCAGGTCTTGGCCCAACTATTGTTGACCCTTGAACAACATGGCAGGTGGGGGTGCTGACCCCATTCAGTTGAAAATCTGTGTATTACTTTTGACTCCCCCAAAACTTAATTACACAGCCGTCCCTAGATATCCGTGGCGGGGGGTGAGGGGGTTCCAGATCCCCACTGATACCCAGATCTGCAATGCCCAAGTCCCCGGTATAAAATGGTGTAGATCAGTGCACCTGCAGATTCCCAGCCGCGGACCGAAACAGTACAGGTATTTACTGAAAAACATCCACGTGTAAGTGAGCCTGTGCCGTTCAAACCCGTGTTGTTCAAGGGTCAGCTGTACTTCCAAGCAAAGGAAGACCACAACCGAAGTGGAAAGAGAAACAAAATCGTTAATGTCCACAGGCCTGGGTCCAAGGACATTTCCCAGAGTCCTTGCGATTACACATGCAGTGTCTGCCTCCAGAACTTCACCCAGTGAAAGATGGAATGCCACCAGACAAGGAAAATTCAACATTTGATACATTATTGTGCTAAGTGGCTGAGGTACCTAAAATAGGCAAGGCATACATGAAAATCCAAATTTATAGTGGGAATTCACTTAGCTCTTAAAATGATGACTGTAACTGTTGCAAATTCTTCCCCATACTTTGAATGTCATCATTTAAAGATCTTCAGTATTCAGTAGAATTTATTGAATACATTATTACTTCAGTAATCAGTAAAATCTGTAAATTAGTGCACTGGCTATCTGTCTTCATGCCAGTATCAAACAGTGATTCTGTCAAAGGCAACTGGGTTTTTTAAATGATATTCCTGGTATAGTGGTGGTTTCTATCGCATTATTAGTAAGCAAAAAGATCTCATTCAAACCAGAGACAGTAAAAAAAAAAAAGATTCAGTGATACAATTAAAGAGTTTTAACCTGTTTTTAAATATATGCACGAAGTTGTGGATCATTACATGGCAGTAGTCCACTGACTATCTTCAGAAAATGGAGGAAATAAAAAGGTTTCATAGTGAAAATTTGGGATTAGTTACCCTGTTATCTTTTATCATGTCTTAGAAAGTAAAGCTACCCGCTTTTTTTTTTAAGGAATTGGTTTGCTTTGTGGCACCTTGTAGATATAATGGTAGCTCTCACTCACTGCCAGCGTAAGAGAGAGAACGTGAAGAGCGGGAAGGGGACAGACATGGGGCACTTTTGCTCTTGCTGCTGCCTCAACTGATAAAACTGACTCCCTTGTAATGGGCTCATAAGTGAGCCCATTTTTTGTGTTCTTGATCTGGAAAGAATACTTCAAAATAATATTTTTCTGGCAATAGAAAGTGGAACAGGAAGCACGGACAGCTTCTGCTTTGGAGAGCATCTCAGAATTCAAAATACTATTATGATCCCACAGGGAGTCTCTTGGCTCCACAGAAACCTCTAGATATTTAGTTTTAGGGGTCACAGCAGATGCCAGAAACAGCCATTGCCTCTGCCTCCTAAATCCTCCCTTCAGGGCCCTGATGAAATGCTGTCCTGCCCGCTCCTGGACCCTCCCCTCTCACCAGCCAGATGCTACCTAATACTCTGCACCTCTTTTGCAGCATTTATCACTTGCACTTGGTATGGTAGGTATTTATGTATACGTCTCCTCTACTGAGCCCAACTTTCAACTCCTTACACGCAGAGGGTGCTCAATACATACACACTGATTCAGGCAGGTCTGCATTCATGCGGACTCCGTTCCTTGAGTCAGCACAGGTACCCTTTGGTATAAGTCTGGGAGACAGAACCATGGCACGCAGACTTTCACACCCACTTCCTCATTTGTATGGGGATGAAAGATCACTACATCAGTACTAGTCATGTTGAATGAATTCCTACATGGGTTTTGTGTCTCCTGTCAAATACCTATTGGGCACTAACTGGGTGTTTGGCACTCTGAATACAAAAGAGTGCACATTCTGATGAGAAATACAGACTCCCAACTAAATGATTGCAGTGTGAAAAGGGCCACAACCGTCATAGAAAATACAGTGAGTGTGTGAGGAAGGGAGTGGCTCGTTCTGCGTGCTGGCTAGTTCAGGGCAGGGTACAGGTGCTGAAGGAGAAGTGCAAGGGGAGGTTCCGGGACGATCGGCCGTCAGATGGCTGAGTGTGGAGCCCCGTTTGATGCTATCATAATCCAACAGCGATATGTGAACGAGACAACTTGGTTTCTTTCCCTTCTCTTTAAGAGCTTCTGTACCTCCCTAGCTGGGAGTAGCTGCTTCCATAAAGTAAACAGTGATTCTTCCCCCCACCCCACCTATGGCTTTCAAATGATATAGGAGCACTTAGCAAAAATCTGTGATCAGTTCATTTGGAATAAAAGGTCTAAATGCAGCCATAGAACACGCAAACTAAAACCTGGTAATGAATAAAAAACTTCATCTTAGAATATGATGGTAAACTGCTCTCCATCCTAGTATTTCTACTTTGAATCGTTCAACAAATATGCACCGAGTGCTTAGTGTGTGTCAGCTTCTATTCTAGGAGTTGGGGATCCAGCCCCCGGCTCCCATCAGCCTCCTCTACCCACCTTTACCAGCAGCAAGATGCAAACGTCAGGAAACAATCTGACAGCACTGTTTTCATAGTGATATTTACCAAGCATTCAGAGACCCGGAGTTGAATGGCAGAGTGAAGCGGAGAAATGAGATGACTTTCTACACAATCCAGTCGGGAATTCCATATGGGAGAGGCAGACCCCACATCATCGGAATTAGTTAAGCCCTTCTCCGAGCCCTCTTTCCTCTGATCATAATGTGCTAGGCATTTGGAGAAGCCATAGAACAAACAAAAATAATAATTCCTGCTCTCCAAGAGAAAAATTAATCCCAATTCCTCACGTTTCTAATATGATTTAGGAAATCTGAAGTAGTGCCAGGTTTACAAAGTGATAAATAAAATAACGGAGAAAAAGCTTCTGTAGTACATTTTCCTTAAGTGAGGTTTCCTTCTGACCTTTTTTCTAATGGAAGTTTACCAATTACATTTCTTCATATTAAAGTGACTATTTTAAAACTATGTTATGACCAACAGCAAATAACTTAATAGTTTAGATTACGACTAATGAACTTTTATCTATTGACAAGAATTTATTGAGTGCCTACTATGTGCCAGGCCCTAGAGATACAAAGTCTGAGATCCAGGTTATCAGGGAGGGCCGCAATCTAATAAATAATTATAACACCGTATAGTAAATACAATTATATAAGCATGTCAAATAAATAGCAGCAACAAAGAGCGCACAGCTGCCTCCTTGGGAAGAAAGGAGTTAGGAAAGGCTTTGAAGAGAATATGATGTGAGCTGGGTGGAAAGATGAAAAGGCGAGTTGTAACATCCATGGTGTGATGACAGAGAATGTATTATCAGTGTCTGAGCGTATACGGTAGAGTCCAAGTTGAGAATCACCTTACAGTTCTTCTGATCCCAAATCTCTGACATGAAATCCCTGACAGGGAAATGGTGTGACTAGTGCATTGGTCTTCCAGTGGTGCTCTGGGGTATAGCTTTAGATTCCTCCCCTAAGTATGGGTCAGCGGTGGATTTAAACTGCCTGGGGCCCCTTCTCGTCATTTTTATTTATTTTATGTATTAGTTCACATAAGTTTTCACTGGAGGGAAAAAAAATACAGTTCTGCAGCTAAAACACTAGCCTAGTACAAAGAGCGTGGGGCTTATGGGAGAGCCCCATATCTGTGTCCTTAGGCACATGAAATTAAATTGTTGGATGTAGGAGAAAGTGATCTGTCAACTGTAATGCACTGAGTACATTTAAATTATTTTTAAGTCATTTGGGCCTGAGTTCCTCCACTTAAAAAATGAGGGTGTTGCACCCAAAAGTCTCAAGTCCCCTAGCTCTAAAATTATATGATTTTATGATTATCCAGCTTTCTCTTGACTGTTTCTAAGGACAGAATGCTTTTTCAGTGTATTCCTTTCCATTGCGTTTGACAAGACTTAACATTAGAATTAGAGCATCTTGTTTTGTGAATTATAACCAGTAATTGGTTTTGTAAATTGCGAATCCTGGCACACAAAGCTGAGACTGTATGCTTTGCAGGCTGTGGATATTGCAGTAGCTACTGATGTGTGTTTTTTTGTCGCACATATGCCCAAAGTCAAATGCTTCAAATCTTGCTTTTAATGAAATATTTATGTTCTTTTGGTAGCCAGAAGTGCAACTTGCTGAAGGCTTTGATGTGTTTATGCCTAAATCTCAGCTGGACTCTATATTGTCAAACTACACTCGCTCAGGAAGCCTTCTCTTTAGAAAACTGGTGTGTGCATTTTTTGATGACAAGACTTTGGCTAACTCCTTACCCAATGGGAAGAGGAAAAGAGGACTCAATGACAACCGGAAAGGACTAGACCAAAATATTGTGGGTGCAATAAAAGGTTGGTCTGCATCATTTCATTTTATGGTTTCTATGCTGAGCTTTGCTTCATTCCGTAAAGATGCAGCTGAAATTGTAGTAAACCAAGTAGAGGCTCGTTTTGTTGGCCTTTGGCAATTTACCCACTGGCATGGCTTCGGGGTGTGGGCTCTGTAATTCACCACCCCAAATACCACTACTATTTGGTATTTCAAGGTGATGTTCATTTGTTAAAATCATAAATTAAGAGCCAGTTTGATCTGCTGCAGAACCAAAAAGAATTTTTTTAATTGATTTTAAAAATGAAGGTATTTTTCCTGTCAGTAATTTCTAGCTAAGAACTTGTCAAAATATGATTTCGACTGAAATTTTTAGTTGTAAATAAGAATAAAGCTATGATACTTTTTTTGAAAATCAAATAAAACAGTTCTCTCCAAAGGTCAGAAGGTCATTGCTTCGAAAGATGTTGACATGTAAGTGAACCCACTGGGAAGCCAAACCCTGCGCCTCCCCACATACTCCTGGCCTCCTGTGCTCCCCAGGCTTTGTGATACGGAGTTGTGCCAGTTACATGCAAAGAGGACCATGGGTCCCTCCCCCTCCACGCCTGGGAACATGTGTCTGAATCCCACTGCCTTGCCTTAGCCATGCAGGTGCATGAGTGCGTCAATGTTCGTTTATATCCAGTTCCACATCCTGGACCTATTGCTTCATTTTAAAATGTCCTTCCTTAGGATTCTGATACGTGTTATTTTAGGTAATAGAAGTACATGAATGGTATTTTCCAAGAGACGGTAAATGAATTCTCAGATATCAACACAACTACCATGACAATGAAATTGAGGCCGCAATTAACACTAGAATCACTAATCTGGAAGCTCCTCGCTGCCTGGTTCCCGCATTTTGCGCTTGGGAACTGAGACTGGACGCAGAGAGCCTTCCCTCCCTACCCCTGCAAAATGAGGAAGTGCATTTAATAATGCTTAGAGAATACTTTGAAACCCAAAATTAACTTTACAAAATAATACGATTTTTAAAGGGAGCCAGCAAGTACTAGACACCCTTTGTTCATGGCCAGAAGGACATAAGCCTTCATTAACGGAAAATTTTTCATTCTCCAACGGAATTTTTTTCACTTAAAGTGACAGTTGGGTTGTACTAAATAAGAAAAGCTACAGAGATATCACAGTTGGTGTCATTTCTGAAAAGAATGATTCAGCCTGAAGTGACACCAAAAACAAGATTACAGAATTTGAAAAATGGTCAGTGATGTAACTGGGACTCGCTGAAGTGAAGAAGGCTCCCATTTCGATTTAATATGGCTGGGGCCTTCTGGAAACATGAAGGTCAGGGCTGCGGATGCTTTTCATTGCTGAAGCTTTTAAACACACTGAAATGTAGCCAGGATTTATTTTAATTTTCTTCAGGACAGTATATTAAGATGATGAAAGTGTTTGGAAATTGGGGAACCATAAAAGATCGTGTCCTAATTTAATAACAATAGAAAAGTTACCCTAATAATAGATGGTAGGGAACTATGTCATTATAAGTAGACTGATAAGGGTTTATTCTACCATTTTCGATCTAGACTGGACATCCTACAATAGTTTGAAAAGGTGTATTATATAGAAGATGCCTTA
Source organism: Rhinolophus sinicus (assembly GCF_057876585.1). Taxonomy (NCBI): domain Eukaryota; kingdom Metazoa; phylum Chordata; class Mammalia; order Chiroptera; family Rhinolophidae; genus Rhinolophus; species Rhinolophus sinicus. The sequence continues at coordinate 115,805,885 of NC_142501.1, read as the reverse complement.
ATTTTCTTCACAGCCCTACTCTTTGGCAAGAAATAAATATGGCAGTAAGGCTTCTACTCCCAATACATAATAAAGCAGATGATTCAACTCAAAGAACTTATATTTTCTATATACTTCTTATTTGGTTGAGTTAAATCTGCATTAAAATTCTTTTAAAAACAACAAAATAACTGTAAAACAGACAGAAATCTACCCATAAGCCACCAACAACCTAAGGCAACAAATATTATATGTTCACTTGTTTCCTTGTTTATTCATAGACATATTTTTATTTTGTTTTTTCCCATGATTACCAAAAAAAAAAAAAAATACATGCTTGTAAAAATTCCAACCCATAAAAAAAAGTATAGAAAGCTGAAAGGCCTCCATAATTTCAGTCTTCAGAGATTATTGTGTACTTTCCTACAATTTTATTTCAAGTATGAATGTGGTATCAGGTTTGTCTTTCTTATAAGAATATTCTCTCCGTACTGATCAGTCAACATTTTTACCTGATTTAGTCTCATAATTTCTTGTAAGCACCTTGAGGACAAGATTTGTCTTAATTATCTTTGATTATCTGTCGCACTTCACTGAAAGCTTTACACAGAGTAGGGATTCCATAAATGTATGTTGGGTGAATGAACAGACCTAAGTTTTTATTTTCCATCTTGTCTTTGGCCTTAACTTGTTGACCTAATAGGTCTAGTACAACACATCCATCCCCATGTCTTCTCACAACTAATTTGAAGTAACCAACATCAAACATTATTATAAATTTCTTTCCAGTTAATAAAATGTCAATGAGTGTAAAAACAAAAACAAAAAACAACAACCCAGAAACCAAATTTGAATATAAATTTGAATACACTTCTCTTAATTCTCTAATACTTTTTTCCTTTGCATGTCATACTTTCACTCACTGTTTATTGACCCACATAGGGCAATGTGAAGTGATTTTTGGAAGTTATTAATTGAAGTCCTTTTAGAATAACTCTATTCAGTGTTTCTTGCTATTGGTAGAGATAAACAAATTTATTTTCTTAACCCAGGTCTTTTGAATCTGAGCAATCTGGGAAAGTGATAAAGTGTTTTCTTTCTACAGAGTAGTGGCAAGTAGTCGCGTTACTACTGCTGTCTACCACATACGTCCTCTGTCCTTTGTGGGATAGTACACTAATGCTGTATTAATATGAACACTTCTACAACCTAGGAATATATGAAGACTGGTCGATTAGATAAAATCTTAGAAGTAAAAATAACTGGGGTCTGGATTTTGTTTCAAAGTGATTAGGTTGGTTAAGACAACAATGGGGGGGAGAAAAGGTGAATAAAAACCTGTAAAATGCTTATAAATAGGAACAGAAATGGACTGAAAAGGAAAGAATGTATTGTGCAATTATTAACAAAGCTTTTCGTAGCGAGAATTAGTGTTCCCCATGACAATGTCTTGTACGTAAAATATAAGCTTCTTTGTAGAGATCACATTTTTCACATAGTCTCATCTGTTTTATGGTGGCTGACACTTATTGGTAATCCATGAAAAATTCATGTGTAAGTATGACCCAAGGATCCCTAATTAGAAACACACCTGGACACTTTGTGTGAACTCAAAGAAGCAACGTGTGACCTTAGGTCTTGGTGCTGAGGAGAGTTGAACATTTGGGGTGTAACTCGGAATTGATTTCACAGCCAGAATGCAGAGTGCACCCTCCTCACTTCATGCAACACCTGCTGAAGGCCATCTGAATCTTGATATCACACCGGGAGACCACGCCTTTGACTTAGTGAGAGCCAGCTAAATACTGATAGAATCCTTGGATTTCTGAAGGCTCTTCAGAAAATACAGTTGTAGTTTTAGAACCTGGGCCTGGGTCATGATTTTGAATTTGGCTTCATACTGATTAGTTGAGAAATTTTTATTACTATCCAACTACATTAGATTCTTTAGTCGTCTTGCATTCAAAGGAAATTATACGTGCTTGTCAAGTGAAAGAACGGGTCGGCTGCTCTTAATTTTATTGCAGGCAGCACACGCTTGCAGCACACGCAGCTGCTTTCCCAAGCAGCAGTCAGCGCGGTGGCCTGCCAAGGTAGACACCAGGCATCAGAGCAGCCCTGGGATCCCTCACTCTTTGGTGGGTGGGACGCCAAAAACTGAATAATGCTTCTTAGGAGATTAAAAAGCCTGACTACATTTGACATCCCCTTATCATAGGCTCTGCTGGACTGACCCCCAAAACCTCTCATTTCATTCCAGCAACTCCCGAGACTTGCAGGTCTATATTTGTCATGTTAGAATGTCTTCATTTTCCATTTTTATTGCACATCATCATTCATTTCCTTGCGATTTAATCAAGAAAAGTGAATCGCTGTTTTCTGTTTGATCTTATGTAGACCTAAATTAATATGCTTGGGCATGCAATTTACATCTGATTTATTATTTATTTCTTGATAGTAACTTCTGGGTTTTCTCAGAATTCTCTGTAAAAACAAGGCTGACACCTCAGCTTGCCTTTGAATACTCTGACAATGTTGATGATTTTATTTTCCTTGAACAGGAAAGGAAACTGAGGCTATGAGAAATTAAACACACTTACTTAAACAGCTAGCAAGTGGCAGAGCCAGGATGTAACCCCAGGCTTCTCTGACTCCTAAGCCACCATCTAGCACACTTCATTCCTTCTATGAGGCGTATTTCAAAAGAAAGAGAGAGAGGTGTCCCAACTTTAAGGTTCTATCTTAAAATTTAGCATTCTGGATTCTTTATAAGTTCCACCAGAAAGGCTGTCCTACTAATTATTTAAAATGACCAGTCAGTGGTTGTGCATGCAAAATATACTCAGAGTGAATTTTGGGGTACAGCAGAGCTATACCTCAGTTTATTTACTAGCTTCAAGGGCAGGTCTTCCCTTGAAGACAGCAAGAGTCGGACCCATCCCACCGGGGAGGTGTGACCTCTTCCCTAGGGAAGGAGACACTTCTGAGACTCATCCAGGACAGAGACCCGCAAAGAAAGAGCTCGGAAGTCACACTGCATGTAAGCAGTCTTTCAAAGGATGTAAATTAAAGTCTAGTTTAAATGTTTGGCAGTTGGAACCCATTGATGAATGCTTTAATTCAAAAATCCTTTTGGAAGATGAATAATCACTGTCAACTTCTCTGTTCATATTTCTACATATCAGATCAGCTTAAGACAGGATACAGCTGCATAATATATAACAAAATAATATAGCACAGCTATATAATGACATGAGATACACAGCTTGTCTCTCAGCTCTGCGTAACTATTATGTAATTGTTGTTGTTTGTATCTTTCCACGTTTGGTGGTGGCCCAGTGATAGACTGATAGGTGATGTTGAATCTTGGCCATTCTATATGACAGTCGCTATATGTGCAGCCCCTTCCGCGGCAGTTCTCATATTCCATTTTGCATCAGAATTACCTGAAGTGTTGGTTCACAATTCAGATTTGTGGGTCCCATCCTCAGAGGTTGATTCCATAGGTGTAGGGTAGTCCCAGAAATCTGACTTTGAACAGCAACTGCAGGTGACTCTGACACAGGCTGTTTTCGGGTCACCTTAAGAAGCAGTGCCACCACAGCTCCTGATGCTAGCAGCTGATTCTAACGAGTCATAATCTACACCAGCAGCATACGACAGCCCTCCTGTGAATTTGCCTCCCTCTGCTGTTCCTTAAGCGCACCCCATTTTCTGAAGGCTGCCCCTACTTCTCTCCTGGAACAAATGAGACCATAGCATGTGGCAACGGCTCTCATCCTTTGAACCTCTGGGCCTTAAAATGATTTTTTTCTATTATGTCACACAAGGGTCCTGGTTTCAGGCATGCCTGCTGTGCTTTACGAGGACTGGACTGGATAACTGCCTAGTTCACCAAGGTGAAAGTAACGTCAGCACAACCCTAACGGATGGTCACGAAACAAATAATGTGTCATTTTCCATATGGCCTTAAAGAAAATGTCATCTTCATTCTTGGCAAGCTCTTGGCCAATCTCCCTGATTGCACAGTCGAAGGTCTTGTTCAGCCAACTTTCTTCACTAGTGATACAGAAGACGTGGTATTTGCTGCTTTTCCAATACCGTATAAGTCATGAGAACACCAAAGCATTCACAGTATTTTCGTTGACCTCACAAACTTACAAACCATCAGCAGGCATGAAATTTCTGTTCACAACACTAACGTTTATTCCCCACGCACTGCAAGTCAGGCACTGGTGACACGAAGATGAGTAAGGCTTGGCCCCGACCTTAATGAATGTGCAACCTACTGGACGTCCAGATATGTAAATGGTGAGCCATCACACAGAACCATACTCCCAGGTAGAATAAAGTAAACACCAAGTGCCCATTACTGAATGGTGGGGGAAAGCGCAGAGATCCCTCTAAGAGAAGACCTCGTAGAATAGGTGACATCTGAACTAGACCCTGAAGGATGAGCCGTGTATCAAACACAAAGAGAATGGAAAAGGCTAACCACAGAATAAGTTTAAAGAAGCTTACATAAAAGACTGGGGGAAAGCCTTTTGCTTCCAGAACTGTTTCAAGTCTGTTCTAAGTGATGGACCGTGATTCCTCACCAACCTGATTACCTTAAAGTGTTTGTCTTCGTGAATATACAAGCCAGTGAAATGGACTCAAGTGTACTTTACCCCTAGGGGTTTTCAACGAGAGCGGGCTTCTCAAAGCTTCCTGGGCCTCATCCCAGACCTAATGAATCAGGACCCTTGGGGTTGGGGACACAGTGAGTTGAAAGACTGTCCCTGCTTTGTCACTGGTCTTCCCTAAGCTCAAAAAGGAATCTTCCTCAAAATTACAGATCCATCTTCTTGCTACCTGAGGAGCAAATGGAAACATGGGGAAGTTTGTTAAGAAGAAGATTGTGGCCTTTCTTGATCTTTCTTCAGCCTATCATGTAATGGACAGGAACCAGTGGTGGATTAACTCGCAAGAATTGAACTCTAACTCCCAGTTAGTGACTTACAAAACCTGCATTTAAACACCACAGTCAGCGTGGACAAAAACAGCCTTCCATCAAAAGAGATCAGTTTCTGTAACAGAGACAGGGCCACCGCAGCCTGACTGAGCATTGCACGTTACAGGCACCCTTCCCGCTGTTGCCATTGCCGATTTGTATATTTAGTATGACAGTTTTCTGGCACAGACAAGTAAAATGTCCTGGGAAGGAGCACCTTTCTGATTTGCACAATGGCACCAAATGGGCTAGCTGTGGCCCTGAACATAGAAAGCAGTGTTTTCTGCACAGCCTGTCCCCATTTCCTGTGAATCCCTGACTTGCGTGGCTGATGCCGGGTGCTCTCCAGCATCGTAAAGCGATGCCACATCTCTCCTATTTCCTTCATCATGGCAGGAAGGCAAAATCATGGACTACATCCAGATTGGCTGAATTACATTCCTCATAGCTTTTCTCCTGGACCTGTGGTTGGTGCCAGTAATGTGGCAAGTGTTTCAGTTCCATGAACAGTTAATTAACTGTCTCATACAAGGAATGCATCACAAAATCAGAGAGACTCAAGAACTGAAATTTGCTTCTATTTCTGTCCAAAAGGTGCATGTGCAAATGATCGTGGAACGTTTGTGGTCACTGCAGTACTGTGGACTAATGGTAAACCCACAAAAAAGGGAAAAATCTATGTCGGCTCCTATGAAGAAAACCCCTTAAAAATCCATAGGCCTTCATTTAATATTGAACTGAAAGCTGCATCGCTTTGGGCTGCCTTTAAGATATCTTTGTAGAGGAGCAAGCGTGGCTGCATCTGTCCTGCTGTAAACACCTAGCAAGGAGAGATGCTGCCTCTTGGAATTAGTCATGGTTTTCCCACTGACTGCTCCTTCCTGTCAAATCTTCTGATAACATTGCCTGTGTTTCCGGGTTCTTCTTTCTTGCATCTGTCTCTTGGTTAGATTTTGACAGCTCTCCATGGCCAACTCCTGGTATTTCTCAGAACCTTAGCATCCCCTCATCAACCCTGCCCTTTGATCTCAGAGTAAATACAGTATTGGTTATTTTAAGCACATCCCTCCCCACACGCACTCCATTGTGGATCAGCTTAGCCACGCCCACCTAAGTGGGGGCAGATCCTCATTAGAAATGCAGACAGAAGTCAGGGCCAAATGACGTAGTGGACAGTGGGAACTAAGACATGCAGGACAGTCCAACTTAATCACCAGCCTTGAGACCTGTCCTGGCCTTTTTCCAAAGCGTCCAGTGTGGTCCCTCTTACCCACACATTGCACCACCTGAATGGTGGCGTGGGGCTTCTAACGCTAACACCCCCTGGTAACCATGGTACTTTTGACAGAGACATCAACATTCTCCTACTTGGCAAGTTGGAAAGTTCAGGATCACCGTTAATGCCTTTCTTTCCCTTGGCCCCTAATCCCGCTTAATAACCCGGCCCTGTCAAATCTATCTGCCCTCCCTCCCTCATTCCTTGTTTTTCACCTTCTCTTATACCACCCTAAGCCAGCCCTTGAATTTCCACAAAAAAAACTGTTTTTGAGACATAATTCATATATAACATTATACTAGCTTCAGGTGTACAACGTGATTCAATATTTGTATATATTGCAAAATGATCACCACAACAAGTCTATTTATATCCATCACCATAAAAAAACTAAATATCCTCCCTGCCCCTCATTTTGCCCTTCCAGTTCATACTGTGTACTAATAGCCAGGTAACACTTGCAAAACAAAATTCCGCGGTATTTTCCTACCTAACTCCTCTTTGCCTATTAAATCAAGTCCAAACTCTGGCCTCTTCCAGACTTCCCATGACTTGGTGTCTCTCTCCTTGCAGCTATGTTCCTAGGGCTGCAACGCTCTCCTCTCTTCTCTCTTTGTAAACAAATCCAACTCATTCTTTATGGCCCAGCCCAGGCCTGTCACCTCTGCCATGAGACTTTCTCCAGCCTGCACTGATTTCCCCTTTCTCTAAATTCCTACAGTGCATGTTACCTTTGTATAGTCCAGCAATAAAGCTTAACCCTTTGCTTTGTTATTTGTGGTTTATGTGGAGGATGACTATATCATTTGTTTCCCAAACTGGGACACTTTTGAGAGTGAAAATGACGCTGTTAATCATTTCACCAGGAAAACTGTCATTTTGAACTGTCCTGGACAAATCAGGACATATGGTCAGGAGTTTGTGTTTGGACGTCTTATCTTCCCAACAAGACTGTAAGCTCTTCTGGGGCAGAGTCTATGTTCCGTATATGATTTGCCTATTCCTTGATTTGCCTATTCACTCACCTAACTTAACGATCAATAAATATAGGAATGAAGGGACAAGGGATGGAGGGGATGAGGCAGTCAATTTATCTACTGAAAAAGGTGGTTTCTTAAGAAACAAAACTCAAGTCCAGTACCTTGGACGTATATAGGGCATGAAGAACAAGATAGCCTCACAAGTTCTTGATGACAATTTGGAAGAAGGCAGCTGAAATTCAAGAATATAAGTTTGAAGATGAGAAGAAACAACCACCAGGAGGCAGATGACGTGAAACACAGCATTCAAGGATGGTAGAGATGTTGGCAATCAAAAACGCCACGGGGATCCCGAATATAAAACCCAACGTATATTCAGTAGGGGCTGTGAAAGCACGGATGATCGTTAATTATCAAAGAGCAGTCTATACAACACGCAACACAGAAGGTGTAATTTGGCATGCTTTCATTCATACCAGAGAGGAATCACCTTCAAAAGGTAGAGGATAATCATTTCAGGGTGGGATTTTGACTTAAATAAACCCAAGAACAGGACCTGTCAGCAGTCTAAATGTGCCTGCTTTTCTGTTTTTACCATCTCAAGATTTCTTAATGCATCGGTATTCTTATCCATGCGTATGTTTTTGTTTTTGTTTTTTTGAACATTCATCATCATAGCAACTGGTGTCTCAAAGAGAGAGCATGTCAAAGAAACGTATGGGACCTTAGTTATTGTCAGCCTCAAAACCGAGAATTTTTCTAGAGCTCATCTCGATTAGAGGGGAATTGCCACCATTAAAAAAAAGAGAGAAAATCAGCTCCTGCCTCTAAGGCGTCAGCCCTGTCCTAACGCCCAGCATCTTCCCCCTGACGTCCGCTGGGCCACAGGTATAGGTTGTCGTGGCAGAGATGGGGCGAATGTACCGTCCTCAGAGGTGAGCCCCGCATCTCCACCACTAATCTCCTAACTCAGGGCTCTTGTTCTTCTAACCATGGCCATCTCTGAATTTGGGTGCCTGTGAGGGATACTTCCTGAATGTCATAGCTTATTCTGGTACTGTGGGGAGTACTTCCAAATTTCCGGCTAGTAGGGAAACTCCTGCCTCAGAATGACTTTGAAAGTTCATATACCAAGAAACGCTACCTTAAAAAACTGAAAGAAAAACGCAGTCCTTTCTCATGCGTTTATATAAAGAACAGATAAACACAGGCGTGCTCCACAAAACCGTGCTTGGCCTCAGAGGAGCATAACTGCGCGGGAGGTTTCAGGGCACTTGCCTAACTATTTGAGCGGACGATTCCCAGTCTTTTCAGTTTTATTTCACTTGAGCCTCAGTTCCTGATATGTAAAATAAATGAGTTGTACTGTTTCCAAGATGCCTTCCAAGTGGAATTTCTATAAATCTATGATTTTCCAACATGTTTCTTTGCCCAAAAAAGGGGGGTAAATAATAAGACACCATTACATCAAAGCTTGTTATTGCCCAGATCTTAATATTTAGCAGATATAATTTATTCCCTCGAACTCTACCAAACAGCTAGACAAACGTAAGTTGTAACTCAGCCAGCCAAAGGAAAGTATCCATCATTTTCCTAATAGCTGTGTTATAAATGAGGTCTGCTGTGGACTTTCTTAAATCGAAGTAGATTAAAATTAACTTTAATTTTGAGAAACCACTAAAGGCACTTTCTTATAGACAGAGATGCCAGTGTAGCAAAACCGAACAAAGGAAGACAAGGGGTGTTGTTCTTTTCCTCCACATGACTCTGGCCTCAAATCTTTGGGGAGCACGGTGATTAAACAAGATTGTTCAAACCTCAAAGGCCCACCAGTTTGGGAATAATGAAAGGAGCACTGTGGGTCTGGAGTTACTCCTGACTCTGCCATTTAAGATCTTGAAACATTACCTTCTCTTGAAAAAATTAAAAAAAAATAAAAGGTGTGGGTTGGCTAAATTTGACAGTCTCTTCCAGTTCAGAAATTGTATGGTTCAGTCATTTTCATCCAAATTCTCAGAAGTAAACCAATAGAATGAAATAAATACGCCTGGGAATCAGTTTTATGGCTATCTAGGGAGGTTTCCATTACAACCACCAACTGAAAGTGGCAGCCCCATACAGGGAATGGCACAGAGAGACAGAGTATTCAGTGGTCATCGTGGTCAGCTTTTACTCTGCTTGACCAGCTGACTGCCCCGCATACGTAATTCAGTAGGATATTCTCATTTCATCAATAAATACAGTATTGTGTGCATTCCTGTATTTCCTTAACTTTGCTTTTTGAATTTAAAGATTTCATTTTTTGGTATATCTGTTGATGAACTCTGCCAACTCTCACTGTTACATCAAATCTGAAATGACTTTCAGGGCTCACTTTATTTCAAGACCTATGGCTATGTACTGAAGAAATCCTTCCCATTTTTTCAAGTCAAGTCACAGGGCAGAGAAAAAGAGTGTCAGGTGTATTCTTTCATAAACCATACATCTGTGCTGCCCGTTATGTGCCAGCAAGGAACGAGAGAGCCGGGGTCTCTGCCCTTGCCGAGTTTCTAGTCAGGATGATCACTAGACGTAATTATTTAAAAACCACTGGTTAACGAGCTCCGGGTGGCCTTGCCTCAGAAGGTCGCATTTCAGCTGAGACCTGAAGGGTGACGCCTCCTGTCTTCACCCTGTTACTCTCAGCTCTCTTTTAAAGAAAGCTTTTGGTGCTTATCCCAGCAGAGAGGATATGTAAAAAGTATCCTTGACATAAGGTCAGTATTGACATTTGCACAGTATCATCCTAGGAGACATTTTTTGATTTGTTCAGCGACTGGTTGAAGGATGGCATTTGTCCCCTTTACACGCGTCTTTAGGTCAGAAGTGGAAATAAGCATATTCCTCTTCATATTGTGTTGAAGACATTTTCCAAGATGCATTTTCTCTCCACCTTACCACTGCAATTTAAAACAGATGTTCTATTTACTTCCTACCCACCCTCCCTTATTGTTTTTTTAAGAATCGAAATGTTCCTATTCCCTTTTCTCTTTCTCTTTCTCCCTCCTGCTCCAGAGTAACCTGAAGTTGATGGGACTCTTTCCCGTTTGTCTTTTTCTATTTTACTGCTGACGTGTATATCCATAAACCACTCTTACTATTATTTTGTGAATTTACAAATCTACATACACAGCCTCTTGCTGTACTTTTGCAACTTTATCTTTTTTTCAAGATTTACCTCATTTATTCATTTTGATTGTTAATCACTATATAAATAAAGCAATTTCTTTCTCCAGTCTTCTATGAAGAGACAGGTTTCTCACAATTACGTATGGCAGCAGTCATCTTCATGTTTCCTGGGCTCATGAGTGACAGTTTCTCTAGGGGACGCACCAGGGAGTGAAATGAGTCACGGGGTACAGTACGGTCACTTCCAGTAAGCATTGCCAAACGGCTCTCTAAACTGACCAATATCATTCATCAATCCACCAGCAGTGTTTAAGAAATCTTATTTTTCTGCACTCTTGGCAACATCTGGTATTAACAAACTTTAATGTTTGCCAGTCTGATTGGTCTCAAATGGCACCTTAGTGCTGGGTTCCCTGATTATTAATGAGGTTAAGTGTTATTTCATGCTCATTACAATTTGGTTAGTTTTCTGTGTGAATTTCCATCCTTTTCCAATTTTCCCATTAGGTTGTTGTTTTCTTAGTGACTTACATGAATTCTTTTGTCAGTTCTATGTGTTACAAATATTTTCTCTTATTTTTCAACTTGTGAAAGCTTTGCCTATGATCTCTTTTATCATACCAAAAATTAGATAATCAGATAGATTATCTTATGCTTCGTGCTTTTTTTGTGCTTGTTTTAAGAAATTCTCCCTACCCTGATGATATAATGGTACTCTCTTAATTGTTTTTCCAACAAAGGTTTAAAGTTTTCTTTTCTATTCCTATGTCTCATCCACCTGAAATTTACTTTTGCTTAAAACGTGAGGGAGAGATTAAATCTGTTTTCCTCTATTAAATCTGTTTTTCTCAATCATTCTAACGCCATCCTTTTTTTTTTCTTTTCTTTTTTTTCTTTTTTTTTTTTTTTTTACATGCATTGTCATTTCACTTCTGTCATATACTGAGCTCCCATTTTACTTGTTGACACTTGGTCTTTTATCTACCTCCGAGCCAGTACTACACAGTTTTCATGAGTTTGGCTTTGTAATAATTCTTAATGTCCTCTAGATCATGTCTTCCTTTCTTCTTCCCCACCCCCAATTCTTTCATCTGCTTTCAGTTTTCTTCTTCCTCAAGTACAACCTTCAGTAATTCTTTGAATGAGGGTCTCTGTGGTACATTCTTTCCACCTTTGTTCTAAAATTTGTTTTATTTCACCCTCACTATTGAAAGATGTGGCGTTTAGTTGGGTAATTTATTCTAGATTGAGAACTTCTCTCAGAGCAATTTGAAAATATTCCACTGTCTTCTAGATTGTGTGGCTGTTGTGAATCTGCCATCAGTCTGCTGCTGTGTTGTAGAGGATGTCTTTTCTCTTGTTGCCTTTAAAGTCCCTTTGCCTTTAGCATTCTCCAGTTTCTTTATGTCACGTCCAAATATACCTTTATTTTTATTAGTCGGCTTAGTTGCTGTGCTTCTCGAAACTGAGGGTTCATGACTTACCAATTCTGGAAATTTTTCATGTACTGTACTGAAAGGAAATTTTTACCTTTCCTCCATTCTTTCAATTTTCTCCCTCTGAAACATCTGTTAGTATTTGTGGGATCTTTTCATTCTGTCCTTCATATCTCTTCATTTGTCTGTTATATTTTCCATCTCTGCAGCTCTCAGGGCCACATTCTGAGTACTTCAGATCTAGCTCCCTTTTCTATTCAGTGATATTAATTTATCGATTAATGTGTCCTTTGAATTTTTAAGTTTCAGTTACTATGTTCTTAATTTAAGTTCATTTTGGTTCCGTTTAAAATCAGCCTCATTGTTTTCTTAATGATTTAAGTCCTTCTTTAATATTGTTCATCTTTTTAAACATAATTACTTTGCTACTCCAGTGCCTACACAGTTTCCCCAAAAATAAGACCTAGCCGAACATCAGCTCTAATGCGTCTTTTGGAGCAAAAATTCATATGAGACCCGGTCTTATTTTACTATAATAAAAGACAGGTCTTTAGTACAGTACGATATAATATAATGTAATATAATATAATACCGGGTCTTAATTTTTGCTCCAAAAGACACATTAGAGCTGATGATCCAGCTAGGTCTTATTTTTGGGGAAACACGGTAGTTAGTGGGGGGTCTAATTCTGCTTTTCATGGGTCAGCTGACTCTTACTGATGGTGGACTATTTCCTTGTGTGTTGCACTATATTCACATGAGAGCTCATCTGCAGTGGGCCTGTTTGTTTTGTTTGCCATGAGAATCTGTTGGGGCCCCAGAGGGGCCCCAGATGTAGGAGCATCCCTTCTGAGTAACTCTGCATTTCCTTTTGTCTGCAGTCCAGGGTTATCAATAGCAATGCTTACATTCATTCATGCAGGCAATATTTCAAATTCCTATGTGAGATTCAGGCCAAGCACTTGAATTTTCTAAGGAAACTTTCTTTTCCTCCCTCCAAAAACTAGACAGACTCCCTGTACTGGCAGGTAGGTGGTTCCCCTTTTCCCTGCAGTGCAGCCCTTCCAGGTTCTCAGCTTCATACAGAGGCTTCCATTCTAACCTCCCCGTATAGGCCCAAGACCTCCTTCTCTCTTTCCTTATCGGTGTAAAGACCTGAGTATCTCTGCTATTGAGACTCTTCCTCCCTGTACCCCGCCTCAGGCCAACTGTAGGGCTGTCTTGGTCTGCACATGCTTTTCCCTGAATCTGGAACATTCTCCCCCTTCTTTTCCCTCTCTTCATCTAACCTCCACTCTTTCTTGGGTTTCAGCTTAGCCACCACTTTATCCAACAGATTTCCCCAACTACCACCCCACTAGGGGTGGGTTAGATGCCCCTTCTCTGTGTGTCCCGTACCCCCTTCCATAATAGCAGTTTCTCTCTGTCCTCCTCTTGATTTCCCTTGTCTTTATTCTCCATTCAAAGCCTTTTGAGGGCAAGTGACCATCTGTTCACTGGTACCTAGCATCGTCTGGCATGTTATGGGTGCTGGGTAAATAATACGTCTCGAATGAATGTGTGTTGTTTTTATAGTAGAAACATGAGGTTCAGGTGCTAGTTGTGAAGAACCCCAGTTTGTGTATAGGATCAGGAAGCATCAGCCACTGTCATTGGTCTTAATAGGATCAACACAAACAGGTGAGATAAACGATACACTGAAATAATCGCACCTCAAAAGAGCATTGTGCCTCACAATGTGGCTTGAAGATCTGTGCGCTGGTGACAGGAAAGCACAGAGGAGACTTGTTGGTGCCCAGTCGGTACTGTGAGGCGGGGACATTAGAGTGTAGTAGTCATGACAGGTCACTGATGGTGCATTAAGAATCAGACGCCAACCTCTGTAAAATGTTCTCTTGGAGAAACAATGCCACTCAAATTCCCTTAGGAAACAGCTGGACTGAGAGGCTGCCCGTTAAACGGTAGGAATGGAGGCTGCTGTCCTGTGCCCACACACCACAGCCCTTCCTCACCAGCCACGCTGTCAGTCTCCCTGGCTCCCTGCTCTCTGCACATCTGCCTCACCCTCCTCTCCTCACCAGCTGGCTTCCACCACTGAGTTTCTGGTTTGCACAAGGTGTGCTGGGGCTACTCACATCATGACATTGCAGCTTTGCCAACTCATCCTCACTGCTTGCTGTTCTGGGGAGAAGGATGCAAGATGGTCCTGCTTATCCTTTTGTGCAGTCTGCATCTTGGCTTCTCTGAGCTCAAGTGCCCATCTCTGCTGCGGTCAGGCTCTGGCTTAGAGGGCACTGGCATGAAACATTCCTTCCCACGCTGGCAGCAGGGGCCAGGGGTGGGAGGTTTCCCATAGGTGTCCTTAACCTTGGCCAGCCCCATACCATTTAGCCACCTCTGGTTCAATGCCATGCTCACCGAGCAACCTTCTTTTAAGGCATTCGTTCCAGCACCTCGATGCCCAAAAGTAGAAGTACTGGGTTATGACATCAAAGGTTTTCAGATGCTAGGAAGATAGTCACCTCCATTACCCAATAATTGTCATCCTAATTTATTTTTCAATTTCTTGTAGGTTCAGTTATTGTGAACTGGTTTCTCAGGCCTGAACCCCCAGTGGTCTGCTAAATAGATTTCTGAACCTGCACCGCTGGGAGCCAGTCCCTAGACCAGTAACAGTTGCACCTAGATATGGAACATTTTAGGCCCTGTACAATAGCCAGCCTTATTCTAGCTCCTTTCTCTCATAGTGCCTTAACTGTCACAGTTATTGTTATGTTAATAACTTACTAGAATGGATGTCAAGCCTACAATGTATATGTTTCAGCTCTCTCCATGAAATTGGGAAATGAAGCACTGTATCATCAAAGAAAATACACACTCTATTACCATGTTTCCTTGAAAATGAGACCTAGCTGGACCATCAGGTCTAATGTGTCTTTTGGAACAAAAATTAATATAAGACCTGGTATTATATTATATTATATTATATTATATTATATTATATTATATTAATTATATTATATTATACTGGGTCTTATATTAAAATAAGACCGGGTCTTATATTAATTTTTGCTCCAAAAGATATATTAGAGCTGATGGTCTGGCTTGGTCTTATTTTCAGGGAAACACAGTAGAAGCATATAAAATTTCGGCCAGAGTCATCAATCAGAGCTGAAAATACCTAGACACCATTCTACGCAGGCCATCTCCCTCTCCCTTCCTTGCCATTGGCCAACTGGCCCCCTTAATTGGAGGGGAGTGGTGGTCTCACAGACCCCACTTGGTCTTCTCTCCTCTGTTGCCCACCAAGCCTCTGTTTTGTGTAATTGACAGTCACACTGTCATTCACAACTTTCACATGGACGTGTTACCTTAGCTACTGATTTGCTTATGCTTAGAATTCAATTATTTTTCTTTTACACAACCTGTGTGTTCATCTACAACGATAAGTTAAAAATGATATCATTTATGTGGAAAAGAACCCGTATTGGCTGTGTCATCTTAGGCCAGTTGTGTAACCTGTCCATACTTGACTTGTCATCGGTAATATAGGACACAATACCTGCTGCATCAGGTTACTTCGAAGATGAAATGAGATAGATATAAAGTGCCTGGCGCATGGGAAGTTTCAAATAATAGCTTTAAAGAGGAAAAGAGGAAAATGTGGGAGAGGTGCTGGTTTTCTACTCACTCAGACGTGAGAAGGTAGAATACTAGCAGCCTGGAGGGAATCTAGTCTTCTCCACCCCCACCGGTGGGCTGGTCCCAGGGTTCCCTCTCCTTTGCACACCCCCAGCCACGAGTCACCCCCAGGATCCCACTGCGGACAGTTCTTTCTCATCCTCGTCCTTGACCCCTCTCAAGCTCTGGGAGTTTGGCAGATCTAATGAGGACCTGGGTTTCGATACTGCTTGATGGCAATCCTGACTTCCACTTGTCTGACCAGAAGTTAAAACTGAGTCATCAGAAGTTGGGTTCTGACTGCTGGCCAGAGTTTTTGCCTCGTTAGAGGATTTCACAGTGAAATTAAAGCTCTACTACACTCCTGCTTCTTCAAATGTCTGTGTGATCCAGTGACTCCTTTGAAAAATCCATACCATATTCTGCTTTTCCTAACATAGCGAGCCAGAAAAATCCGAGGGAAGAGTCTTCTACGTAGGAACTATTGTGTGAACAGATAGCTGTTTGGGGAAGCCTGCCAATCCGCTCTGTGCTCAGCACGCCATACACTGCCGTGTTCATTGATGATTATATTAAATGTCACGTTCCTCGGGCAGGGTGTGCTCAGCCACCACTAGCTCATTCATTATTTATATACAATTAAAGGGCACGGTTCAGATGAATGCAAGCATCTGAGAAAAGTCATTATTCATGTACAGATCAAATTGAACATTTGTCATTTCCCCAGTGACTTAACATACTCTTTGTGCCGTGGGACCTCAAATTATATTAAGCAGTGTAGATGCTTTAACTCTTTTATTTAGTTTAATTATTGGCCTTCATCCACTTGTTCCGATGACTTGGACTTGTTTAAAATTAGCTCTTGCTTCTCCTTAATATAATAAAATAGAAAAGGCATCAAGCAGATTTCTTTTTAGGACCTATTGCATTCTAAGGATAAATGCAAATTGTTCTACTATGATTGTTAATGACCCACTATTACCAGAGTAGGAAGCCCAGTGCATTAATGCAATACCTCTTTCACATCATTACTTCTAATGGAACTGTTACCAGTATAATAGTATGACCTTTAGCTATAGATTCAGATAGCAAAAATATATTCTGCTTACTCAATACCTCTATTCACATGGCATATTGAGCGTTTTCAGATCGATACAATGACAATCTTTTGGCCTTGTTCTAAGGCCTCATCTAAGCATGTAAGAGAATAGGTTTTTGTCTTCAGTAGATAAATTCTAGTTAAAAGTCTCTTTTAAGTGTGAAACCATGGCATAGAATGTCAATAATAGGCCCAGAGGAAATATTTGTTTGTATAGGTATTTTTCGAGAAGCCCAGTGCTGTGCTTTCAGTGGTCTCAGACACACAGACCCAGGAGACAGAGCCTTCCCTGGCTTCTTTTTCTTGAAACAAGTTTTAACTGAAAGGAGAGAAAAAATAACTGGAAATTGTTGCCTTTTTAATGAGGAACAAAAGTACTTGAGCTCCAGATTAGATTAGAAAGATTTGCTTGGGAGCCACTCACAGAGTGGGAAGAAACATTCCAGAACCTTCCCTTTGGTTTTCCTCATCCTGGCTGTTGACACACATGGTGGCCGGGAGTCATTTTGATGTGGGCATGACCCAAATCCACTTTATTAATTTGGGACCACTGCCTTCTAATGGGTGCTCATTGAGACACCTGCATTTCACGATCTAAGAAAAGAGGGGTTGCTATGGAAATTCATTATGTAAATAATATTACAAGGAGAGGGATGTTTACCGGCTAAGATGGTGTATTCAGTCGTTTCTGTAGTACACATTTTCATATAAACAAATAGGGTGCTAAGTGCAGGAATTTTTTTCTATTCATTAAAACAGGATTTTGAGAACGTTTTGGCAATCCTCTGATGAATAAATGCCATTTGGGCATTTGAATGTAATAAAACCTGTTTCCTTAACTACATGCTGTTAACTAAGACTTCTGTCTAATTCAGGTAGGCCTTTCTCTCCCAATTAGTCTACATTTGTGAACTGTGGTATTGGCTTCCCTTGGAAACAAAAGTAGAAAATACGTTTGTTTTCTCATCAAACGTTTGAGTTCTTACTATCAGTACAAGGCACTGTCACAGGTGCTCTGAGGGACACAAAATAAATGAAGACCCTGAGGTGTCTAGATTCAAAAGCACAGTCAGCCCACGGGTGTCGTTTCCTCTACACAGCTCCCGAGTGGAGACTGCTTACTCACTCAGCCCACATATCGTGTATTGGGCAGTGGTGGCTCTTTTCCCTGATCCTCAATTCTGCTCCCTAACCATCACTCCTGCTCGACTTATTTGGGGCTGGGATGGGTTCTTTCCACTAAGGCGCTTATCACAGCCACATGTCTTCCTCCCACCCCCATGGCCCACTGTCATCTTTGTAACATCACCATCCACGTGAAAGATCCATCTGACCACGGCCACACAGGTCCGGACTCCACCCACAGTGACATTCACCTCCACTGCGTTTCAGTCCATCCCAACCACACCTTAGCGTTCTCTCCAGAACTGCTCCTGTGGCACCACTGACACTCCAGCATTATACTCCCAATTGTTTTCCCGCCATGGCACCACCTTGCCAACCCTGTTGACATTTCCATCCCTTGGTCTAGATTTTTTTCCTAGTTGGGGAGCCTTTTTCTGGCTTCCCAGATTTGGGCAGGAAGGGAGAGTAAAGAAAGTTGAGGCAATTTATTCCAGGTGGCAGCTGCACCAACATCGTCAAGAGTTTTGTACCCCTGTCCTTCTGCCAAAACTGTCCCGCAGAATCCTAACCCAAGACGAGCCGTACCACTCAGTGTCTGTACTCCTATGGAGGAGCCGCAAGGAGCCAGGGAGAAAACAGCCCGCCCCTACAGACAGTTGGCACCACCACAGTTTTGCTCGGCATCCTCCCATCCTCCGTTTCCTGTTCTTCTCAGAGGCAATTCCAGACTTTGCCCGCACTCTCCATTCCCCTCACCATGGAGTTCAGTGAGGTCTCCGGAATGATGATTCTAACCTATGACCGCTTCTCAACCTGCACCAGTCTTCCTTCCTCTGGATTGAGAGGAAGAACTTTCCCGCTGTTCGAGGGCAGCCCCTCCATTTGTATCCCGACCTATCACCTCACAGTTCCTCTGGGATGGTTCCTTTGACAGTACCCTTCTTTTTTCCTGGATCCGTCTGCTCCTGCAGCTCAGCCTGTAAACATGCTCGGGTGTCGAGTCCCTCAGCCCACCTCCCCTTCCGGCCCTTCTTCTCTTCCTTCTCCCACTGAACTCGGGTGTGTCATCCCCACCATTCCCTGGATGATCTCCCTTCCTGGCCCTTTGGCACTTGGACTGTAGGTCCCTCTTTATCAGCACCCCTTGTTTTCCTTCACGAGCCCCCCCCCCCATGTCTCCTGACTATAGCCCACCCTGGGCTCCCTCGTGGGCTCCTGTGCTTTCATCTCCTTTCAATGACGGGAGTTCTCTCCAGCTCTGTGCTTGTGCCCAGTGCTCTGTTCACGCAGTATGTTCTCCTCCATCAACATTTTTTCTCTTGTTTTAATTGCTACATACATGTTGATGTCTCTCAAATTGTAGGCTTCTGTACGGAAATGCCTGCTAGCCATCTCTGCAGGGGTGCTCCAAAGACACCCCAAACTCGGCATGTCCCACACCAAGCCGAATACATCTTTCCCCTCACAAACCTTCCCTTCTCTATTTACCAGGTCATGTGATTCACCAGAAATGCCCATGCTGGATATTCCTCTGGTCCAGCTTCACTAACATGGCCCTAACTCAGACAATTGCAGTAGCTTCCTAGAAAGAATCCTTCTCCCCTTCTCCCTGAGATCCATCCTCCCCATTGGGGCCATGTGTCTCTTCTTGCACAACTGCACTTGTATTTGGAATTTTTCCCCCTTTGTTCACATTATTTCCTTAGGATAAATTTCTGTGAGTAAGATTCCCAATATAAGGCTATAACAGTTTTATGCCTTTCATTATATATTACCATCGTTATTTCCCCCCAAAAAAGGGTTTTGCTAGTTTATATACCACATCCCCACAATTGTATCACTATTAAGTATTCACTTTTTAACATTGCTTTTCTAATTTAGTAGGTATAAAGTATGCTTTGCAATTTGGAGGCTTAGGTGAACATTTTTCCTCATGTTTTTTTTTTTGCTAAATACATTTTGTCCATTATCTATAGAGATTTTGAAGTTGCTCTTTTATTTGAATGAGCTCTTTTACATGGTGGTACATATTAAACCTTTTCAGTCAGATTAGTGTGATCAGCTCTTCTCATTCTAATGAAATGTTTATTTTTCATTCAGTAGAAATTTTACAGTTTTATATAGTTGAATCTGTCAATATTTTCCTTTGTCATTTCTTTTTAAAAAGAAGCCTTTAAAACACTAAAATCACCAATACTGGGAAAGCAGTGTGATGTTGACTGCATACTTGGTCTTGACCTTACGAAGAGCAAGCTGAAAAGATCGTGTTGGAAAGTGCTCAGGAATGGTGTGCGAAGCAGACATGTCAACACCAGCGCCTGTGTGTGCAGTCACACACTGTGTGGCTTTAGTAACACAATTGTCTGGCCTCCCTTTTGTCCTGTCATGTGACTCTCCGTAGTTTCTTTTGTGCTTAATCGGTAGCTCTTTTCCAAGGAACCAATACAATATGCAAGACGTTGACGCAAAGTAGAAATGGAATTTTCATTAAGACACAACTGCATCCTATTTATTCTGAGTACTGATTGAGTTAGTAGGAATCACTATGAGAACATCTTTTTGCATAATTTTGCATTAGATTTTGAATTAACAACAAAAAAGTGAAATATTTTAATACATTTGCTGAATTTTGTCATGGGGCCAGCGGGCCCACAGGAAGCATTTTCTTCTCTGCCGATAAGTCTCCTACACATGACCGTGGAGCAAGTAGAAAAGGCACTTTCCACTTTCCATAAAAACTACTAAATATTTATAGCTGGTTTCATTTTGAAATCAGTACATTTTATGTAGCCCTGCCAAGCTCCACCTTCACCAAAGGAATGTAATACGGACAGGAAAGCTATCTACGGCAGAACTGATGTCTTTTAGCAATATACTTGTTTTTTCTTCTTGGCATATACTGCTATTTCAGATCTGCCTATTTTATTTGTTAAAGCATATAACAATATTTCATATTTTCTTTCAGTCTTCACAGAAAAGTACTGTACTGCTAATCATGTGGATAAACTCCCTGGCCCAAGAGACTGGGTACAGATTCTACAGGATCAAATTAAACTGGCCAGAAGAAGGTTAAAAAGAGGCTCAGGTACGAATAAACTGCAATAAAATAATTGCAGAAGCCTTTTATTGAATTCTCAGACATTGCAAACTATAGTGCTTTGCTCTAGGGTGTCCCGTTGTCTCTTGTCTTTAGAAGGAGACGTGTTATGTAATGTTCTATGGTGTTGTACTTTAAAGTCTTATTCAAATGAATTTTGAAATTCACCCAAAAATTAGAAAGTAAAAAATTATGTCAGGCCATTTACCTTTAATAGTATAAAGGAAAAAGATTGCTAATCTCATCTGTGGGCTTACGTGTCTTATGTATGAAACTGGGTCTCTAATTTGTGAATTGTGTCTATTGCCTATTGATTTTGCTTGTTTGGATCTGTGTGCCTTTTTAAAAAGTACTAGTTGCTAAACGTAGTACTAAATAGTAAGCATCCTACCAGAAACACCACATGAAATAGAAAGAGATTTTAAGTCAAATATTTATTTATTTTAAATATATATATTTTATGTATGTGTATTTTAACTTTTATAATTTGGGCTTGGTGATTCTGGAATTATCTTCCAGGAAAAAAATAAATTCTAGTTGAATTATGACCATTCAGTCATTTCAAGTCTCAATTTCCCCAAAGTGACAGTGGGCCAATTTACCAATGAAGAATCCCTTTGAAGTCAGCTTTCTGCCTTTGTATGAGAATAATCATCTCTAGGAGGTCACAGACCTCTAGATATTATTATTTTTTTAATCCTGATCAAACATCAGGATGCTGGGCCTGCTCAGAGCCTTCTGTGCTTCTGTGGTTAGAGTGTGAGAGTTTGGGAGACAGACCATAGATGCTGAAATGTTACAGGTTTGGATGTCATGAGGGTCCATGAGAACAAATGCGTGAGACTGTGTCACTAACAGATCCCTTTCTGTGAGCTCCCAGGGCATAGTGGTCACCATGCCTGTGGAGGAGCACAGCTGACGGCCTCAGGGAGAGATGCGGGCACAGGCTGGGATGCCCTTGATGTGACAACAAGACACACGGGCATGGAGGGACCAAGTGGTTTTTCAGTATGAAAAGCCTTTCAGCTCTTTTGTCTAAAAGTCTCTATCAGTACTCTAAAATAGTCAGCCATGGGGTCATCTCTGGAGGCTTAAGCTCCACCTGCGCGTCCTCTGACCGACCTTTGATGGAGCTATATAAGGAATTTACAAAGCTCCACATCCCAAGGTCATGTCCGAAAGAAAATATTCAGCTGTAGCTGATTTTTTTATTAAAAATCTTCCCTTCATCTCTTTTAATCTTTTGCTTCCTTTCATACTTAATTGATGCTGTTTTTATAAAGAGCAACAGACTAGTTATATTTCTAATTGCTAAAAAATGTATTATTGCCTTAGGTAATAAGTCATAGTGGAGTCAGAAGACCTGGTTTTCAAGTCTCACGTCTGCTCTTTACCAGCTCTGGGCCTTGGGCATGTTACCCCATCTTTCTAACCCTCAGTGTCCCTATCATGAAGCGGACGGAAAAATAAAGCCGGGCTCAGCGTTTTGTGAGGCTCCAGGCATACACTGTACAAGAATGTCTTTATAAACGAAGCCAGTATTTCCTCTCTGAAAATGTCCATGTCGTTCACAGCAGTGCTTGGCAGGTGGAGGTGGCTGAGAAAGTCATAAAACTCCGTGGGCCCCTGGTGTCCTAGGTCAGGGGACCAAGCAGCCTGCTGTGCCTGGCCAGATGGCTTTCCCGCTCTTGTCCCCACGTACTTAGTAATAATGCCCAGTTCACGCTCAACAGCTTTCAAGCTTGGGTAATACGTGATCTGGCCGTCTTCCTCCTAGATCTCTCAGCTTTCACCACCTTCTTCTCCTTCATCTACAAATCATCGCAAATAAACACAGCATGCTATCGTGGAAAGAACAAGTCTGAATTCCTAGCTCTGATCTGTCACTTACAGATCCCTGGGACTTCGGACAAATTAATCAACCTCTCTCAGCCTCAAATTCTCTGTTTATACAAACAGGCTAACAGCCTCCTTGGGAGTTTTCAGAGTTAGAATTAGACAATGTAACTAATGCCACTAATGCAGAGTTGACACATAATGATGCTCAAAAAATATTCACGACCTTATCCTCCTTCCCTTTGCCAACCAAAAGCAAAACAACTCCTTTATGCCTGCCATTTCTTAAAACCACTGCCATCTTTCTCCTAACGTTGTTGGTCAAATTCCTTCCAAAGGGTTGCATCCCCTGTGGGCTCCCCCATCCCAGTTCACTAGAATCCAGCGCACTTTCCCTCTGACCTCACTTCTTGATGTGCGCGCTTGCTGGTCCCAATGACCGGATTCCACTTTCTGTTTATATTAACAGTCCGACTTGACCTCCATGTGGATTTTTACTCTGTTGAGTCTCATCCTTCTGGAAACTCTCTTCCCTTGGGCTCTATGACTTCATTCTCTGGCAATGCTTTGGTCTCCACTGCCTCACTCTTCCAGCTGTCTCTTAAACCCAGCATTCCCAAGTTCCCACCCTTGCTACTGTTCTTTCCAGATCCTCCCTCCTGACTTGAAATGTCCCCTCATCAATGGCTCCCTGGTGAGCAGCCGGACATAGCCATGACCTGAGACCCTAGACTTCGTTTTCTGTGCCTCTGCTAATGAAATGCAGTCATGCCCACCACCACTGAGCACTTCTGCTAGCTTCCTGTCAGCTCAAAGTCAAGTCCCTTCTACACTCCCACCCCCAGCAGGGCAAGCAAGGGCCTCTGCTGGGAGCCGCACCCCCTTGCCAGCCTCACCTCTGGCCACAGGCCTCGTGCCTCCTCGGGCCACCCCAGACCCTCCCCATTCTGCAGTATGCTGGGTTCTCGCACTCATGCTTTCTCTCTGCCTGGAAAACAATGCTTCCTCCTGTCACAGCGTCCCCAAAGTTCCTTTCTCCCGGAGCCCTCATTGATGGCTTCTGCCACTGGAATAGTCACCCACCTGTTTGCTCCACTGACCATGAGATCCTCAGGAGCAGAGACTGCATCTGAGTCATGTTTCTATCCCAAGTGTCTAGAGCAATGTGTGGCACAGCATGGAAACAACGAAGGAACCAACGAATCAATCAAAGGAAAAGCAGGGACAATAGTCCACAACTAAGAGGTCTTATTGTTTAGCTCATCTAGGTCATGTGAGATCCCAGAGAATATGCCATCCATTTGTTCCTTGAGGTTCAAATACTGATCCCAGGACCATGGGGCAGCAATGTCCCTGAGCTCTGTCCTCAGAGAACGAGGTCCTCAGGGCTCCCGGGACGCATGTGGCAGCTCACGTGGCTGTCCCACAGTGCCTGTCCTTTCTCCTCCTAAAGCCCTTTTTCTTGTTTCCTTCTCTGTCCCGGGCCCATCTTCTTAGTCCCCTTCCCAGTTTCCTCTCTTCTCCCTTCCTCCTGGGGAGGTTCAGAGTCTTGTATCATGGCGCCTGACCTCACACAGGGTATGTGAACCGAGGAAGACTCACTCCTCCCAGTGGGGTCTCTTAGCCCCTTCTTGTGCTAAACATCTCCTGCCTCAAGCCCTAAGTTACCTCACAAAGGCCCTTTTTTATTACTTCAGCCCCTTTAGATTTCAGTCTCCAAGAAAGGGTTGGGGTGGAAAAAACATTGTATTTTACAGTTGAACGACAGGTGTTATCAAACACAATTGCCCAGTTGGTTTACACAGCAAGCATCTGCTTATTGAGCCTGGAAGCCCACGTAGTCTCCTTGCTAGTATTAAGTTGGTCTCGTGTTGCCTAAATCCTACCTTGCCAATCTGCCTGTTTGGATATGTAAGAACTTCCATTTGCCTATTGATTTGCAGGGGCAAACTGTTGACCCCACCTCCCCCCTGCCACCACCCCCAAGAAAAAGATGATAAATATTCAGGTTTGAGAGAGATCCAGAATTTGTCAGAGTGAGGAGACCTACGTTTAATACTCAGCCCAAAGGAAAGGCAAAGGGCCAGTGTAGCCCAAGAACCAGCCACACAGCCACCCTTTGGTTCTCCACACACTGGTCCCAACTGTGCCACCAGCTTCTAGCCTGAGGTAGGCTAGCAAATTCCTCCACTCAGAATCCATAGACGCTGGCCCAGTCCCTTCCTTCTCCACAGTGGGGGGGGGGGGGAGGGTGTGGACGTAATTGGAAAATGTGAGAAATACCGGAGTTCCTTGCCACGTGAGGGGAAAGCACGATGAGCCCAGAATGCTGATGTTACTAACTTAGGCGCTGCAGACACAACCCAGAGAAAGGAGGAGAGGACTTTGTGTTAATAGAACACGTGCCTCGAGCTGCAGAGATGGTTACGAGTCCCAAAAGGACATGAAAAGTTGAAGTTTGAAGAGTAACCTTTAAAGACGCAAGGCAAAAAGTGGGAGAAGACTGTTGAGTATCTACTGAGCGTACTGCAGAGCAGGCCCCTCTCAGGGACACAGCAAGAGCTTTCCTGGCAACGGGCCACGTGACGGAAATAGGAAGTTCGGTTTAAATTTTGATTCCCCATACAATGTATTTTATACATGAATGCACCCTTTTTTTTTTTTTCTATTTCAGATGCTGAGACCAATTTTTATGAGTTCTGGTCTCTATTCCCATTCTCGTTCCCCCCCAGAAAACACACATGCACACAATGGGGACTTTCCTGCACATTCCTGCCTCTCCCGCAAACAGACTGGCCAGCAAACACATTCCTCAACCCTCTCAGTATTTGTACTGGTCATTCACATGACACCTGCTCATTTGCACACACGCGTGCCTGTCTCTACAGAATGGGACCCAAGCCACACTGTTCCCCACCCCTTCCCTCCTGCTGGGAGCCTCTCACACGCTCAGGACATTGTCTGCCCTGTTCCATAGCTATCACCGTACTTGATTTTGTCCATTTTCTCTTTGACCACTGGGTTTAGGTTATCTGCCTCCATTTTGGGGGTTGGCACCTTGGCACTTCTCTGCCTCGCTAGCGGATTCTTTTAGCATCTGAGAAAGAGGAAGGTTCCTACAGGACCAAACCAACACCGACATATAGTTCAAACCAGACCAGGATGACAGCACATCAGCAGTGACCTACTAACAGGTTTTGTCTCCCAATTTTGTCCTCTCCTCTTACACTTCATTCTCCTCAAGGGCCACAAAAGTGGGACCCCAACAAATGGAAACTAGAGCCACTTGCATTTCCATTGTTGTGCTGATAAGAACTGAGAAGCCTCTCAATACCTCTTGCTCTCCTGCTTTTGGTCTTGATTATTTTCAGTCTAAATGATAGATAGTACAGTGTCTCACAGACATTCCACAACTCCGGCCTTATTTATCATGTTTGTCTCAATTCCTGGAATTAGGTACAGACTCCACCTGGGCAAGCTAATCAACTCACGGGTTAAGAAAGCCCATGCTGCCTCTAGAACAAGGAAGAGCCCCACGCAGCTCTGAAAGGCTGTTATGTGAATCCAAATAGAAATTCATCTGAGGCTCTCATCACGTGTAATAATTTTTTTTTCTGTAACTGGAATGAGTCCTTTCCTGGTCTGGATTTTTATCATTTTCATTAGATTATTTCCTCAGAGCTGAAATCGCAATTTTGTGTGTGCGTTAGCTCTCAGAGTAAAGCTGTCATTGCTATTAAATTTTTATTGGACTTGCTCAATCTTTCCCAAATTCCACAACTTCACTGTCACCACGGAAGAAAGACTGTGAGCTTATTGTTACAGGCAGATGTTACAATTAAATTTAAGTAACCCAGTCATGTTCTTCATCCCTGACACGGAGCCCTGTTGTATTTAGCTAGCATATACATATGTATATATGTATATATATTTATTTACATACATATGTATATTTATTATTATATGTGTGTGTGTATATATATATATATATATATATTTTTTTTTTTTTTTTTGGTTGTATATGTTCTGTTCTCACTAAAGCACATAATTGCATAGCCTGTTTTTTAAGCCAGGATAACTGAATTACAAAGGGAAGAACAACTTAGGCCCAGAATCAATTTTTGGTATAACTAAATGAAAAGCAATTATACATGTAAAGTGGAGAAAGTTACTGAAGTATAAAATGAACTAGAACTTGGAGGTTTAAAAATTAGCTCATAATGATACATGTGATAGATGTTTGGACTATTAATAGCAAAGAGATTAAGAGCCCAGACACTAACCTGATTCAAATTCTTGGCAGTGTCACTTACTGGCTCTATTGCCTTAGGTACATTTCTTAACCTCTCTATTTCTCAGTTTCCTCATTTGTTAAAATGGGCATAATAACAAACAGACCTACCTTATGGGGTTTTCTAAGGGTTAGATGACACAGTGCATGTAAAATGCTCAGTAAACAGTAAGCATTTAGTAAATGGTAGTGGCTAGCATTGCTATTATTATTATTAGTGAGGAATTTTTTAAATCCTATACAATGAAAAGAAATACCATGTAGTTCATCTACCTATTTAAATTTACTCAAACCAATTGAAAGAAAATAATGTCTTCTAAATATGTTTGTTATTTTTTAAATATATAGAGTAATTTAAAAAAACCGAAGAACAAAATTTGAAATACCTATAAACCTTTCATCCAGAGAGAAACACTGTTAACATTTTAGTATGTCCTGTATTCCATCTATAAGCCTATTTACAAAATTTGGTTCTTACCATTTTTCTTATTGTTTGGCTTGAATGTTTTTGTTATTAAACATTCATCTACAATATCATTTTTAGTGGTTCCTCCGCTTCTCCAACCAAAATTGGTCATGACAATTCTGTCTTTTCTCAGTGTTTTCTCTTTGTGGTGGGTTGAGCAGGTCAGCAGACAGTGTGTCTTTCACTGATGTCAGTGTAGCAATCGGAGGACAAGATGTAAGAGTGTGGACTAGAGTGGAAACCTTTGAGCCCTGATTGTGTTTAAAGCAGTAGCAATAAAAACAAGAGCACCCTGTTAGTTTGCTTCCCACCAACTTAGCAATCCATTGTGATGCAAATGGAAGCCCTCATTTGACTGGCCTTTGCTGCACACGTGCAGAGACCAGAAGGTGGCTACGGGAAGGGCAGGAAACTTCCCACGGGGCCACTAGCCCTGGGACGTAGGAGCACCGCCAAAATTATCCAAATTGCAGTAATGAAATGTCTGACCGTCCACAGCGTGCAGGGGAGAGTGACAAGCCCATCAGTTCTCAGGAGACATATGGGCACCTTCTTTTTATGTATTTAGTGGAAGGTTTTCTGTGACTGAAGGATCTATCTTTTGGGAGACTTTTAAGGAGACTGAAACAGATCAGAGATGAACAAAAGTTTGCTTGCATTTTAAAGATAGACATGACGAATCTTCTGAAGGAACGCTTATTCCTTCTGATTTTCTTTATGATTTAATTGAAGACAACTTAGACTGGCAGCTCTAGAATCTGGATTTCCAGTCACTTCCAAAGAAAGATTCTTTCTCAAGATTTCCTAAGCCTGCCCCACAGGAATGGTTCTGGGGACGACAAGCAAAATTCTACCATAGCAATTCACTGACCTCTGTGCCATCCATGATACTTAAACCACTCATCCCAAATTCTGGGTGGATATTTAAGCCTATGTAAATAAGAGAAAATGAACTGAAATAATCAATGATGGATAGAATAAGGTTCATACGGTAAATAATTTTTACTACAGGAAACTTTATATCATATTAAAAAATATTTTAAAATATTAGTACTAAAACGTGTAATGTGAACCGACTGCAGCTGAAAAGGGAAAAGAAAGGTGAAAACTATCATGTGTACTGGAGTTTTTAAACTGTATGACTGCAGTCAGTAAAATGGATATGTTCCCTGAAATTAATGAGATTTGTGTTTTATGTTTGTAACCAGCAGAGGTAGCTGACGGTGATGAAAGACTGGACGGCATTTCTCTACCACCAACAGGTAAAAACACATTTACATTTTCATCACCCACTGGAAAATACAGCACATGGAAATATTTGCACTGAAAATGTTTTTAACATAAGAGATACAGATGCTT
Source organism: Rhinolophus sinicus (assembly GCF_057876585.1). Lineage (NCBI taxonomy): Eukaryota > Metazoa > Chordata > Mammalia > Chiroptera > Rhinolophidae > Rhinolophus > Rhinolophus sinicus. The sequence continues at coordinate 115,777,099 of NC_142501.1, read as the reverse complement.
GAGCAAAATGGCTTCTGTGACAGACTTAGACTCTAGTAATCAAAGATCCTCAGTGCCCTGTCGTCAGAGGTATTTTTCACATTGAATGTGAAAAGCTACATTTTTCTCCCACTCTTGTTTCATATTCTTCAAAACTTCAGAACAACAAGTCCTAAGTACTTAGTATCGCAATATTGTGCCTCAGAAAACCTTAGGACATTAAAAAATATTTTCAGAGGAAATGACATTTCTCTTTAGAACGGGGATCACCAATTTTATGATAAAATTCATGTCCAGTCTGTCCTTTCCCACCTTTCCCGGAAAGGGCTTTGAGAGGCAGTCATTGCTTTTCACAGACTGGGTACCCAGGGAGGACTGTTTTAACTGAGTGACTCAGGAAGCCAAGCCATCTAGCATGGGGGGCACATTGCTAATGTTCTAATCAGATTGGCCGAATGCAGCATTTCAGTGAAGCATCTGCCACAATATTAAGCCAGAGAGACTCTGAATTCACATATTTGACTCTCAAGTGACACTTCTGACCCTGGCCTCCTGCCTCTGCCTGGGTTCACACCTGAGAGCCTGAGGGACAGGTGTCTGATCAGTGAGCCATGTGGCCAGCAATTGAATCCCTCCATTCGCCTCAGGACTCTTTATTGACTGCCCCCAGTCAATACCTGAAGAGAATACCTGAAAATTATCTGCCCACAAAAGCCAGATGCGCCCCCAAAACCCTCAAGTAAAAAAGCTCAACTCAGTGTTTTCTCTAGATTTGGGCTGGTAAGTTTTAAATGCAGTTCAGCAAACATGAATGGAGTAGCTAGTCTGTGTAGGCACTCTCCTAGCTCATGTGTTCACTGATGGCATGTACTCTGTGACAGCACCCCACGCAGTGAACACAGGTGCAGGACAGACGTATGTTACTGAACTTCAGAGCAACGAGAAAGCTCAACCATGTAAATGATAAAGTGCTTTCTGTCACTGAGTAACCAAGCAACAGATCGAAGGATAAATGAAATGAGCTGCACAGTGCAAAAAGGGCCTGCTTATATCAAGTTCTTACTGTATACAGTCATTATGTAAAAGGGGGTTCTCTTCTTGTTTGCCAGTGTTTCCACACTTATGAATCAAGAGAATTGAAATGCATGATCTCTATTGTTCCTTCCCATTCTGTCATCCTAGTATCAGGACCACTCATATTAGCCGTGTTCTTATCACCCCTGGCCCACTCCCAGTGGAAGCATGAGCTACAACAAGTAATGAACTTGTGCACTTCGGGAGGCCCTTTGGGGGAATACCACGCTGCTCTGGTCGGGCTTTCCAGGTTTCCTCCCCTCTTTCCCGTTGCCCCAGGGCAATTGCACTGCCGGTCTTCGCTGTCATCTGACACAGTGGGCTTTTAAAAATCATTACTTGAGAAATTATTACGGTTTGTTCCCCTTTGCATTTTCCTGTCTGAAGATGAAGGCAAAGAGATGTTTCAGATGAGAACATTGAACACGGGGGTGGTAAAACCACCTCACGGAACTGAAAAGAGTTTCAAGGAATCTGAGGTAGAAGGAACGTTAGAGATCATCTAGTCCCATTCCTTCTTTTTATCCAGTCCTTTTATTTTACAGGTAAAAAAGCCTGAGGCCCAGAAACACTAAATGACTTTCTCAAGGTCTCACAGCTGGTTGGTGCCTGGCCAGAGCGCAGGCCTCTCGACTTCCAGCCAGTACATCGCATAGCTTTCTTATACCAAAGCCAAAGCCAGCTTTTCTCTGCATGTTTCTTAAAGATCCTAAGAGTTTTGATGGATGCACTAATCCCTGTAGGATTCCATTTCAGTGTCTCCCAGTCTCCACAATTAGAATGTCCATAGTAAGTCCCCCTGAAATCCACTGAGGCTTAAAACTCCTGGAATTCTTTCTCAAATCTTGCCCAAGCCTGTGAGGTCATGACAAAGAAAAGGAGTAAGAACCCCTGCAGGTCTTTTCACTAGACTATTGATAGATATTTGATCAAATTCCTAAACAACATGAAAAATAATATAGTTCATCATTTAGAAAAGGGGAAAAGAAGTCACAGATTAGTGCCCACATTTTGCACTACTGAAATAACCCTGATTAGACTAGCCTGTCTCTTGATTGCCACGGAAGTGACACCCCAGTTTGGTGGCTTCTCTGAATACAAGGCGACTACTAATCCCTCCTTCCTCATGTGCACCCCAAGGAGACTGTCCGAGAGGTGAATCCCACCTTTCTTGCACAAGGAGCTTCATTCTGGGATTTGAGACTCACTTATCGTGTTTGTCTGAGCTGGCAACAGTTGATCCTTTTAAAAGACTTTCCAATGCCTTTATTAGCTTTGCAAAGTCTTTTTTTCCTTCCAAATTTGCGTGTATTGAGGAGGGTGGGGAAAGATATAAATCCTTAGTGTTTCTGTGAACCAGAATCAACCAGGTCAGGGCAGTCAAATTACATTTGTTTCAATCCATTACATTTATGCAAATTTCTATGAAGTGCGATCAGACAAAACGGTGAATGTTTAAATAAAAACAAAATTTATTATAGTAAAAGACACCTTGCTATTAGTCTTCCTTAAAATTCTTCCCCTCTCTTCGAACACATATATCCCATCATTCTTGCCACTTTCTGAGGCAGTTCTGGAAGTCCTCTTTCGTGTCTTTAGTTGCGTTGTTGTGGCTGCCTCGATGTCTCGAATCATTTTGACTTTGGGGAAAAACCAGAAGTAGCATGGTGCCAGATCCATTGAATAAGGTGGATGATGACACACCATAATGTTTTCTTTGACAGAAATTGCCATATACCAGAAGTGATGTGTGACACGGAGCGTTGTCATGATGGAGGATGAAGTACAGCACACTTTAAAACACACCTTCTCTCAACCGTAGCTCACACCCGACCGACTGCACCGGACAAGTTGAAACTTGTCACACACTGTTACTAAGGCTCGACAGGCCACTTCCCATTATTGAAAATACCCGCCTTTCTGTTGGATGACACTTGGCAGCAGCATTCACCGTATGTTTTGATCACAACGAAAGGCTCCGTGTCACATATCACTTCTGGTATGGCAACTTCTGTCAAATAAAAACATTACAGTGTGTCCTCATCCACCTTCTTCACCGGATCTGGCACCGTGAGACTTCTGGCTCTTCCCCAAAGTCAAAATGACCATGAAAGGTAAACGTTTTGAATCGATTCAGGATATCAAGGCAGCCATGACAGCACAACTAAAGACACTCATGAAAGAGGACTTCCAGAACTGCCTTGGAAAGTGGCAAGAACAATGGGATAAGTGTATTCAAAGTGAGGGGGAGTATTTTGAAGGAGATTCAAGGGCAATGTGTCTTTTACTGTAATTTTTTTTTTTAAATTTAAACATTAACCGTATTTTTTGATCAGGCATTGTATATGTCTAGTTTTAACAAAAATGGATACAGATTTTATGGTGAAAAACCTATTTTAATTTATTTTTCCTCAACCTTGTCAGTGAACATTTTTTAGCAGCTCCCAGATATCCGCACTGTGTTAGGTCCTGGTGAACAAATGCCCGCCCTCAGCGAGTCCCCAGACCAGTGTGAGAGGCAGAGGCCATGACACACTGCAGTGCAGGTGTGGAGAGAGTGCTCTGATAACCACAAAAAGCCACCCAGGATTTGGGAACAATCTGTGGTGGGATAAGAAAAGAGTATAGAGAAAATAAAATCGTAACGGTGCTTTCTAAAATTTAATAAGGAGGCTTCTGAATTTGAAATAGAGTACTGCAGAGCTCATCTGGGCTTAGCAGTTTTTGTCATAAATTAGCATTTTTTATATACTTCTTAAAAATTAAGAAACTAAAATATAAGGAAAATTTAAATTAATTTTACCACCCAGAGACTACCATTATTGGGTGTCTTTTCCCCAGACTTTTCTCTATATTTATTTGATTTACACAGTGGAGATCAAATACATAAAATTCTGTTTCCTGAGTTTTGTTTTTTAACCTAACAAGCATTTTCCATTTTATTACAAATTTTCATACACATTATCTTAATAGTTGCATGATTTTCAGTTTTACAGGTAAATCATATTTTTATCTAGTCATTTTCTATTGGATAACATATGGACATACTCTAATAATAGCATACATTCATGGGCTTTCTTGTAAAAATAACATTACAAATGTCTAATAGCTGAAATTGCTCATTTACCACAACTAAAGCCTTGGCTAAACATTAGTGATTTAAGTATTAAACACGGACACCTCACCAACAATGTTCTTCATTTACCCAAAATATCTACCTCTAGCCATGTCATAAAAAAGTGTGCAACTCTCCTTTAGAGAAGTGGTTCCCCTTCATTTTCTTGTCTCTATTATAGGTAATATATTTGACACCAGGAGAGAAAACACGGAAGACACAGAGCCAGATTTCACTGCCTAGACTTCCATTTAGTGACACTGTTCATTAGCATATGTACCTCTTCCGTGTGAAATTTCCTCAAAGACCCACGTTAGCATTTCAGGTCACTGCAAAGTGTGAGTGTTCTGTGAGGTTCACCCATCCTGTTTGCATCGTTTTCATATACTATCTTTGTATTCTGTGATAATCAAGCCTCTAATTTGGTATAAGATTTTTTACAATCATTTTTATAGTTGATTTCTCACCCTTTAAGTCCAACATCTGATCCAATTGGTTCATTGCCCATTAAAAAGAAGCAGCTCTCTCTTCCCTTTTTCTTTTTTTAAAAAAATATAACCTCAATGTGAATATTTGGAGTTTTGAAGCATATTTGTTTTAACTTAAATTGTTTAGACACAACGTAAAGGAGACTGGCTCTTACTAATAGTGAGGGAGGAGTTGTGAACGCCAAGCTAGTTGGCCCTTCATCAGCTTAAAGGATGAAAAAGATGTTTTGGGAGACAGGATAATTCTGAGTTATTAGATAAAATAATTTGTGACATTAATCCCCCCCCAAAAAATAACTATTTGTAACTGAATAGGTGCAATACATATATGATCTCTTAGGAGAAAAAAACCTTTCACGTAGGTTGTGTCCACACAGTAACAAAAAGCTCATAAAAAGGTGAGAAACTGAAAAAAAAAAAAAAAAAAAGGGAAACTCCAAGTAACCTGTTATCTACAGGATACCTAACAACTATTTTAACAGATGGTTTTAACTGAGTGAGTGGTTCAGTGTTTCGGCATTGTGTGGCAACCAGCCACAAATGTATTTAATTAATATTATGTATTTTACTTTGTTCTTGTACACTTTACACTCCACTTTATATAAAACCGATGAATTAAAATCTGGATTCATTTTAAAGATATATCATGCCATGTGGGTATTTGTTTTACAGAAACATTTCTCCAATAAGTTGGTAAATTTAAAATGGCATTTTATTTAGAAACATCGCATTTATACCTCATTTATTGCATAAAGCAAATTACCTTGAATCTTTGGCACTTGACCCAAAGGCCAAAATTTGGCTTGAAAGACATTTGAACTAGAAACAGCAAACCCCAGGGAGTAGAAAAGAAGAAAAGCTGTGCTGCTGTTTAACGCATTTCCCTAGCACTTACTTCAAGTCATACAGTGTTAGAACCCAGAGTTGTTGTAGCTGTCCCTTAGTCCCACCCCCTCGTTTTGCAGGTGTGGCAGCTGAGGGGTGAGGAGTGAGGTTGCCCAGGACGAGGTAATCCATCAGGATGGGCCCGGGCGGGCCTAGCACCTAAATGCCTTTCTCCCCTGTCCAAGGTACTTGTGCCATATCACACTGAACAGCTAAGCCTGAGCTCGGAGGGGAGCTCTGCGATGAATCAGTTTTCCACTGGAGGCCAGCTCATCAACCGAAGATTACAGGAGGCATCCCTGTTAGGTGACAAAGCTGGTTCCATCCAACTGCTAGACAGCTACATCTCGTATACTCGTATGTGAGTGTGTTTGTCTCCTTTTTGAAGCTAGCAGGAAGGTTTAGCGCAATTGTTTCCATCACTCCCTTAGTTAGCCTTTTACATTTGAGGCCAGCGAGTAACCCCTCCTCTGAAACCACTTCCTCTGCTCATCAAATATTTGAAGTGCTGTGAACCAGGGCTTTTGTTTTTCTGCAGCATATGTTTTAAAACTTGTCTGCTGCCTCTCAGCAGGAAACATTTCTCAAGGGAATTGAAAAGATTAATTAGTGACCTTTCAACTCTATTAAAATAAGATGACTATGTCGCTAATAAAGGTAGAAACATTCACCTTACAACTGTGGCCTCTGTTAAATATACACCACGAATCTTCAAAGTACTTCCTTCCAAGACTGGGCAACAACTTGAAGTTTTCACCACTTTAGTGGGGGTGGGGGTTGTTCAACTCACACGTATGTGCAATGGATCCCCCAGTTGGAAATACATATCATAAAAGTGCAAGAGTGAAATCATATTTTGTAAATTAAAATTGTATTTGTGTTTACTTACTGTGACTACTGTTCAGACTTTATTCAGAAATCCTTTTTATAGGCTTTCTTAGCAAAAACAAAAAAAAGAATATTCCATATCTATGAATAATGTCTCAATCTTCTGTATATATGTTTTATTAATATGTAAATATTTAGATTTTTTAAAAATTACTATGTTCTTTAAAAAGATTCAACGCAAGGCTAGTTGTGAAAATGGTGTATAACATTGTGTTGTGTTACCAACCCCCAAGATGCTCCTGATGTCCGTTCTGGAAGAATACAATAAATTACTTTAATTGAACGTGCCTATTTCGTGCCTGTGTTTGTCCTCCTGTGTTTATGAAGAGGAGTCAATGCTGGACATTAATTAAAACGTATTTATTATTACTCTGCTGATCTTACACAGGAATTTCTATCTCCTCAGGAAGTAAATTTAAAAAAACAAAAAACAAACTAGATTGCTACCAGAAAGGGCGTCTTCAGAGGTAGAAAGTCACAGGCTCTGCCTGGTAGTCAGATCAATGTCTGTAGGAAGTCCCCCAGTAACACTTAAGCATTAAGCACTGATATACTTGAAGCCTAATTTTAAATGAATTAGGTAGCTTTATAATCTTCACTTACAAGGTTAAGCCCTGCTTCTATGGAAACAACACATCAGAAGGACAAATCAATCTTCTTTAATGCCAAGTGCCTGTAAAATCATAATCGCTTTACTCTCCCCTCTGACCACAGGAGGGCGCTACTCCTCATTGGGTACTTGCCCCCATTCCACAGGCCTTCCCAGCCCCCCAGCCAAGAGCGCCGCCCCCAGATTGTCCACTCTGTCAGCGCTTCTCTTCAGGGTCTGGTTTTGGGGCCCTCATTTCAGTAGGCTCTCGGCTACTCCGCAGCTGTGAGGAGAGGTGGCGTAGGGTGGTGGGGAGTAGAAGCTCCATAAGAAAGCAGCTGGCTTGCAGAAGTAGAAAATCTAAACTACAGGCAGTCTTTCCAGTACCCACACCTCTGGGAAGCTGGGAGCCTGGCACCAGCCTGCCCTCCTGCCACAATGCTCCCCAGGCTTCATGTGGCCCTGTGTGCCATGCTATTATTTGTAAGGGGGCCTATGTCACGTTAGTTGACCCAAAGCCCTTGGGATGCCCTTGCTCCCACACGCTGGCTAAGATCTGTGCTTTATGTCACCTGGCTGACAGCCCTAAAGGGCTTTCCAATCCAGCGTGAGGGGACCCAATTCCACCACAGGAGGCTCCACCAGAAGAGGGACTGTTTGTGATCTCGTAGAGGAAAAGCTCACACACCTGCCCCTGTCGTCGCCCCTCCTATAGGCCCAGCCATATGGAGTGAGATTGCAATCCGTACAGGGCTTGGGACCAGGCAAGAGGAAGACCCGTCAGTGCCATAGCCAGGGAGGTTGGCTGGGGGCCAACCACTCGGTCTTGTGTGCGGGGGGGAGCTGGGAAGGCATGGGGGACCACGGAAGCCTCCTAAGTGAGAAGTATGATGGGATTCATATGCTATATTGCTCCATCTGGCTGAAGTGGGGAACATTCGCGGGAGGACAAGCCTAAAGCAAGGAGTCCATGAAGAAGCAGTTGGAATAGCTAGGGGTAGATCAAGAAGGCCCAAGAGGATAAAACTCCAAATGCCCAAGAAGCATAAGAAAGAATCAACAGGACCTGGTGACCAACCAGCCTGGGCTGGAGGAGGGTGGTGCAGCTTTAGGGAAGAGGGAGGGTGTCAGAGCTGACCCACAAGTCTCTGGCTGGGGAACCACATGGGTGTTATTTGCACACTTGCAAAGACTGGGAACATGGGGAGGAGCAATTTGGAGAAGGATGGCACACGAGTTCAGGTTCAGATATTACTCCATTCATTCATTCACAAGCATTTGCTGGACACTTAGGGTATGCCTGGCATCGTGCTGGGGGCCAAGTACAGCAGTCATAGCACTCACTCCCATAATCACACATGGCATGTGACCCTTGGGAGGGAACACTGGCAGTAAGGCACATTGTGTTCCTGAACTATTAATAAATAACGCAACTTACGCTTGGTATCTTTGTCCCAAACTAGAGGCAGTCAAGATTTGATGCGCCATTCATCCCACATAATTCAAGTCTCCACTAAATTTCATTGTCACAGAGGAGTCTGTAACTATCCGGTCACAAGTAGCCATGACTCTCCATCATGTCACAGTCGTTTAGTTCCTTCATGTCACTTAACACTCTCAGAAATTGTCTTGCTTATTTATGTGGTTGTTTATCATCTGGTTTTCCTCCGGAATCTAAGCCTCACGATGTCAGGGATCTTATCTGTAATAAGGCCATTAAGATTTCAGGCCTTGGTGAAGATATATTTCAGGAGCCCCACTTCCCCCCTTCCCCAGCAAGTGGACTGGGACAAAGGAGGAGTGTTTACTAGTACACACCCTCCCTTCCTCCCTGGCCCATAGTCTTCTATCACGTGCACTTCATTTGTCCCTATGTTGCCACTCTTCATAAACGGTGGCGAACTTGTGTCAATGGATCCACCAAAAAAATACTGGCTATACTCCATGAAGATCTGATACTAGTGATTCACAGCAACACTTCAAATTTACACAAGTCAACACCTTCTGTATTTTGTAACCTCAAAAACACCCCTAGAATATATATACAGAGGGTGCCAAAAGACTATACATATTTTAAGAAAGAAAAACTGTATTAAAATTGTAATAACATACACCGATAACAAAAGATGAATACAAATCACGTTTGACTTCTGCAATTACAAGATGTGCTCAAAGTGGTTACTATCAGCATCCAGATACTTCTAATGATGGCGAACTACTGCTTGAGCAACGTTGACCAGTGTCCATTTGTATACATTTTTTGGCACCCCCGGTATATACACATATGTATATCTGTATGTTTATTATTTATTTATTACCGTTTTATTACAGGGAAATTAAATGAATGTAAGAGTCAATGAAAAAGCCAAAGAATGATCTAGAAATGGAGCCTCAGTGGGACAGCCCACAGAACACTGTGCTTTTGCACATACTGATGTCCCAGACAGACTGGGTACTCAAGGGCCTTTTGCCATTTTTATCTGTTAATTCTGAGAAATTGAAGGGTATGTTAAACCTAAACCTGGAAACTAAACGACTTTAGATAATTCCTTTGAAATACTTTCCACACAGCTGCGAGCGTCAGCTGGTCAGAAACCAGCTCTCTTGACTTCCAGTGTTGCCGACTCTCCACCACGATGCTGTAACAGACTCAAAATGTGGAGGGCCCTCGATGTGATAGGAGAGAAAAATCAATTTTCCAAAGGAAATTGAGTATCCTAAATTGGTTCAATGAAGTAGTGGACCAATTGCATATTCTGGTAGAGAAACTACTTTCTGCTATTCTCTAGCAATGGCAGGAGAAAGAGAATGTTATAATAAATGGCACTTACTCTATATTACTGAATTAAGCATCCTCCAAAAGTGATGTTTCTAACCACTGGATATGAAAAATCATAAGTGACTCAATTAACGACCCCCATGCTAACCCACCCCCCTGTTGTAATGAACATGGTAATATGGACCTGTCCTTCAGAGAAACGTTTCACTGGTGTGAGACAATGCCACCTTCCTCCAATCCTACCTGTCACCTATAACACCAACCTACAGCTATGGGCGACTTGGACTCTTATTAAGATTGTGTTTGTTTCTGTGGTTTATGTCATGTACTGTTCAAATGTGTTTGTCCCTCCTACCCACGTACAGTGTTCCCTGGGAGCGATAACCACAGCTGGTCTTTCCCTTCCTGCGGCCCTATGGGACTGGCTCACCAGTCATGGCGATGGGCATTATTAAATGTCAGATTGACTCCTGACCATATTAAGAGACAGGAGCCGAAATGCACCTTTATCGCGTCTAGGCTAGCACTATAATACACAGCTTTAGAAATTGAACAAAAGGAATGAAGAGGTGGGGGGAGTTGACAAAATTAGTCTGAATTCGTTTGAAAGATGGAATACAGGAGAAAAGCCAAGAAATGCTGTAAAAATTGTGAGAGGGACTTGGTGCTTTCCCCTCTTTCCCCCATTTAAAGATATTAACCTACAAAAATTGAAGCTGTGGTTTTGGTACAAGAATAGATAGGTCAAGAAAACAGAATAGAAATTTAAGGAAAAAAAATGTGTCACTATAAACATATAGCATATATTAGAGGTATTGTAATAACAAAGAGGTCCAAAAATAAAATGACTCAAATGAAATACAATTTTTTTCTCTAACTCATAATAGCTCAGAAGTGGGTGGGTGGGCCAGTGGTGCTAGACAGCTCTACTCCATGAGGTCATCTGGAAACCCAGTTGCATCCATCTTATTGTTCTGCTGCCCCCTAGGAGATATCCACGTTCACGTGGTCAGAGCTGGCTCACCAGCATGCATCTGTAGCTAAGCCCAAGGGCAGGGGGGAAGGATAATGGAGGGGTAACAATTTCCTTATGAAAACATGACCTCGGGGTTACATACATCACTTCTGCTTACATCCCTTTGGCTACACTTAGCACCACAGGAAACTAGGAAACATAGTCTCTAGCTGGGTGGCTACATGCCCAGCTAGAACTTTTTATTCTATCACTGTCAGGAGGAGAGGGAGAACAGATAATGGGAATGATTAGACGTTGGTACCACAGGTGCCATTTTAATTGGTGGGAAAGGATGAATTGTCCAATAAATAGTGTTGAGAAAAATTAGCTAGCCATTTGTAAAAATAAGTTTATACATATACAAAAATTAACTCAAAGTGGATTATAGACCTAGATGTAAAAGCTAAAACTATAAAACTCTTAGAAGAAAACAAACAAGTAAATCTTCATTCTTTTGGGTTAGGCAATGGTTTCTTAGATATGACACTAAAAGCACATGTGTCAAAAGAAAAATAGATGAACTAGACATCATAGAAATGAGAAACTTCTGTGTTTTAAAGGACATGAAGAAAGTGAA